>NC_133463.1:13238863-13541893 GCF_048565385.1 Saimiri boliviensis
GAGGCAGTGAGTAATCTTGAGAGATCTGTCTCACTCCAGAATCTCTGCTCCTGGCACCAAATCCTACTGCTTTCAGAGAGGTGAATTCAGCCAACACATCTCGTCTCCACTGAACGCTGCTGGGGATCAAACACCAACTCACATGCACACTCCAGCCCAACTGCATTCTTCTCTGGGTAAGCCACGAGATATGTTGGACCACTCTTGGTTGCTGTGGTTAGAAGGGTCCAACAAGGAGGAATAAAGAAGCTAGGTTAGAAAAATACAAGAGAAACTTTATTATTATTATTATTATTATTATTATTTGAAACACAGTCTTGCTCTGTTGCCCACGCTGTACTACAGTGGTGCCATCTTGGCTCTCTGCAACCTTCGCCTCCCGGGTTTTTCTGTCTCAGCCTCCTGAGTAGCTGGAATTACAGGTGCATGCCATCACACCCAGCTAATTTTTGTATTTTTAGTAGAGATGGGGTTTCACCATGTTGGCCAGGCTAGTCTCAAACTTTTGACCTCAGGTGATTCGCCTACCTCAGTCTCCCAAAGTGCTGGGATTATTGGCATGAGCCACCATGCCCAGCCAACTTTCTTTTTTTGAGCAGTTATTTGTTAAAGAAAAATTGAGTGGAAAGTACAGGGTTTTCATACACCCCCTCACCCCACCCATTTCCCCTATTATTAACATTAGTGTGGTACATTTGTTACAATTGATATAACAAATCTTGATATATTATTATTAACAGAAGTCCATAGCTTACATTAGAGATCACTGTTTGTGTTGTACTTTTTTTTTTTTTTTTTTTTTTTGATATGGAGTCTCACTCTGTCACCAGGCTGGAATGCAGTGGCACGATCTTGGCTCACTGCAACCTCCACCTCTCTGGTTCAAGCAATTCCCCCGCATCAGCCTCCCAAGTACCTGGGACTACAGGTGCACACCGTAACACCTGGCTAATTTTTTGTATTTTGGTAGGGTCAGGGTTTCACCACATTGGCCACACCTGTAATCCCAGCACTTTGGGATGCCAAGGAAGGTGGATCGCAAGATCAAAGATTATCCTGTGTTGTACATTCTCTGCATAGGTAAAGAAAAGCAAATCAGTGGCTGGAATCGCGTGTTGCAGAGATTTGCTCCTAAACTAGCCCTCCTGTCCAGCACGCCTTTGTCCATCTCTGCATGCTGCAAGCCTGGCCTCTCCCCACTCCACCGTTGTGGCCCGTCGCTTTTAGTACATTCACTAGCTTTGCTGCCTTGAGTCTCATGACTCCATGTCCACCACTTACCTTCAACCTCAGTACCTCAGGCTTGTACTGCTCAGACCAACAACCCAGTATTTGATGTCTGTTGATGGGCTGCAGAGTCCTCTATTACTGCGGGTTGATTTACCAATTATCTATTATATATTATATGTGTAATGTGATTTAGTTCATTAATTCAGAATAATATGACAAAGATATTTTTGTAGATGAAACTGAACCCCAGAGAAGTGTTTTTCCCATGCTCATACAGCTAACAAATGGAGGAGTTAAGACTTGAACCTAGGTCTAACCAGCTCTAAAGCAAGAGATCCATAGTCCTTTCCCACATCGCACCTTTTTAGGAGTCAGCTTTTAGTCACTATCATGCCAAAAATCCCATTCGAAGTGTCATTAGTTATTCATCCATTCACATTTGCAACCAACTCTCCATGGGATATGAATAGTTAAGTGCCTGCTTAGCAATCTAAAAAGCTACTCTCAAAAACAGAAAGCATTCAGGATGTTTTATGTTAAATATTTCTATTCCATAAAGAGTTTGTGTAATGAGGAGGAACCAGGGACACTAATGAAATACACAGGCAATAAACATTTCTAATGCCAATGGAGCACAGCATGTTTACATTATCATTGGAACCCCATTGATTAGACTTCACTGAATATTACTTTTAGCATAATTATCAATGATGAAAGAGATAGTCAGGCTTGGTGCTGAGTACATGCTGAGCACTAAACAAGACTGAATACACTGCTTTCAGCTCGTCCTCAATTATTTAAGGGACATTAACACAAAATGATAGTTTGATATTTCCCACCTTGACTGGAGATAACAACAGAAAAATGTACTAAAACTACATCAGACATTTAAGTGAGATAATTATCAGATATTAAGAATTATTTAAAGTGGACCTCTCCAAAATAAATCTAACTTCAAAAGTCTGGGAGAAAAGCTTATCTCATTAAATGTATTAATGTCATTAGCATAATATACTACACTGGAAGGCAGAATAGTACACTGGTTTTGTCACTTAATAAGTTTTTATTTTGATCAAGTTATTTATCCTCTCTTTGCCTTAATTTCCTCATCAATTAAATGAGGACCATAGTAGTACCAAACCAAAATAACTGTTGGGAGTATTAAATGAGTTAATATAGATAAAACAGTTGAATTAGAACAGTCAGTTCTACTAGAATGCTTGTTTTGAAAATGCAAATTTGTTCCAATGAAATTGATTTATTAGGGAACAATTTGGGCACAATGAGACTTCCGTGCTTGTTTATGCCACCTTCATTTGTTGAAAACACAGAAAACTGCAGCCAGTTGAAGTGGGCCATGCAGGGAATGCACAAAACGCACACATGCACACACCCAAACACCTGCCAACCACCTCAGTTCACTGCATGTTCTGAGCCGTCCCCATCCTCATCAGGTGCTAGAACTTCCTGTCACATTTCAGCTAACCCTCCTTCTACCTCTTCACAGAAACTCACAAGGTACAGCCTCTCATACTCACTTCCACAGGCAAGCATCAGGTCTTCTCCAAGTTAAAAATGTACACTTATTTCAGCATTTATGCATTTTTTAGCCATTGAACCTGTGTAACAAACTACTGCCATTTTATTATGTTCCTTTGTTGTTGTTTGTAACGTGTCAGGAGTAAGGCTTTTGACTGTTGTGCCCCTAAGCCCATTTCCCCATAAACCCTGGCATTATTATTGCCGATTTTGCATAGTGCAGTAGTTTTCGGGTGTATATATTACATTATTATAGCAAAACTGACTGACAGGCATTAAAATAACGTAATTATTATTTTCATAGCTATTATAAGAAACAATTGGTGTATATTACCTGTATATTTTCTTAGATCTTTTCATTTCTGAGTTCATTTTTATTATGAATTTGAGTACTGTCCATGTTATTGTTATATTCATATTCAGGAATGTCTTTATAATTCATACATTTGTGAGGTTGCTCAAAGTGTATAAAATAATAGACGAATCATGTGTCACTT
Source organism: Saimiri boliviensis (assembly GCF_048565385.1). Classification (NCBI taxonomy): domain Eukaryota; kingdom Metazoa; phylum Chordata; class Mammalia; order Primates; family Cebidae; genus Saimiri; species Saimiri boliviensis. The sequence continues at coordinate 13,242,130 of NC_133463.1, forward strand.
AAGGATTTCAAACACATTGAGTGCCCTAGTAACATAACTATATCCCTCCAAGACCACAGATAAAAATAGGACCTACTGGTAATCAGCAATAGCTCTAGGTATTTGACATCAAGATAGTCTGGTTTTAGACACCCACATGTATTTGGGACTAGTTATCCATAAGCCTCCTTAACCCATGATCACATACATAGGGGATGATATTTATATTTCAAGAATGAAGGAGGTAATCAGCGAGTCCGTCATGGAACTGAGATCATGGGAAGAAGGCAAGAAGATCTTTTGGATGTGAGCTTTCTACACGTTGAAGGAGACAATGAGAATACAAACACTTAAGTCCTGGGATTCTTCTGGGCAGTCTGTCAATACTATAATTGTACTGCTCTACCTAAGCTTTGCTGATTTCAGCGAGCTCAATCATACATTCATTCATCCAGGTGATATTTATTGATTAGGTCCTCTGGAAGACACTGTCCTAAGGCTTGGGATACTATGATGAATAGAATTGGCCTTTGTGCTCAAAGAACATAGAACTTTGAAAATAGTATACCCACACTCGAAATGCCTAAGTTATAACCATGGGAAACAGGATTTAGAAATCATGTATAACCATTGGAAAAGATCCCACAGATGGGGGTGGGTGGGGCTTTTGGGTTTCCCGCAGAGCCATCAGCAAGGAAAGCCTGATATACGGAAGCCCTAACCGTAAATCAAAAAGCAACCTTGTGTGCCCTTACTCTGAGAACTGCACACACATGTTGCTTCATCCACATTCATGCACTAAGACGTTAGCATTCTCATCAACTCACAGTCATAAAACAAATAAAAGTCAATATATATGAGGGTTCCTAAAAATTGTAAACAATTATGCAAATACAAATTAGTTTCACAACTAAGTTGCTGCTCAAATCACATATCTAAAGCTAAACTCATTGCCAGCTCACCCCACTTGCCCTCACACCTTGCTTTTCTTATGTTCTTTGTTGCAGTTAGGAAAGCTACCGTTCATCCAGTCTGGAAAGCAGGGAATCAACCTGTACTACTTTCCCCCACAACTCCAGTGTTTCTCTCTAATTCAACCCTGTGAATTGCATTTCAAAACGTGTCTCTCAACCCCTGCCTTCGTTACTGCCTATCCTCACAGTTACTGCCATAGTTAAAAATCTGTCCACTCTCAAGTAAATAGATGAGTGCACCCACACTCCGTCCTCTGTTGCTCATCTGTGATATCAATGGTAGAGTTCACATCATGTCTTTTTTTTTTTTTTTTTTTTTTGAGACGGAGTTCCGCTCTTGTTGCCCAGGCTGGAGTGCAATGGCGCGATCTCGGCTCACCGCAACCTCCGCCTCCTGGGTTCAGGCAATTCTCCTGCCTCAGCCTCCTGAGTAGCGGAGATTAAAGGCACACGCCACCATGCCCAGCTAATTTTTTGTATTTTTAGTAGAGACGGGGTTTCACCACGTTGACCAGGATGGTCTCGATCTCTTGACCTTATGATCCACTCGCCTCGGCCTCCCAAAGTGCTGGGATTACAGGCTTGAGCCACCGCGCCCGGTCATGTCTCTTTCCTGCTGAAAAATCCCTGCTGACTTCCTGCCGCAAGCAACATACAAGATCCCCTCCCCTGAGTACAGAATGCAAGGGCCTTAAAAAAAGACAGCTAAATCTTACCATTTAGCTTCATTGAATTTGTTGTCTATAAGTGACCCAACTACAAAATATCCAACGTTCTCTTCACGCCTACCATGCCTTTTTGCATAATACTCCTTCTTTGACCCATTCCCTTTGCCTGGATGGGTTTGAGGAAGTGGGGATCATAGGGGAATCAATGCAGGAAGACTCAGTATTAATGAGTCTCTGTGTCTCCTTTAGAGTATTACTGATCACAAACCTATCTCATTTCCAAGATCTAGTAGCCACTCAGTAAATTTACAAACTAATGACTTTAAGGCACCCTTTCTATCTGTCGACAGGGTTGCAAAATAGATCAAAAACAAGCAGTGGTTCACACCCCTGAAATAATCAAACTATCCTGGGAGGGTCTCCTGGACGATGCCCAACTTGGACACCCAAGCATCTCTTTTGCCTACTTCAAATGTCTATCATGACTTTCCTGACAGAAGAGATTTTGAAGATCCCTTCATTTTAAAGGCAGTGGTGAGAAAAGTCATGTGATTTTCCCAAGTTTACACCCCTGTAGAAAGCCAAGACCAGATTCAGGTCCCTTTTTGATGCTTAACATTTTTCCCGCTCTCTGTAGAACCATTCAGCATTTCCCAGTCTAGAAATTCCCAAACTTGTATTTTGGCAAAGTTCTCTTCCCTATTCTAACTGATGCTTTCTGGGTTTCCAAGGCTTATTCTGACAATACACTGTCTTGTATACTCTTAACTGGGACTCCATAAGAGTTCTCTTGTAATTGGTGAAGTTACCCTAGATGTTTGTAACACAATGTCAAATCCAAATACTTCCAGTAATGATGATAGTAGTTTCACTATCTATTTTTCCTAACAGTCTCATGTTTTACTAAAATCTACAGAGCTGTGTCTTGCCCAGAAATAGAGAGTGTTTTAATCTATACTATTTTTTTTAATAGAGTCTTGCTCTGTCGCCCAGGCTGGAGTGCAATGATGTGATCTCAGCTGGGTGAAATGGCTTACATGTGTAATCCCAGCACTTTGGGAAGCCAAGACTAGTAGATAACTTGAGGTCAGGAGTTAATCTATACTAATTCTTAAAGTCACTGCAAGTGAATGAAAATAAATTATTGTAGTATGTGATTTCTGTTAGGAAAAAAAAACTTAGTTCATTTTATGACCCAGAAAATAAATCTCTCACAATGAAGCTGACTTAAGCAAAAGGTATTAGGGGAACAGTCTTACGGCAAGTTTAATGCTATTCCAAATTTTCAACATGATACTGCAAATTCAACACAATTATGAAAGGGCATCTTGCGGACCTCATTCCGATTTTCTGAGACAAGTAACTATACTCTGTGTGAAAAATTAACACAATGGCCCCAAATCAGTGTACTCTTCAGAAAAATTTCTTTAAATGAATTAGAAGTGATTCTAAGCTGTGGGAGGTGGTGAAAGCCAAGAATCATAATTTTTAAAAGCTCTTCGAATGGATGTCAATATATAATAGGGCTAAGAGTCACTGGGCTAGAAATCACTGAACTAGATAGAGCAAACCTCAACTACACAATCCCACAAATGTTTCCCATTTCCCCAGATGTCACAAAATTTTAAAGGTTATTTAAATAAATTCAATGAAAATCTATAATCAGTCATTTAAAAAAACACACTTCACACCCACATAGGGCACGGGGTTAGGGCAGGTGCAGGGGTGAGCACATCAGCACCAGGTTCTGCTGGGTTTATTTACTCACTTAACCCTCAGAACCACTCTGTGATGTAAATGTCATTTTCTCCATTTTAGTGATGAGGAAACTGAGGCTCAGAGAGTTTATGTGACTTTCTCAGTACATTAGGAAGAGGAATTGGTAAAATTAGTATATGCACAAAATAGCTAGCTTCAAAGATGGGAACTTCCATTACTCCAATCATAGAATGTTGTGACTCTAGGAACATGATGAACAATCAATAAATAGTTGCCAATTGATTGCTGACAAGCTAAAATATATTTTTAAATGAATTTGACATTCAACATGTTTCAGATGTCTGCTGATATACAGAGTAGAGAATGAGGATGCTAGCTCATATGACCTTATCATTTCTATTCTTGACTACTGCATTTGCCTCCCAATCTGTCTCCCTTCCTTGAAATTCTCTTCATCCCAAAATCTCATGGTCTCAAAGCTCCCATGCCCTCCACCCAGGATCTACCTCAATTGGATTGAACCTACCTCTTATATAAACCAATGCTAGAAACTCACATAAACCAATAAACCTACCTCTTATGTAAACCAATGCCAGCAACTATGTCCCCAGATATATTGTGTATTTTTAATTCTGTGAATTGCAACAGTGTTCCCTCAGCCCAAATGCAAAACACCTTTCGCTCCTCTTCCCATTCTTACCCTCCTCAGCTTACCTTCATCCCTCATTGCCTACAAAGTACTGCTCAAAATATTTCTCCTTATGAAGCCTTTCCTGATTCCCACACTTTATAAAGTACTTGCTATTCTTGAAGCATTTGCTTCATAATCATTGTTTATATGTCTTTCTCTGGCACCTGAGTATGTGCTCCCCAAAGACAGTGACTATACTTTATTCATCCTTAAATCCCCAAGACCTATTAAGAGTCAGGCCCATAGTAGGCACTCAGCATATGCTTATTGACTAATTCACATAACTAGACCTTACTCTTTAAAAAGATAACTGGTAACAAATGTTTTGGAAACTCTATATGTTTGACTCTGTAAAATGAAAATTCTGGCTCTACTGAGAACCATTTAGAAAGCTATCAGGGCAGGCACAGTGGCTCACACCTGTGATCCCAGCACTTTGGGAGGCCGAGGCACATGGATCCCTTAATGTCAGGAGTTTGAGACCAGCCTGGCCAACATGGCAAAACCCTGTCTCTACTAAAAATACAAAAATTAGCTGGGCATGGTGGCACCTACCTTTAGTTCCAGCTACTTGGGAAGCTGAGGAAGGAGAATGACTTTAACCCATGAGGTGGAGGTTGCTGTAAGCCGAGATCACACCTGTGCACTCTAGCCGGGGCGACAGAGTAAGGCTGTCTCAAAAAAAAAAAAAAAAAAAAAAAAAAAAAAGCTTTCAGGCAAAAAAATAACTGAAATATATTATTTCATATGCTGCCTATTTTGAAGTCTAAAGTCCTATTGTTACAGAGCGTCTCTAAACCACAAAAGATCTGAATTCATTCTTTTTTATGAAAAGCATCAGTATAAAATTTTAATTTACATTTTGAAACTGTTTATATTTTATATTTTTAAACCATTAATTTTGTCCTCCTTGTGAACTGCTCTGGCTTGGATAACCTTCCCCTCTAAGGGAAGCCTGATGAGGACCTTGTGTTCCTGACTCACATACACATCCAAGCCGGTCTGTATTTGGAGTTGATAGAAACCTCGTGCCTTGGGGAGGGCTGTGAGAAAACGGCCCCTGCTGTGTTCCAGAACATCTTACCAACAGGAAACTTTTGTTTCTTGGTTACACAAAAATAAAGAACTGTCTTTCTTTGTATCTATTGAAAAGAAACTTTTGTCTTCTTGGCTTCCAAGAATATCTAGGCCTGTCTCCTTTTCCAGTAGACTGAAATGCATTTCTACCTCCCACCCCCTTTTTTTCTTTTCATAACTGCTTTGGTACTAACAGATGATTGTTAAGAGACCAAACCAATTTGTGCAAAGAATGTGAGTTTCATAGCATAAGTTGGAAAAGGAATCCCTTGTGGATATAGTTAGATAAATCCAATTGATAAGCACCAGTGAAATCAGACCCTAATTAAAGTTTCCAAGGAGATATCCGGGCACATTCTGGTTGGTAAATTATGTGGTGTCTGTACATTAGATATAGATGTGTTTACCAAATCCTAGAATAATAAAATTAAGAAAGCTTCTCTTGGAGAATAAAATATGTAATTTTAGGAAACATGAAAAGGTCTACTTTACGCAATTACGAAGCTTAGAAAAATTATGATATATGTTGACAAATTTAGAGTTTCAAGAAAGATTTAGATACATTCATGGGTTCAGTAGCCAGTGGATACATTGTAAAAGGAAAGCTTAAGGATATGTATGCCCCTGGGATCTAACACATTGGATAATTTTGTCCCATCACTAAATGTCCTTTATAATAATACAAGAATCAGAAACACCACCTTTGACTTATTCTTATGTCAATTTTCATATACTCTCAGTAAAATTTGTAAAATTACCATTGTTGAAAGCACTGGGACTTAGAAAACAGTAGCCCAAAATATGACGCTTTTGCCTCCTGAGTACATTGAACTAAAAAAGACTGAGAGGCTGGACACAGTGGCTCACGCCTGTAATCCCAGCACTTTGGGAGGCCGAGGCGGGTGGATCACGAAGTGAAGAGATCGAGACCATCCTGACCAACATGGTGAAACCCCGTCTCTACTAAAAATGCAAAAAATTAGCCAGACGTGGTGGCGCGTGCCTGTAATCCCAGCTACTCGGGAGGTTGAGACAGGAGAATTGCTTGAACCCAGGAGGCGGAGGTTGTGGTGAGCCGAGATCGCGCCGTTGCACTCCAGCTTGGGTAACAAGAGCGAAACTCCGTCTCAAAAAAAAAAAAAAAAAAGAAGAAGAAGAAGACTGAGATGCCTCAGAAGCGGCCTCAGAAGGAATGCCCCCCTCCAGCCTTCTTCTGTCCTTTCGTCTCCTGTCCCTCTTTCTCCCCCAAAGTGAGTCACGGAAACCAGAAATCTCTTCCCCAAGGGGGTGCATAGAAAGTAGAACCCCTGTCCCCCAAAGCAAGCCATGAAACCTAGAAAGGGCTCTCTGTCTTCGCCCTGAAAGATGCTCATTCCAGAGAGGTTCTGTCCCATACCCAAGAGAAAGAAATGCTAAATAGAGAGGCCAAGAAGACTTGGAACAGACAGGCGTTTCTGGGTTTCCCCGTCAGTCTGTTCCCATTAAGTCATACCCTTGTGTCCAGTCACATTTCTACACCATTCCCCATTTTTCATCGAACCCAAGCATAAAAATGGACAGTTTCCCTCAGATCTTTGGGTCTTCATTCTGAAAGCCCCTGCTATATAAAACTTTGATTAATTTGTAATGCTTTTCTCTCATTCACCTGTCTTTTGTAATAGGAGTATCGGCAGTGATGCTTATGATGGGTTAGGAAACATATAATACCCTTTCTTAGCCTGAAACAGAGAAATGCGCATAAACATTAGGAGCCCAGTAATGAGATAATGATGTGGGGGAAACATTGTATGAAAACTGAGAAAGTCAAGATCATTTGGAGTCAATTCAGAAAGTCTCAGCTTCACTCCACAAAGACCATTGTTTCATAATAATAAGAAATGTCCAAAGTGTATACCCATCGTAAAGATAAGTATTTTGTTTGTCTAAACCCAAGATTTTTTCACTGTGGTCCTTGGACCAGCAACATAGGCATCACCTGAGAAATGGTTAGAAATGCAAATTCCTAGTAAGCAGGTATCAAAGTGGCTTATGTATGTAAACAGGTTGCTATTATTTTCTTTTAAAGTTTAAGTTGTCTGGCTTCAGTTCACAGGGGTTAACAGTTGTCTTCAAATTAGGAAACATGGGGAAAAAAAGGAAAAAAATTGAAAACGTTATTTTGAAGACTTGTAGCCACGAAAAAATAGGATTTGGTTCAAAATGTAGACAATAAAAATGAAAAAAGCATTAGGCAGGACTAGAATCTAACAATAGGTGTTCTATAGTTTTGAAAAATAATTTTTCTCTCACTGGTTTCCCATTTTTACTAAAGACAAATCATGGTAGGACTAGTTTGCTTTATCATGCTTGTCCTAATTATTTGTATACAGTGCAGCAAGAATAATTTTTTTACATAGGGTTTTAAAGCGGCTTTGATGGAACTTCGTTCTGTAGAAGGAACCTCAGGTAAGTCTTTTTTAAAGCTGAGCCCAGCCATGAATTTGTGCCATCAAGTATCTATGAGTTGGGTGAATTTCCTCTTCTCTTGAAGTTCCAAGATGAACCTTGGGCTTCTGGACCTGTCAGTAAGTGACATTCTTTACTAACCACAGGTCAGAAATCCTGTACACGGATTGTGTACCCAAAATATGAGGCCAGTTTTTCTAAGAGCTTTATTGACTCCATAAGTCAAGTTGATCCCTTTAAGGAAAGCACATCACTCCAGTCAAAGCCTTGGTAAAATAACCAGTTTCTCCTGTTGTGTCCTGTTACAAAAGAAAACAGATTCTCGTCGCACTTATTGCCATAATTTAAGAATACTCACAAATAGTTTCCAAATTCTGAAAAAATCATGTAGAGAGCAACAAATATGCTCCAAATTTTGTTCACGGGAGTTTACTAAATTGTTAAAAGCTATCAATAGCTCAAAAGAAAACTTTTTGAGACTCTGAAAAATAAAACAAAGGATCAGCAAACGTTTTAAGCAAAAAGTCAAAAAGATTAGTTTAGTACATGCAGTTAATTCCTGTTCTGCTTTATATTCATGAGCATTTTAGCTGTCCATGAGTCCTGAAGTTTTCTTCTCTATTCTGATGTTACAATCTTCAAAGCTATCAGAAACCTGCATTCAAGAGCACCTGTTAGAGTTGTGTAGCTGATTATAAAACTGCCTTCTAAAAAGGTAACAAAAGTAGACAACAATTGTCCATGGATGACAAAAGTTTTGGGGTAACTGTAGTCAAAGACACAATTGACAAGGGGATTTGTTACCTCTGTGGCATGCAATAATTTTAACATAACATTTATGATTGTTACAGATAATATACTCTGTTATATCAGAATTATGGGAGTTTTCTATAATTTGGGAATACATACAAATAATATATTTATACTATATACTCAAAGAAAACACCACACCATTTCATATTTGACAATGCTTCCTGTATAATTTTTGTACCAAATAAGCCACATTATGTTATTTTTTTGGACATTAGGGAACCTAATATTTTAAAGGATTAATTAAGTCAGAATAAAAACAGTTTATAATTTGATTTAGGAAATTTTGTCAAATATCAAAGGTTTTAAACATTTGATATTACAAAACAGGATCACAGGCCATTGTAAAATAAGTCATTCATTTAACCAAAGTGATAACGCAAAGATTTTTTTAAGAAAGGTGAAAAACTTTATTTTTTGAGAGAGAAGAGTTAATTTTCCAAACAATATTAAAAACAGCATGAAGACAATTAAATTTGTTTTCCAAAATTTTGCAAACAATCTATAAAACTTTAATCTTGACCATAAGGTATAGCTTCCATAAGCCTTTTATAATTTTTATTAAGTAGTTAGTTAGGCGCGGTGGCTCAAGCCTGTAATCCCAGCACTTTGGGAGGCCGAGGCGGGTGGATCACAAGGTCGAGAGATTGAGACCAACCTGGTCATGGTGAAACCCCGTCTCTACTAAAAATACAAAAAATTAGCTGGGCATAGTGGCGCGTGCCTATAATCACAGCTACTCAGGAGGCTGAGGCAGGAGAATTGCCTGAACCCAGGAGGCGGAGGTTGCGGTGAGCCGAGATCGCGCCATTGCACTCCAGCCTGGGTAACAAGAGTGAAACTCCGCCTCAAAAAAAAAAAAAAAGTAGTTAGTTAATGCTTAAAGAAAATCTTGTTAAGCTGAAAGTTGACACAGGGGCCCATGTGCTGGTCTGGCATCAGTGTGCCTTTGATATTAATAATTAATTTATACAGAAATTGAACTTATTTTATCTTTCAAAATTGGCCCTTACAATCTTATAAGCCCACCTCTTTCACAATAGTCCCTGTACCTTGAGGAGTTGAATATCTTTAATTTCTTGCCCTGTGTCTCAGGAATGCAATTTATTTTGTTTGGCATATTCTACATGGCCTGAAGATGAGGCTTTAAGATTTATCAGGACTTGGCGTCCTTTCTACATCCAGGAGTCAAAGCCCTATAACTCAATGTTGCAGGATTTTAAAAGCACATACCATGCATGAAATAACCTTAAAATTTTTTTAATTTTTATTTTCCTAAGCAAACTTAAGCTTAATAATAATATGGCAACTTGATCATATTAAAGTTTTGGTTTTTTTTTTTTTTTTTTTTTTTTTTTTCACCAATATAAATCCTTTTATTGTGACTCACACTGACTGTTCATGACATGCTTGGAATTTCTGGTTTGTCCTGAACATCCCTGCTTCTTAAACAACAAGTCATTTTATTTTAGGACTAAATTTAACATACAAGATTCTTTCTCATATAAAAGTATTTCTCTTTAAGCTTTCTTACCACAACAACCAAAAAATATCATTTTTATTTTCTGGTTCATTTTACCTTGTTTAATACATAACCTTTAAATAAGCTTTGAATTAGATAAAACTTGTTCACCTTTTCTTAAAAAGGACACAGGTTTTTTGTTTGTTTGTTGGTGTTAGTTTGTTTTTTAGCAAGAATGTTTTTCTGCTATATATTTATTGGAAATCACTCAACGTATTAGTTCGTTTTCATGCTGCTGATAAAGACATACCTGAGACAGTAATTTACAAAAGAAAGAGGCTTAATGGACTTACAGTTCCACGTGAGTGGTGAAGCCTCACAATCATAGTAGAAGGTAAGGAGGAGCAAGTCATGTCTCACACGCTTGGCAACAGCCAAAGAGCTCATGCAGGGAAACTCCCATTTTTAAAGCCATCAGATCTCATGAGACTTATTCATTATCGTGAGAACAGCACAGAAAAGACCCGCCCCCATGATTCAATTACTTCCCAACAGGTTCCTCCCATGACACACAGGAGTTGTGGGAGTTACAATTCAAGATGAAACTTGGGTGGGGACACAGCCAAACCATATCACCCAAATAATGAAATATCTATTATTTAATTTAATGTAACCTTATATTCTAAATTATGGCCAGTTTCTCTACTAATATTTAGCCTATTAAATTTACTTATTTTATTAAGTGTTTACTTAGATTATTCAGGAAAACTGTGAGAGTCATGATTTAAAGTTATGAAACCACTATTTCATAATTATAACTGAGACAGTAAAAAAAAAAATTGACCCAACTGACTCCATCTTGCTCTTAACTTCCAAGCTGTTGTTCTTCATTCCTGGCATAGGCCAAACTAACTTTGGGGGGACTTTAGTTTATAATTCAGCTTTGAAACAAAGACAGTAGCAATTCTTTCCCAAAATGAACCTCCTTATTGCCTGTGCACTAGATAGACTGCCTAAAGCTACAAGATTAGAAGTTTTGGTAATCTTACTAAATTTAAGGTGCGACTATTTTTTTAAACCAATATCAATATTTCATTTATTAAAAATTACAAAAGAAAAATTATTCTGTTTTGGGCTGGGTTTATAGTTTTGTAACCCCTGTGCCTAAATTTGACACTTTGAAGTATTTGGCAGGGGTAAGTATGAAATTGCTTGATAAATAAATGCCAGCAAAAAAGTATGCTGGCAATTCTTAAGACATTTCTAATAGTACTTTATCAATAATTTTAAAGCTAGCTTATTCATTAAAGATTTTACTTAAGTTACGTACACTTGAAAAACCATTTGACTAGTCTTTTCCTTTTTAGTATCTGATTTAAACATTTTTTATTTAAGCAATTAACTAGCGCTCTTTTATACATTTGTAGTAATGAAACATTGTGCACACAACACATAAATACGTAGGCATGCTAATAGAAGTACATTTTATAGATTTATAAAAAGTTTTTTTTTAATTCTTAGGCGTTCAGATTCTTGATAACCTGTTTTACAATCCTGGGCAGTTGTCAGCTAAATAGCCTTAAATTTGCATGTTAAAGGAAGCACCTCAGTTGAAGTCAAATAGCAAAATTTATTTTACAAGGTGCAGAGAGAAAAAGTTTGATGTGCTAGAGGGAAATTAAAATTGATCTAATTGTAAATTAAATATAAAATTATACAGGCCTTTTAAATACACACACGTACACACACACACACACACACACACAGAGAGAGAGAGAGATCCTATAGCTTTTACTTCAGAACTTTTAGCCATGAGATAATTCAAATTTACCAGCTTGCAAAAAGAACTTGTTGGATCTAAACAGTGATTTTCATCTTAATAGAAAAATAGGGCCAGGTGCTGTGGGTTACTCCTATAATCCTAGCACTTTGGGAGGCTGAGGCAGGCAGATCATGAGGTCAGGAGTTTGAGACCAGCCTGGCCAACATGATGAAACCCCATCTCTACTAAAAATACAAAAATTAGCTAGATGTGGTGACGCATGCCTGTAATCCCAGCTACTCAAGAGGCAGGAGAATTGGTTGAACTCAGGAGGGGGAGGTTGCAGTGAGCTGAGATCATGCCATTGCACTCCAGCCTGGGCAATAGAGCAAGACTGTCTTAAAAAAAAAAAAGAAAGAAAGAAAAGAAAAGAAACAAAAAGAAAAATAACAGCAGATTTAGAGCAGACAGAAAAGAAAAAGTAGAGAAAAAGAGGACTTAAAACTCTATAGTTTGCAAGTTGACCTTAGGGCTTTTTCCTTAATGTAAATGTGCACAAAGACCATATTATTTCCATTTTACATAACCTTTGGCAAGTAGAGGCGCCATAAAACCTACAGAGTCCCCAAAAGGGGGGTCATTCTCCTTATTTTCTCCTCATTCTTAGATGGTTTCCCACTTTTCTTTTCTTTTCTTTTCTTTTAAGGAGAAACTGAGCTATGGTCTAGGGTTTTTATGTGGTTTATCAATATGTGCTGCTTGTGGGCAGGACCCCACAATGTGTCACCACTGAGTAGTTTCCACCCTTTTAGGTGTCCCAGTTTCTACCTCCAAAGGTCCATGACCTTAGACAGGGCTCAAAACGCCAGGTGGTTAGCCCTATACGCATTACTTGGATGAGCCATTTTTAAAATTAATTTTTGTTGGCGATTCCCTTACAAGGCGTATGCACATCATAGGGGGGATCAGATTCCCAGACACTCCCATGAGGCCCCTGGTTACCTAGAAGAGCCTTTTGGCTGGGAGGAGCAAAGTGCCCTTTCTTTTCAGGGCTAAGAAAACTCAGTATTCATTAACATATAAAAATAGCAGTTCTGTTCCTCATGCAAATACACACAAACTCAATTAAGATTAAAAATTTGGGAGTAAAAGCAATAGAGTAAAGTAAAAGCAAGTTTATTAAGAAAATAAAGGAATAAGCCGGGCACAGTGGCTGATGCCTATAATCCCAACACTTTGGGAGGCCGAGGTGGCAGGTCAGGAGTTTGAGACCAGCCTGGCCAATATAGTGAAACCCCATCTCTACTAAAAATATATAAATTAGCTGGGTGTGATGGTGCGCACCTGTGGTTGTAGCTACTCAGGAGGCTGAGGCAGGAGAACTGCTTGAACCAGGGAGGCAAAGGTTGCAGTTAGTTGAGATCATGCCACTGCACTCCAGCCTGGGCAAGAGAACAAGACCCCACCTCAAAAATAAATAAATAAATAAAATAAAGTAATAAAAGAGTGGCTACTCCATAGACGGAGCAGCCCATTTTTATGGATATTTCTTGATAAAATGCTAAACAAGGGGTGGATTATTCATCCTCTTTTTAGACCATATAGGGCAACTTCCTGACGTTGCCATGGCATTTGTGAACTGTCGGGGTGCTGATGTGAGTATAGCACTGAGGACAACCAGAGGTCACTTTAATTGCCATCTTGGTTTTGGTGGGATTTGGCAAGCTTCTTTACTGCAATCTATTTTATCAGTGAGGTCTTTATGACCTGTATCTTTTGCTGACCTATCTCAACTTGTGACTTAGAATGCCCAACCATCTTGAAATGCAGCTCAGTAGGTTTCAGCTTCATTTTATCCAGCCCTTACCAATGATGGAGTTGTTCTGGCTGAAACACCTCTGACATTTAGACCAGCTGGTTGTTAATCTTAACTTTAGCCAAGACAAACCCCAATTCAGTTACTTACCTAGGAATGAGTTTCAAGCTAAAGACCGCTCTCTACTATCCTAGAAGCAGGAACAAACAAACAACTCATCTTCCCTGTTGGAAGTGAGCATAAACTCCATAAAGTAGTTACCTGCCTTTCATCATGGGTCCAAGGCATTCTCCTTTCACATTCCTATAAAAGATTATATAACTTCTGCTTGAACATTTTCAATGACACAAAAACCACAAATCAAAACTATTTGTTTTTCTTTTCTTTTTCTTTCTTTCTTTTTTTTTTTTTTTTTTTTTTTTTTTTGAGACAGAGTCTGGCTCTGTTGCCAAGGATAAAGTGTTTTGCCATGATCTAGGCTCACTGCAACCTCCACCTTCCAGGTTCAAGTGATTCTCCTGCCTCGGCCTCTCAAGTAGCTGGGAATACAGGCGCACTCCACCCAGCTAATTTTTAACTTTTTTAGTAGAGACAAGTTTTCACCATGTTGGCCAAGCTGGTCTCGAACTTCTGACCTCAAGTGATCCTCCCACCTCAGCCTCCCAAAGTGCTGCGATTACAGGCTTGAGTCACTGTGCCCAGCCCAAAACTTCCATTTCTTAACAGGTTTTTCGTATGTTAAGATCTGCCTTGCTGTAGCCTCTTCCCCTCATCCTACCTCTACTCCCAAATCCATTCATCCTAGTTCCAACCTCTGGAATTACACAAAATAAAGACAGCCCTTTGCTTCATGATAGTTCTTTAGTATTTGATAACTTGGATCACTGTCCACAACACGTCTCATCTTTGCCAGGCTGAAAATATTCCTGGTCCTATCATGTGTCCACAAGTATGTGAAATCATTAATACATGATTTCGAGAGCTTCTGCTCTCCTGGTTACACTCTGATAAACATTCTTCTCTTCATAATATATCTCACGTAGGAAAAATGGTCCAAGTCTTACAAATAGACCAAAGTGATTCCTGGTGTCCTTTCAGTAGAGGACAGGACAATGTTAGCAGACTCTCTGGGATTCTCTAATTCCACAGGGCATGCACTTTTGATTGCCTGTGATTGACTAGGTTATTTTACGACTCTGTAGGAACAGGGTTTAAGTTATAGAAAATGGATAACAATGCAAATGTTTCCTGCCCAAAGCAATGCAAATGATTCCCTTGCATGACAATGCAAATGAATTTTGTTTGGCAGAGAATGTAAATCTCTGTAAATCAAAATCTCATTTTAACTGGATTTTAATTAATGATTAAATAAAATACGTGCCATATTTATTTTATTTTTGTGATTTTTACCTTTTTGAAAATTATGCTTTTAACCCTCAGGAAACAGGATCCCCAAAATGCAGTGGACCCTTCGTGCTTGCCTGGTGACTCTACCCACGGTAACTCAAGAGCTTTTTAATAACCTCATTCGCACTACTGACACTTTGAGTACAGAGTGAAACAAAATACTTAATTCTTTTCTTCACAGATAATACTGTAAGCCAAGTGTCTCATATATTATACCTTTTATTTTGTAACGCAAATGCTAGATTTTTTAAATATTTATTTCTTTTAAGTTTAGTGTTGAAAATGTGAGCTCATTATTCCAGCCTGAGGAAACAATTGTCATGTCATTTATGTCTTTATCAAAGAACAAACCAGAATTCAAAACTGCTCAGAACTCAGAGGCCTTTGGTAGGCAGAACCTGCTTCCACCGCCGGGATTGGGGAGAGAGAAGGGAGTGCAAGGGTTTCTCTGCAGAAGCACGATCCAGCCAAGGCTCGTGCAGGTTTGTGGGAAACTTGCACAACTGGGGGATGAGGAGTCCTTTCCAGGAGGATCTGTAACCACAGGAGCAGTTACAAACTGGGCCTATTGATAACAGAATGTCTAAGTACCTTGCAGGTAAAACAGAGCCCAGACTGCAAGTCATATGGCTCAGGCTTGTGCAATTGGAAAGATTTGACCCCTGACATCCAAGACCAGCAATTCCTCCCCGCAGAACCAGGAGGACCAGGACACAACCAAAATGTGATCACCAGACCCCTTTCAAAAATGAGAGGTCTGATGGCCAGGAAAGAAGGAAGATCCATGGCTAAAATCAGCCTCAACGTACCTTACCAAAAACAGTCACATCTGAAGCTCTCCAATGAGACTTTACCACACCAAAATGCTTTACCTTGCCTTCTAATCCCTTCAAACTTGCCCGGACTCAAATTTGGGAGACAAGATTTCAGCCTTGCCTCTTGTGTCCTTGCTGGTCAGCCTCTCAATAAATCCTTTCTTATCTCAAAAGCTGGTGCCATAGCACAGCTTCTAAGCACATCAAACAGCAAGCCCATTTGCTCAATTTTTCTTGATATAATGTTATACATACTTCGCTAAAATTACTCTCCTCAAAAGAATATAAAATTAAGAATATAAAATTGCTAGAGCCTCTCCAAGGGCCTTGCAAGTTACCCTGTGAAAGTGAGGGGCTCTGGCCAGGCACAGTGGCTCAAGCCTGTAATCCCAACACTTTGGGAGGCCAAGGCGGGTGGATCAAAAGGTCAAGAGATCAAGACCATCCTATCCAACATGGTGAAATCCCGCCTCTACTGAAAAAAAAAATATATATATACAAAAATTAGCTTGGAGCGGTGGTGCATGCCTGTAGTTCCAGCTACTCACTCAGGAGGCTGAGGCAGGAGAATTGCTTGAACCCGGGAGGCAGAGGTTGCAGTGAGCCGAGATTGTGCCACTGCACTCCAGCCTGGGCAACAGACCCAGACTCTGTCTCAAAAAAAAAAAAAGAAAGAAAGAAAAGAAAAAAGACAATGAGGGGCCCTGAGCCTAAGCTTCTTTGGCTTCCCAGTTAAGTCTGTCTGAAGGTCTGCCAGTACAGACAACGTCCTCATTACCTGGGACTGCTGATTCCCAGCCTATCTCACAATTTTTATGTCATTCATTTCTGTGACTCTCACCTCTTTACAAAAGGTATGTACAAGCTCCATGCACCTACTTTTTAGGGGTGACCACTTATTTTTAACTATTATTGTTATTCATCCCCATGATTTCTTATAATATTCTTAGAGATCGCTTGAGAAAATGATTATCTTTATTTCAACAGAATGAAGTTTTCAAAGCTATTGACCTTTAAAAAACTCTACTCTCCATGCACCCATTTTTTGAAAATCATTGAAAAATTATTCCGAGCTTATTCTGCTTTCCCTTTTAGATGCCTCATTGATACAAAGATTCTTTGCTTGGTCAAACTCTACTCAGACTTCTGAATATTCTTTACGTCCATCCGTGCACTTCCATGTAAAATCTAGTTTTAGCAAGCCCCCTGCTAAATCAGTTTAGCCAGCATTCACCTTATCCCTGAGGTTCCCTCTTAGTAATTTTTCCATCTGCTGACCCCAACCCTGCTTCTTGGCTCTACGGTCCCACTTGCTCATGCTGTGCTGGGAGCTGAGCCCAGTCTGTCTCCTTCACTGCAGTACCCCATTGCCGCACCCCATACTACTGCGGTGGACCTGAATAAAGTCTGCCTTACTGCGCTGTAACAAGTGTCATTTCATAATTTTTTTTCTTTAACAATACCTATTTTCAGACGCCTGAAATTTATTTGAATTTCTTCCAGAGTAAAACAACAGATGTTGGTGTGGAGGTGGAGAAAACAGAATGCTTATACACTGTTGTTAGAAATATTAAATCAGTATGACCTCTATGGAAAAACAGTATGGAGATTTCTCAGGGAACTGAAAGTAGAACTGCATCCCACCCAGCAATCCCACTGCTGGTTATCTACCCAAAGGAAAACAAATCATTTTGTATAGAGACACCAACACTCATATGTTTATTGCAGCACTGTTCACAGGAGCTAAGTCATGGAATCAACCTAAGTGTCCACCAATGGTTAGCTGGATAAAGAAAATGTGCATGTGTACACCATGGAATTCTAGAAAGTCATAAAAAAGAATGGAATAATGTTTTTTACAGCAACAGGGACGGACCTGGAGGCCATTATCCTAAGTGAAGTAACTCAGAAACAGAAAATCAAATACTGCGTGTTCTCACTTATAAGGAGAAGCTAACCAATGGTATACATGGATATAAAGATGAAAATAATAGATGCTTCAGACCCCTAAAGTGGGCAGAGCAGGAAGGGAGTGAGGGCTGGAAAATTATCTATTGTGTACTGTGCTCACTATTTGAGCAATGGGTATACTAAGAGCTCAAACCTCACTATTATGCAATGTGACAAACCTGCACATCTTCCCCCTGAATCTAAAATAATATGTCTTAAAGATATACAATGGTATTAATTTTAAATATTATATGCATGGCTCATCACAGGAAAAGAAAGTGATTACTCTAAAAGCAGTGAGATTTGAAATCATATACTATCTTAAAAGGGGAAGGGGAGGGAGACATAGATCACTTAGAGAGTAAAGGATATTTAGGAAAGATAAGTGGGCATTAGAAGAAGAGACGGGAGATATGATCGTTTGGGAGAAAGTTTTTCCGGTTTTAGTGTCAACTTCTCATCTCCTCTGCTGTGAGAAGAGTCAATCTTCTCTGGTTAATAAAATTTCCTGGAGAGCAGATTTATGACAATTTAGCTTCTTTTGGAAGATCTGTCTTTAAGCAGATAAGGGGAGTTAAGAGAAAGCCTCTCCCTGAATTTGCTGTTTTTCAAGTGCCTTCGTATTACATTTGAGGGGACACATCCTGAATTATTTGATAGTTACATATTGGAGTGGCATATTCTGGTCTACAAAGGGGAAAATGCTTTAAAGAGAGAGAGAGAGAGAGAGAGAGAGAGAGAGAGAGAGAGAGGGAGAGAGATGCCTGGGCTTTGAGAAAGATTTGGAAATAATGATAAATCAAATATCTATTCATTTACTTTACAAGCATTTGTTGATCTTCTTCCTATGCCAGACAATAAACAAATAATTGCATTTCAGAGTTAATAAACACAAAACTTATGTGCAAAGCGCAGAGGCAGCATAGAAATGGAGTTGAGAGAGTAGTGGATTAGAATGTGGATAAATTGGTCAAGTGGGCTTTGGGGATTATTTCCATTAATTATTTAAAGAAATTCTAAGATTTATTAATTATGTTACCCTTAGCTTTGGAAAATATATTTGACCAATGCTTATATGGTGCTTAACTACTGTGTGCCAGTCATTGTTCTAAGCATTCTATAACTATTAATTCAATTAACAATCCAATGGGTTAGTATTGTTATCATTCTCATTTTATAGATGAGAAAACTGAGTCTCTAAGAGATTTAGAAAGTAAATCTAAGCTGGGCGCAGTGGCTCAAGCCTGTAATCCCAGCACTTTGGGAGGCTGAGGCAGGCGGATCACGAGGTCAAGAGATCGAGACCATCCTGGTCAACATGGTGAAACCCCGTCTCTACTAAAAAAAGACAAAAAATTAGCTGGACGTGGTGGCGCGTGCCTGTAATCCCAGCTACTCAGGAGGCTGAGGCAGGAGAATTGCCTGAACCCAGGAGGCGGAGGTTGCGGTGAGCCGAGATCGCGCCATTGCACTCCAGCCTGGGTAACAAGAGTGAATCTCCATCTCAGGAAAAAAAAAAAAGAAAAAAAAAAAAAGAAAAAAAAAAAAAGAAAGAAAGTATGATTCAGGGCTGGGGGCGGTGGCTCACACCTGTAATCCCAGCACTTTGGGAGGCCAAGGTAGGTGGATAACCTGAGGTCAGGAGTTCGAGACCAGCCTGGCCAACATGGTGAAACCCTGTCTCTACTAAAAAAATACTAAAATTAGCCAAGCATTGTGGTGTGTGCATAAATCCCAGCTACTTGGGAGGTTGAGGAAGAAGAATTGTTTGAAACCAGGAGGCAGAGCGTGCAGTAAGCCAAGACAGCACCACTGCACTCCAGCCTGAGTGACAGAGTGAGACTCCATCTCAAAAAAAAAAAAGAAAGAAAAGAAAAGAAAAGAAAAAGGAAGTATAATTCAGACGGTATGTGGTAGAAACAAGATTTAAACCTAGACACTCTATTATCAGGTACCGTCCTTTCACTGCTATGCTATGCTGCTAACAAGGGCTTGAGTTTTAACCCAATATGTTTCTAGGGAAGTGCTTCTAGAACTTTAATATTCATGCAAATCCCTGAGGATCTTGTTAAAAAGCAGATTAGGTTTCAATGGTCTGGTTTGGGGTCTGATGCCCTGCATTTCTAACAAGCTTCCAAGTGACACCTGGAATACGATTGTTCCAGGGACCATACTCTGAGTGTCAAGGGTCTAGGATCTACTATAGTTTTGTGTTTTTTTTAATAAAATATGCTCATTCACAGATTTTTCTCTCTATGTCTATTCCTGTTCTTCTGGGAAAATTATGTACAAACTTCACATTCTCATCACCACCTGAGTACTTGAGGCTCTAACCAACACACTCTAGCATCAGCATATATTTGTATTAAGAATGTGAACAGAGCAAGGGATCGGATTGAGGAAGATTGGTTGAGGTTAGGGAAAGCAGGAAGTCAAGAGAGTGGGGACAGAATCAGGGAAGCAGGAGAAAGAAAGAAGTCTAGGAGCAGAAACAACCAACTTTTTTTGGGAAAACTGTGAGGATGTGTGTATGCGTGTGTGTACAACCCCTTCTGAGTTGTTATTCCAAAATAGATTGTCCACTTCCGTAAAGTAAGTATTGTATACATACCTGTTTCTTATTCCACTAGAAATGATTGCTATTAATAACATCTATGAGGCCCTTGTGAATATCTATGCATCATCCCTGGGCAGGTATTCATTTCTTCTACATGGATTACTAAAACTTAAATTGCATTCTCCTTTGACTAAGAGACTTGACTTTTCAGGGTGTCTCAGTTATTTTACAAACCACAGTTGCTTGAAAGTTTGGTAAATGATTCCATAGTGTCCTCATCTTGCCTGTTAAATAGGTCCCCTTTCTGTTTCCAGGAGTAACACAAGCCTTATCTCTATTATTTGCCTATAAATAACTTCTTAAGCCTTTGCAGAGAGGAAGACATCTTATTTCTTTTGAGGAATTTGAGTCATGGATCACTCTCTCTAAGAAGCCAGTATAGGCCGGTGGGTTATTTCACAATTCATGGAAAATTTCATAAATTTGAATCAAAGAAGATGGTCCCAGCTCAGAAAAGCATTTTGATCTAAAAAATGATTGCTTTGTATTTGCTCCAAATGATACTGTGATAATATTGTAGGAGCTAAGGCTCACAGGTGCTCTCTTGGAGCCAGCCCTTGCTGTAAGCACTTTACATGTATTAACTTCCTTGTGTCCAAGCAGCATCAGGACTGTTGCTCATGTCTTCCTGATTGTGTGGCATTCTAAAACAGCTACCCATTTCTAGTCATTCCAAATAGGGACACGTGTTCTTTGGTTCACAACTACGTCATTATTATCCAATATTTTATGTGTAAATGGAAGCACAGAGAGTTGAAGCAAATTGCCCAAGATCACACAGCTCGTAAATTTTAGAACCAGGACCTAATACTGGGAAGTTGGGAGCCAGAGCCAAGCTCTTAACCACCATATTTTGTTGTTTCTCAAGAGTGAACTATTGTCATGAAACTGGAAAAGTCCTTATCAAAAAGAGAAATGGTGGATCTCATTAATATGTAAGCTGTGCTTTGAAACCAACAAAAGTAAAATGTTTAACGAGTCAGCCAAGAGTTTTAGTAGTCAGCTGTAGGAAAATGCAACCACTGTTTTTGCAAACACAGTAAGAGCAAAGGTACTATGTGCCTAGCCTCAGCCTCTGCCCGGAAGGAAGGGAACTAGGAGGAAGACCAGAGTCAAGTGGAAAACTAGAAGAGATTCCCCATCTCTAAAGAGCAGCTTCATAAGGAATGGAGTGGCTGTGTTTTTGTGGTTAGGTTGGTTTCTATAAGACAGACAATGAGAGATGGGGATTTTAAGCTATAAGAGTTGGATATTTTAAATAGTGAAGGAGGAAAAGTCTGCCCTGGGTAATTTGCCAGGATGAAGCCTTTCCTGCATGTAAATCCTCTGCCTCACTGTGGCCATTTCCTTCATAACCTCTTGAATTCCTGCCATGCTAGTAAGCAGTAAGCATTCAGTTAATATTGCTCAGAGACAGCTAAGTTATAGGATTTTGCTTTCATCACATTCAGTCAGTGGGAGGTAGGGAAACCAAGCCATGAACCCACAAGGGATAAAAATAGTGCTCGTCTTAGCCATCTTTTGCTGTGTAATAAATGACTCCACAATATGGGGGCTTAAACACATGTATCATCTCACAGTTTCCATGGGTCAACAGTTTTGGCACAGCTTGGATGTCCACCCCTGACTCAGGGTCTCTCATGAAGGCTGTAGACAAGGTGTAGGCTTGGGAAAGGATCGATCTGCTTCCAAGTTCACACACAGCTGTCAGCAGCCTCGATCCTCGGTGACTTCTGCCTGGAGTCTTCATTTCCTTTTCACATGGGTCTCTCCATAGTATACCCCTCACAATAAAGCACCAGTTTCCCTTAGAGAGAAAGTGGGGGTTGATGAGCACCAAGACAAATCCTGAG
The DNA here is from genome assembly GCF_048565385.1 of Saimiri boliviensis. Taxonomy (NCBI): domain Eukaryota; kingdom Metazoa; phylum Chordata; class Mammalia; order Primates; family Cebidae; genus Saimiri; species Saimiri boliviensis. Next base: position 13,264,175 of record NC_133463.1, read on the forward strand.
TCTTTTTATGCCTTAATCTTGGAAGAGGCATCCCATCACCTCTCCCCATTCTATTGGCTAGAAGTAAGTCACAGAAGTTAGCCTATACTCAAGGGGCAAGGAGAGCACAAGAGCATGGTTACCCTTGGGGCACCTTCGAGGCAAAGGAAGATAGAAGCAGGAGCAGAGATTTGATGAAGAAAAAGTCTCATCCAACTGTAGATGGTGATGTTTGATACAAAACCCCTTTCTACATATCTAAGCCACAGTCTGTCAATTAAATTATACAAATATACCATAAAAACACAGAGACGTTTCTTCCTGCAGGCACCATTTGTTGTCCAATATCTGCTAATGCTGGGCAGTTTTCCTTTCTGGATGCACCACTTGACAGTCAGCGTGCCAGGACAGGTGTCCTACCATTAGGTATGCTACTGGCATTTGGGCCATTTGTGTATATTGGGTGACCATTTATCATCTGTACTGGACAGTTTTAGAATAAAGGGACACTCTAAAACTACCACAATCACAGGCAAACCAAAATGTGTAGTCACCCTCCTCCAAGCCAAGCCAATCTTCGAGTCCCTTCTTCCTGCCCTCCTCTTTCTCTTCTTCAGCCTCCATCTCACTCTGGTTGTTTTTCTTCCCTCATTTACTCCATTCTCTACTCTCCATACTTACCTTTGTCAGGTGGATAGATGGCAAAAATTTTCTTTCACTCTGTAGGTTGTCTGTTTGCTCTGATGATAGTTTCTTTTGCTATGCAGAAGCTCTTTAGTTTAATTGGATCCCATTTGTCAATTTTTGGTTTTGTTGCAATTGCTTTTGGCATTTTCATCATGAAATCTTTGCCAGTGCCTATGCCCTAAATGGTATTGCCTAGATTTTCTTTTAGGGTTTTTATAGTATTTGGGTTTTACATTTAAGTCTTTAATCCATCATAAGTTAATTTTTGTATATGGTGTAAGGAAGGGGTCCAGTTTTAATTTTCTACATATGGCTAGCCGATTTTCCCAGCACCATTTATTAAATAGGGACTTATTTCCCCATTGCTTGTTTTTGTCAGGTTTATCGAAGATCAGATAATTTTAGGTGTGTGGTCTTATTGCTGAGTTCTCTATTCTGTTCCATTGGTCTATGTGTCTGTTTTTGTGCCAGTACCATGCTGTTTTGGTTACTGTAGCCTTGTAGTATAGTTTGAAGTCAGGTAGCATGATGCCTCCAGCTTTGTTCTTTTTGCTTAGGATATTCTTGGCTATTTGGGGCCTTTTTTTGGTTTCAAATGAATTTCAAAATAGTTTTTTCTAATATTGTGAAGAATGTCAATGGTAGTTTAATGGGAAAAGCATTGAATCTATAAATTACTTTGAGTACCATGGACATTTTCACAATATTGATTCTTCCTATCCATGAGCATGGAATGAAAAACAAAATGTAAAAATCTGTTTTAATTACCACAACTAGACATTAGCCAGATTGTTGTTAGATGGGTGAAAATAAGGAAACTACATTCACAAACTGAGTTATTCATTGAAATAATGCTGCTTCCTCATTGAAATAATTTGGTTTCCCATTTATTGATATTCTCCCATCTTTCTTGGTAAATATCTGTTAACTCATTCTCACAAAGCATGTATATAAACAGAAGAATATTTTCTTAAAACGAAAAAGAAATTTCTTATAATCTTAATAGCAATCATTTCTGGATCCTACACAGAGAAGCAATCCACATAGAAAGTAACAGTTATGGCTTTTTAATGATTTAGAGAACCATATGTCTTTTTAACTGTTTAGTCATTCAGGAAAGATGAGCACAAAAGTGAATTTTCTCTTTTTTCTCAACCCATCTAAATTGAATTGGCAACAAATATAAAATCCATTTTTCAGAGCTATTACAGAGTGCATGTATAGTATTATCAAATACAGTCTAGACTGCTATTAGTTTTGCAGCAAATAAATGTTTCTATCATAAAGTCCTTATCAAGAAAATTAAATAAAAGGATTGATAACTCGTGGCTGATATTCTCTCATGAGCCAGCTTTTAAATGGGTCACATTGTTCCTCACTTCACTGGAAACTGAAAATAGATGCTATATCAGCAATGTTTGTGAAAAATGGCACATTATCTGGAACCGTCTGGGGAGGAGAACAGCGTATTTATAAATTAAACGTCTAGTAGAACCATAAAGTTTTCAAATATGACAGGGGCTTTATAGCTCATGTATTTTAAGCCTTTCATTTTCCATCTGAGGAAGCAGACATCCAGAAATATTAAGGCACCAAGTAAAACAGCTATTTAGTATCATAATTATGAACTCAGCAGTTAAAATCTCTATTTCAACTTAAGTACATTTCCTGTAATGTTTTCTGAATAAAGACAGTGGGGAAGAAAGCATTTATCCTTAAATTTTTTCTGTAATAAGTATCCTTTATAATTTTTCAGATTTTATCCCTTGATGAGTCTTAACTGTAATAAAACTCAGTGAATTAAAAACAGAGAAAAATAAGACAGATAAACAATTTTTCCCCAAGTAGAATGGAAGTTGGCCTTTTCTCCCTACTTTCTTTTAAGAGACAGAGAAAGGAATCAGGGAAGGATTCTCTCTACCTGCTCGAAAGAGGACAATATTAGCCTCACTGTTACTGCCTTCCCAGAACCGAGGAACACTCAAGCACACCCAGCCAAAAGCCAGGCTGCAAGAGAGACTTTTGAACAAGATCAGATTTTTCCCTAGTGCCAGATTGTCTTTGACCTCTCAGCCACTCATCATTTACTAAATACATTACAGGTTGTATTTTGTGTATTTCGGGCTTGAAGAGGGCTGAAAGTGAAAGTTTTGTGCCTAGAACACATTAAATCAAGCTCCAATTCAGAACAACCTTTTTCCTGTCTCCTGCTTGCTGCTAAGGGCCATTTTGAAAAACAAGAAAATGTACAGCTGGAAGGCTAAGTAATTAGTATTTTTTTTCTTTGTACTTGATCGCCTACATCTCAGCTCAAGGACATACAGGGAGACTCTGAGCTCTGCTAAATTAGTAGCTAGTGAAAGTCCCTTGATAAATTAAAGAGAAATGAATTAATATCAGTGCTTTGCAAGGTGAGGCCTGAAGCACCTCTCTGGCAGAGATAGCTTAGGATGACCCAGTTATGATGATAATGAAGGCTGGATCGGATGAAGTCCCAATAGAATTTTAAAAATTAGAAGACTGTGTAGAAATGGTAACCCACTTATAAACAACAGGTAGCATTTACTGAGTACTAACTGTCTAGCGGACAATGTACTAAGCTATCTTCAAACATTATTTCATTTAGCCTCATGGCAACCCTAAGAGATAAGTTCGATTACTATCTCCAGTTTAGAGCTGATGTAACAGAAGCTGGGCAGGGTGAAGTAATCTGCCATAGGTCACACTGCTGCTGAGTAGTGGCATCAGGGATTTGCGTCCACTGCAGTCTCACTCCAGAGCTCACCCTTTCACTGCTGTGCTATCATTTATCAGGTCGGGCACGGTGGCTCACATCTGTAATCCCAGCACTTTGGGAGGCGGAAACCCGCAGATACTCGAGGTCAGGAGTTCCAGCCCAGCCTGGTCAATGTGGCGAAACCCCATTTCTACCAAAAATACAAAAAATAAAAAATAATAAAATAAATAAAAAATAAAATTACCCAGGCGTGGTGACACACACCTGTAGTCCCAGCTACTTGGGAGGGTGATGCCTGAGAATTGCTTGAGCCGGCCGGGGAGGTGGAGGTTGCAGTGAGTCAAGATTGCGCCACTGCACTCCAGCCTGGGTGACAGAGTGAGGCTTCATCTCAAAAAAAAAAAAAAAAAAAAAAAAAAAGACATTTATCAGGTTATGATGTGTTATGATGTGTTCAAGGGTTTGTAATTATCCACAAGTCACTTAAAGACCAGAGTCAAAGAGCTATACTAGCTCCAAAGGTGCGAAGGAGAAGGCTCACAAAAATAGGCTAAGACAGAGAGGTGAAAGTAGAAAGGCCTATGCAAGGCTGGATGGATGATTTCGTCAAACGGTTTAGGAGAGGAGAAAGCAAGAGCAGTACCCGGCATTTTATTTTTTTTAATTAATTAATTAATTAATTAATTTTGTTTGTTGGGTTTTTTTAATTGCATTTTAGGTTTTGGGGTACATGTGAAGAATATGCAAGCCTGTTGCACAGGTACACACATGGCAGCGTGATGTGCTGCCTTCCTCCCCATCACCTATATCTGGCATTTAGGAGACAAGAAAGCAAGAGCAGTACCCGACATTTTATTATCATCAGAGACAGGAGAGAGTGAACGTTTCCTTTATCCAATGGCCCCAATTTCAAGTAAGTTAGCAGAACTAAATAAATTTGCACGGCCAGCTCTCACCGCATGTCAACTGCATTGTTCTGGGATTAGAAAATGTAAGATCAGATTAAGAAGATCTTAATAAGGTCTTAAGAAAAGGAAGGCTGTGGGGCTTTCTTTCCAGAATTCAAACTTTGTGTTTGGGCATGGAAAATCCCCACTCTGGATTTGTCTTCTCACTAGAGCGAAGAAGCCTCACTAGAATTCCCACAATTGTGGAAATCAAAGACGGTTTTTGGTTTCTAAGAAGGTTCTGAAGATATGACGTTGTAGCTGGGAAAATGGTGAATAAACATTAGGAACAAATCACCACCTAAAGTTAAAATATAGCAAATTTTAACCTCAGAAAAAGTCACCTATTTTATTTACATGAAAAGGCCTATTTCAGAGAAAAGTTAACAGCCTTTTCCCTCAGTTTGTGTTATTTGTGTTGTTTAATTTTTGGTTTGCACATCTGAGGAGTTCTAAGATTTCGTTTCATTTTGTGTAAACAGTTTCTAAACTTGGGTAACAGGATTTCACTGTGGTGGAAAAGATGGAACTCCCCACATACACACCATTCATTTTGAAGTATTCTCAAGTTCCACTTTTCTCTGCAGGGCAGCTGTTTAGTTTGTGTAGCAGTGTTCAGACTAAAACATTTTGCCAACATTCATACCAAATACTGACAATGTTATTACAAATTACAAAATTAGAAGGCCACAGGTATGGACTTTACACATTTCCAACTTATTTAGTTTAACATATGATAGTTTTCAGTTTACTTCAGTTCTTTATTTTTACAGGTTGAGAAATAGAAATATACATTGGATTAAAAGATGCTTTCCGATGATCCCTTTGTTAATGGAACGGTTACAACATTGGAAGTAGATCCTGTGTTCTTCTGTGTGCCTTTCTTTACTCATGCATTGTGGCTTTTGCTGACCTAAGAGAGGCCGTATGCCTACCAAAGTTCCATCTCTACTACATAAACAGTTGGGTGATCTTCCGTGGCATTTCTTAAGTCGTTAATCACGGTGCCTGAACTGAAATGAACTGGCCTTGGACAACAATATTATTATTTCTTTTCTCAAAACACTTAGCAGATTGGAAATATTTATTAATAAATACAGTTTGACCCAAATGAAATATCATTACTAATGTAAACATAGAAACTGTAGAGGGATAAAGCAACAACAAATACCAGTTAAATACATTCCATGGGTCAGGAGCTCTACAGATGATCTGGTGGCTCTAGAGATGCTTCTAGAACAACCACCCCTTCCAGAGTTCACAGTGCAGAGATTATTAACTACAGTCACCATGCTGTACATCAGATCTCCAGAATTTATTCATTTTATAACTGAAATTTTGTGCCCTTTGGCCAACATCTTCCTATTTTTCCTTCCCTCTAGTCCCTGGTAACCACCCTTCTATTCTATGAGCTCTTTTTTTTTTTTTTTTAGATTCCACACATAAGTGAGATTATGCAGTACTTGCTCTTCTGTGCCTGGCTTACTGGGTCCCTGGATGATACACTTAACACAGACCTCTGCCACTGGAGGCTTAATGGCCATCCCCTTCTCTGCACTGTGAACTCTGGAAGGGGTGGTTGTTCTAGAAGCATCTCTAGAGCCACCAGATCATCTGTAGAGCTCCTGACCCATGGAATGTATTTAACTGGTATTTGTTGTTGCTAGAAGAGTAGATGTGAAATGTTCTCACCACATACACACACACACACACACACGTAACTATATGAGGTGATGACTATGTTAATTAGCTTGATTGTGGTAATCATTTCATAATGTATACATATACCAACACATCACATTGTATATCTTACATATATGCACTTTTTTTAAGACAAGAGTTTTGTTCTTATTGCCCGGGCTGGAATGCAGTGGTGCGATCTTGGCTCACTGCCACCTCTGCCTCCCAGGTTCAAGCAATTCTCCTGCCTTAGCCTCCTAATCCTAGCCGGGATTACAGGCATGCACTACCATGCCTGGCTAATGTTTTGTATGTTTAGTAGAGATAGTGTTTCTCCATGTTGGTCAGGCTGGTCTCAAACTGCCGACCTTAGGTGATCCGCCTGCCTTGGCCTCCCAAAGTGCTAGGATTACAGGTATGAGCCACTGTGCTGGACACATATATGCAATTTTTATTGTGGAAAAAATAATTAAAAATGAAGTTTGTGAGGAAGAGGAAAAAGTGTTGTAATGCAAGAAGCACAAACATGCTGGGGACGTGTGCATCGTGAGGGGCCGGAGACTCTTAACAGGAAGCTGGAGGAAAGGGAAGGAGCTCCCTGCCTTCACTTGCGATCTGGAGAAGGATTCATGTGTACTACACAGATGCTGCTAACACAACTCAATGTGGGAAGTTCCGTGTCCTTTGATCACAGTTGTGGGAATCAAAGAAGGTTTCTTTTAGGAAGTGATATTTGAACTAGATCTTAAGAATGGGCAAGATTTCCAGTAGAGGCAGCAAGAAACAGGGAGTACTTAGCGCACAGCAGGTAGCACTGTTAGAGAGCAGGGCGCCTGCTGAGCTATGGGGCTGCCATGGCAGTTGTACCTGATTTTCTGCAGGTATCAGAACCTCAATAAGTGTAAAGCTAAGCTTCCCCTAAAGCAAAGTACAACAAGTTCCTCGTATGATTTATCTATTCTAACCCATTAATTCAATACAAGAAAACGAGATTCTTTTGCCTTCAAAAATCTTTAAAATCAAACGTCTCCCAAAGGCACAATTAGTATTTGGAAAATGCCAGAAGCAATTCCTGTTCTCTTTAATGTTCCGCTTGCCGTTGGATGATGTGTCAGGCATTCAAACAGTTCAGTTGTTCTCTTCTGGTTGCCTGGGATAAAAGAATGTAGGCACCTCTTCTGCCATTTGCTTACAACATTACAAGATGATTATGTTCTATTATAGAAGACAGAGAAGGCCTTGTCATGTATCATAGCTACACCACACCTCAAGGTATCCTTATAAGATGCTGTCTTTCTGGGGCAATAATATAAGGACATTTTTAGCTGCAGGTCATTTTAATAAAGTTCAAAATACAAGGTAGGGTGACATTTTACAAATCTTAAAACTCCAAAGTAGGTTTGTTCCAAATAAGCAGGCTTTATATGAATGCCAAAACTCCAGATAATCCCCCTAACTGTTTCAAGTGCTACTTTTCCCAGTTGAAATTACTCTGTCGCCAAGAACATACTTCTCAAAAGTTAAACTTCTACATACTCATCATCTTGACAGCTTGCAGACATTACAAAAGTACATTCTTGTTTTCTCCATTATGGTACTGGTCTTTCATATGGTTTATGTGTAAGATCACTTTTATTTTTTCTCTCAAACATGTTGAAGACTTCACCACATTTATATAAAATACTGTGAATTGATAAGATCATATGAATACTTTCCTACAATAATTGAGATACATTTCTACTTTAAATCTGAGGGAAGTGGAGTTTTAAAGAAAGCTGACTTCTCTCCGTTGACACTTTGTGTGAGCCTATCATACTTTGCTTTTTGCGTGTGTGTGTGGTTTTAAGGAGCAGAGAGTTTAAGAGGCAAGAAGGAAGGGAAAAGACAGAAAAGAAGAAATAAGCTCCCCGCATACTGAGACAGAGGGCGGCGGGGCTCCAAAGCTGAAAGAGGAAGCCCCCACTTTCCAGAGATAGCAACCAGGTATATATACACAGGCTGGAGGAGGTGGTGTCTGATTTGCACAGGGACAGGGGATTGGTTTGACTAGGCACTCAAGTAGCCCACAAAAAAGCTGGCCTTCCCACCCTTGCCTTTTAATATGCAAATGCAGGGCACCATGATGTTCTACATGCATGGGGATACATGGGGAGAGCCGTTTTGCCAGGAACATGTTGGGCAAGTACAAGAATGCCTGAGGAATTGCCATGTGGGGTGGACCCAGTTTCTAACAGCTGGTGTTTACATATTAAAGGTTGGCCGGGAGCGGTGGCTCAAGCCTGTAATCCCAGCACTTTGGGAGGCCGAGGCAGGTGGATCACGAGGTCAAGAGATGGAGATCATCCTGGTCAACATGGTGAAACCCCATCTCTACTAAAAATACAAAAAATTAACTGGGCATGGTGGCACGTGCCTGTAATCCCAGCTACTCAGGAGGCTGAGGCAGGAGAATTGCCTGAACCCAGGAGGCTGAGGTTGCGGTGAGCCAAGATCTCGCCATTGCACTCCAGCCTGGGTAACAAGAGCAAAACTCCGTCTCAAAAAAAAAAAAAAAAAAAAAAAAAAAAAACCATATTAAAGGTTGATGGCCTGGCTCTAAGTGACAGGGCTTTACAAGAAACTTCTCCAGAAAAATGCCTCAAAAAATGAAAACTTTCCAAGGGCCCCTTTTTTTCTCTATCTATCTAAAATAATTTCTTAATAACTCTACCACATTCCCTCGTAGAGGTATCACAGTAACTGCTGTTAGTGGGGTTTGAGTAATGACTCTTTCTGGCTACTTCCTGCTGAAAAGCATCTAATGGGGGAACAGCAGCTCTCCTGGGGTCAATCTAAGGGTTCTCAGAAGAATGGTGTGTCCATTTGTGGTTCAGTTTGCAGGACCATTTGGAGTTTGGTTGCTTCTAGGCAAGAAGAAACAATTTGAGTTACAGTATTCAGTGTACAGGGTCCAAATATTATTACAAGACATGTAAGTAAAAGAGAGCTTAATAAAGGGGTTCACCAATTCCGTAAAGACTGGAATTCATTAAAGAGGGATTGTAGCCACCCGGGGCTGAAGGCAACATTTTCCCTGAGCCTGTTAATAATTTTGATTTGAATTTTAAGTATCTGTAGATTTTCCTTTACTTGAGATGTTAATCCAAAAGGATCATGTTTCATTTAAAAGTGCATCACTAAACCCAAAAAAAAAGTTCTAGCAGACTTAGTGATAGTAAAACTTTTATGCTTCCTTTTTGTCAGTAACTATTATCCCTGCTATAAGGATAATAATTAAGCAAACTACGACAGCAATGGGAACTCTCTGTCCAATATTTTAGTTAGAAGGTGCGACCATGTATAACCCTATTGCAAATAGTAGAGCGAGTATAGCAATTTCCACAAGTGTGGTGTAGTAGATAATTTCCATTTAAAATTTTACTTGCTAAGATGTAGAATTTTCCTTTGGGAGGGTCTGTGACGTTTCCTGGTTTTATTTTCCCAAACAAAGAAATCTTCGGGTTACGGGCATTCTGTTCATTTTCATTACCTGGTAGACTTTGGAAGATAATTGCCCAGAACTAGCATATTTATTCTACTTTGCCCATCCCTTTTTCTTTTTTCTAAGCTGTAGAAGATTATCACTTGATTCACGGGAATAGCAAGGTTAGTCTAAAATGTAGGCAAAAAGTTAAAAAACAATAAGACTTAGATTTAACAATAAATGTATGATAAGTTTTGGAGCACAATTTTTCTCTCCAGTTCTCATTTTTGGTAAAAACAAATTACAAATAAATTTTAGTCTTATAATTGGCCTGATTATTTGCATAAAGTGAGGCAAGAAAGGTTATTTTTACATAGGCCTTTTGAATTGGTTCTGATGAAACTCTGTACCACAATGAATTTCAGATAAGACTTTAAAGCCAAGCCCAGCCATGGGTTTGTATCCTCAGATACCTGTGAGTTGGATGATCCTCTCCTCTTGAGGTCCCAAGATAAACTCAGAGCTTCCAGACCTGTTAGAAAGTGGTATTCCTTACTGACCACAGGTCTCTGAAGCTGGCAGTTTAGACCGTAGCAGCTAAACTGCCAACTTTAGGAACCCCGTGCAGGGACTGTGTAGACAAGGTATAAGACCAGTTTTCCCCAAGGGGCTTTTATTGGCTCTGCATGTCAAGCTTGATTCTTTAAAGGGAAACACACCATTTCAGTTAAAGCCTTGGTAAAATAACCAGTTTTTTAAATTGTGTCCTGTTCACAAAGAAAAATGGATTCTTATTGCACTGATGCAAACAACTATATTGCCATAAGTTAAGAGTACTTACAAGTATTCTTCAAATTTTAGAGGAACCAGGCAAACAAAAATAAACATGCTCCAAATTTTGTTCACAGGAATATACTTAATTATTAAAGGCTGTTAATAGTTTAAAATAAGTTTCCTTGACTATGAAAAAGAAAAGAAGGATCAGCAATGTTCCAAGCAAAAGTTTAAAAGTTTGCTTAAACTTTCTGAGTGCAGTTCACTTAGTTAACTCTTGTTTTGCCTGATATTTGTGAACATATCAGTTCTTTGTGAGTCCCGTATTTTCTTTTTCTATTCCAATGCTATAATTTTTAAAGCCATTAAAAGCCTGCATTTGAGAACACCTGTTAAAGTCCTTAATATAGCTTGATATAAATTGTTTTTTGAGAAGCAACAAAGCAAGACAAGAATTACCTGCAAATGACAAAATTTCCAGGATAGTAACAGTTAAAAACATGACTGACAAAGAAGTTTATTTATCTTCATGGTTTACAATAACTTTACCCTTAATAATTATTGATAAGTTGGGGAGAGATAGCATGGGAAGAAATGCCAGATATAGGTGATGGGGAGGAAGACAGCAAATCACACTGCCATGTGTGTACCTATGCAACAATCTTTCATGTTCTTCACATGTACCCCAAAACCTAAAATGCAATAAAAAATAATAATGATTGATAGCATATACTTAGACATTAGAATTTTTAAAATCCCATATGATTTTTGAGCATGTATTAGTAGTATTCACCAAAATGTAACTTAAAGAAGATTGGACATCATTTTGGTGATCTCATGAGATTACACATGTCAAATAATCCTATTTACCTCTTTTCTGAATGTTTCAGGGGCCCTCTAAATTATTCAAAAAGCCAGGCATTAGGAAAGACAATTTCCAAATGGCCATAAATTATTTTGCCTCAATGATGACTCAAAAGGCAAAACCTTTTATTAGCCTTTACTATGACATTATAATTCTGTTCAAAGCCAAATTTTCCCCTTGCATTAGTTTATTAATGTTAACCCCAATTTAAGTGAAGGTTTATATATAAGGTTTAAATGCAGTCTTATAAATAATTCCATTTTATTTTAACCTATTTGACCATGAGGTGAAATTTTTACAAACCTTTTATAACTCTTTTATTAAGGGGCAGATTAGTGTCTTAAGACCTCCTTGCTATGCTTTTATTTCAATGCTTAATTTATGAAAACACCATATAGATGCTATGGGAGAAGATGGTATTTTCTTAGAGATTTCTGTAATGCTTTTTGAGTGCTATTAAAACTGACCTTTTAAATAAATGTCAGCTTACTATCTAAAGGCAACTAAAAGAATTTTAAGTCAAACGTCTCATAAGACTAAAACTGAATTTGCTTAGCTTGACTAGTGGAGAGTTTTCTTTAAGAATTCTAAGTATTGTGGCAGTATTGCAAAATGAATACTCTCAGATTTTTCAAGAAGCTGTTCTAAGAATGAATCTGTGACCTCATGTTGTAAATGGCGGAGTCAGTCCCCCTTGTGGGGTCTTTAAGGATCTCTCCAACTCCGGATCTCTCCAGTCTCCGACTTTGGTCATTACACTCGGAGAACATGTAAAATAATATTTGTTCTACTCGTAGTCGTAGAGAGTGACACAGGCCACACCATGCCATGCAGGGGGCTATGTGTAAGAAGCACCAAGTGAGCATTTCACAAAGCAGGTGGGGGCACAAGAGAGTGAACCCGCATAAGCAAGTGCCTTTACTGGGGGTCCCAGTGGAGTACACAAGCAAGAGGCATGAGGGAGTTTTATTGGTGCCTTTAAATAGGTCACAGTCAGAGGAGAACAAGAAGAGGAACTTGTGGCTAGACAAACCTTGCACCTGGGCCCTGGGCAGGGTGCTCATGAGCTGTGTGATGGTGAGGCATTGGGAAAATAAAAAGTTTTTAAAATTTACAATACAGGCCTCTTTGGTATAGGCTGAAGCCAGCAGCAGCGAAGGGGTGGGGAAGAAGTGCACCAGGACAAGGAGATGCACCCTGGAGAAGATGGGAGCTTTCACAGTGTTCTCTGAAGCTGGCGGTTTAGACAGTGGCAGCTAGATGGGCTTAGTGAGTGCAGGTCCGAGCTGTGGGGCCCTATGCCTAGACTATATGGCCACTGTGTTCATGAGCTCGTCAAGTCAGCTGTAGGTGGTGATAGGTAGGGACGGGCTGATGTCCACAAGCCAGGTCATTCTGTCTGCTCAGTCATTCAGTGCCTCTTCCGTGGACACTCTTGTGAGTGTTGACATGGCATAAAGATCTTCACTTTCAGGCCCACTCCTTCTATCCATCGATATGCATCTATGACCTTCCAGTACTTCCCATGATTCTCATTAATTTCTAACTGTGGGCTGCCTCTTCTTTCATTATAAAGTGGGTGACCAAGGGTGCTGCCAGAACCTCCGCCCATGAAGAGGATTTCCTCTCGCCACACTCTGCAAGCCACCTTTGAATGAGGCTGCAGCCCTCATGCACTTTCCATCTGCATCCACAGAGCATGACCACCCATTATAAAACAAATGTGGGCTTTTCCTTCCTTCTGTAGGATCCCCTATGTAGCTGGCATCATACACAGAAAAAGGGCTGTGCAGCGGGTACCTTGGGGTCTGCGTAGATTGTCTGCTGGCTTGTGTCCACTAGTGCTGCTCTTACTCAATCCTGGATGGTATTCCTCTACTCCAAATTAAAGACAAAGTCACATGAAATAAGCTAGGCATGGTGGAGCGCACCTGTAGTCCCCACTACTCATGAGGCTGAGGTGGGAGGATTGCTTGGGTACAAGAGTGTGAGACCGCAGTGTGCACAATCATGCCTGTGAATAGCCTCTTCACTCCAACCTGGGCAAGACAGCAAGACTCCATCTCTAAAACACACACACATGCACACACACACATAAAATGCTCCCAAGTTCCTATTAGACCTAAATGTTTGCTGCTTATTACTGAAAAGATAAGATTTTCTTTTTAATAAAAATGGCCAAGCACGGTGGCTCACGCCTGTAATCTCAGCACTTTGGGAGGCCAAGGTGAGTTGATCACTTGAGGTCAGGAGTCTGAGACCACTCTGCCCAACATGGCAAAACCCTGTCTCTGCTTAAAAAAAAAAAAAAAATTAGCTGGGCAAGTGGCAGGTGCCTGTAATCTCAGCTACTCTGGAGGCTGAGGCAGGCAAATCACTTGAACCTGGGAGGTGGAGGTTGCAGTGGGCCGGGATCGTGCCACTGCATTCCAGCTTGGGCAACAGAGCAAGACTACATCAAAAAAAGAAAAAAAAAAAAAGGAAGAAAGAAAGAAAGAAGGGAAAATAATAAAGAAAGAAAGAAGAAAAATAACTTAAAAGATATGTCCAATGAAATTAGGCTGAAAAAGCTCCTGTTTATTGCATACAATTCCTTCCATCTTTCCTTGCCTCTTATGAGTAGACATTGGTACCAATAAAGAAATCTTAATTCTAATATAACAGTAAGTGCTGGAGTGTACATGGAGGAGCTGATACATTAATCTTGTTCATCACTTCTAAAATCCTATGTGCTTCACTACTGCCTAGGAATTGTAGCCAATTAAATTTAAGCATACATTTGTTCCTAGTTCAAAAAGAAAACAGTGAACTATGGAAACATTTCCAGTATAATCAAGCATAAATTTGCGATATGAACCATGTAGAATTTTTTTAACAATGCAAAACAGAGTCGGTGGTTTTAATAGTAATCAAAGCTTTACAGCTTCTAAATTCTGCTCCTGTAATTGAAGGAGCTGAAGTATACAGAACTATAAATGAAAAGGGAATCTTTATCTTCCACCAACCACCTGGCTATTCACATTGACAATTTGTTGATTAATTGACAATCCCTTTGGCCAAATAAAAACAATGGAATTGTAGAGAAATACGTTCTTCTAGTCTTGATTCTGACGTTTCCCACATGCCTCTTATAACCAAAGTAAATACACATCTCTACAAGCATGTATATACATATCACAATGGCACAGAAACTCACATTGGAAATTGATTACTTTTCTGTTAAGGGTGTCTTCTTTCTTGTGGTCCTTCTTCTAAATATTCTTAGAAGAGGTAACATACATTATCATCATCTCACTGAAAATTTGTTTATCAGATCCTTGTTTTCTGTGACCCAGGTTACAAGACAGGAAGTGGGAACAACAGAAAGTGAAGAACTGTCCAAGAAGAGGAAGTAGTGGCCTCAAAGACAAAAAGCTTACTGCCCTTTCCAGCCCTGACAACCAGTTTTGAACTGCTTGCTATAAATTGTTTGCTTTAGCATAAGCACAATCCCCAAAGTAAATTCTATTTGTTGCCACCACCAGCTATTCAGAAGACAGAAAAGCACCCAGTTCTCATCTTTGTGACAAACTTAGGTAGGCATAAACTAAGAATGTGCACAGTAAAAGTTTCATTGATGAAAAGGAAGAATGTTATTGCTCTTTGGTATCTGATTTTTTCAGGACCCCAAAAAGAACTTTTGATCTGACATATAAACCACATGTAATGCTTTCCTGGATCTAATGCAATTCACATGCACACCATGGAAGAAGTTGAGTGGGCCTGGCTGCTAGCTGTTAGCAACACATATCCCCTCCTATGAACTGATTCTTAATTTCTTTTTAAACAGGAAGACTGATGTGGTGGTAGTTGTTTTTCTATAGGCATAAGGGTTAAAAGTTAATCAATGGTATCAGCCACTGATGACACAATGGTTATCTTTCCAAGAGATCAAAATAGATAGATGAAAATAGACACGTGCAGCTGCAGATAAAGAATTGCTGTACTAAATGATTCTATTTCATCACTAAGGAGGATTTGCCTAATGGAGCCGTACCCTGAAGCAACCATTTCTGCAAGTGTTATTTTTCATAAGTGCTCCAACCTCCAGACTGACTATTGTTTGGGAATTTGGCCAGTTAATGGAGAGGTGGCTGATTCTTATTTTAAAATAGGGTGTTCAAAAGTCATTATCCCATTGCAGCAGGTGTTCCAGGCAAGTTGAAGTATAAACCCTATGTCAGGATAATCTAGAATTGCTGTGGGAAGAGATGGGCCCCTTATGACAGCTGCCCGCTGAGTTCTCCCACCCCAAATCTGGTTCTAATTTCCCTTTATCTTTCTGCCATCAACACTCAAAAGTTTTAAGAAGTAGTGACTTCTCTTCTAAAACACTGTCCTTGAAGTATATTTCTTTAGGCCTCACTGCCTGTCCATCATACCACTAATGTTTGCTGACGTGCAGGAAATTCAGTTCAAGAGTAAAAGTTTTTTGGATGTTAACCAATATTTATACTGCAACTGGGTATAAGTTTTTCAAAGGCCTCAAAAATGTGCATATTGTTGACCTACCAATTTTAGTTCTAATAATTTTTCCAAAGAAAACAACAGAGAATTTTGCTACAAAAATTCTTATGGTAAAGTTGTACAATGTCCAAAAAAAAGCAAATGACCTAAATACACAACTATATGAAATTACTAAATAATTTGTGATTAGACCACACAATAGAATATTTTACTGTCACTTAAATAGTATTGGCTAAATCTTTAAAAATGGAAAACTATAGTATGACATTAAGTTTTTAAAAACTTAGAATACAACATTATGTTACTATATAAATCACAGAGAAGAGATTGAAAGGACATACCAAAATGCTTGTGAATTTAGAATTACATGTGAGGGATGGAACTGACAAATACCTTTTGTAATCTCCTTGCTTTTCTGTATTTCTCAAAAATAGTCTATGATGAATATGAATTAATTTTGTATTTAGAAAAAAGTAATTTCTAAAACATGAAGCAAATTGGGGGTTGCAGATAATAGTTGCTGGAAGTTCAGAGCTCCAGGAGAACAAAGGCTTACAAATTGAGGTGCCTGTGCCAGACTAGTAAACTGTTAAGTAGAAACGTGTACTATTGCTAACATGTTTGTGCTTTTAACAAAATGTAATTCTTCAATTACTTCAAGTGATTACAAACAGACATGCTTTTTCAGGAAGTTATGGATGATGAGTATTTAATGATGCTGATGAGTTGAAGTGAAGACCATCGATGTCATAGAATTAGGGAGTAGAGTAGTGGTTACCAGAGGATAGGGAGGGAAGAGGGTAATGGTGAGAGATGGCTCAAGGGGTACAAGGCCCGGTTAGATAGTAAGAGTAAGTTCTGGTGGTCTATCGGACAGTAGGATGACTAGAGTTGGCAGTAATGTATTGTATGTCCTCATCACAAAGAAATAATCAATGTTTAGGGTCATCAATATGCTAATTACCCTGATTTGATCATTACACAATTTATACATGTATTGAAACATCACATTATACTACATAAATATATACCATGATCATGTGTGATATGGTTTGGCTGTGTCTCCACCCAAATCTCATATTGAATTGTAGTTCCCATAATCCCTATGTGTCATGGGAGGGACCAAGTGGAGATAATTGAATCATGAGGGTGGTTTCCCCATTATTCTGTTCTGGTGACAGTGAGTTAGTTCTCATGTGATCTGATGGTCTTATAAGAGGCTCTTGTTCTGCACTTCTCCTTGCTGCCACCATCCGAGGAAAGATGTGTTTGCTTTCCCTTCCATGATGTTTGTAAGTTTCCTAAGGCCTCTCCAGCCCTGTGGAACTGTGAATTAATTAAACCTCTTTCCTTTGCAAATTACCCAGTCTCGAGTATGTCTTTATTTGCAGTGTGAGAACAAACTAATACTGTAAATTGGTACCAGGAGTGGGGTTGTACTTAGCAAAGTCACAGGGGCAGAGCTGCCCAAGGCCATGGGAGCCTACCTTTTGCATCAGCACACTCTGGATGTGAGACATGGAATCAAAAGAGATCATTTTAGAACTTTAAGGTTTAATAACTGCCCCACTGTATTTCAGACTTGCATGGGGCCTATAGCCCCTTTGTTTTGGCCAATTTCTCTTGTTTAGAATAGGTGCGTTTCCCCAAAACCTGTACCCCCATTGTATCTAAGAAGTAACTAACTTGCTTTTGATTTTACAGGCTCATAGGTAGAATGAATTTGTCTTGTGTTAGATGAGACTTTGGACTTGGACTTTTGGGTTAGTGCTGGAATGAGTTAACTTTGGGGGACTGTTGAAAGGACATGATTGTATTTTGAATTGTGAGGATATGAGATTTGGAAGGGGCCAGGGGCAGAATGATATGGTTTGGCTGTGTCCCCACCCAAATCTCATCTTAAATTGTAGTTCCCATAATCCCCACTTGTTGCAAGAGGGACCCAGGGGAGATAACTGAATCATGGGAGTGGTTCCCCCATCCTGTTTTCATGGTAGCAAGTTAGTTCTCATGAGCACTGATGGTTTTATAAGGGGCCTTCCCCCACCTGTCACTCTGTACTTCTTGCTGCCACCGTGTGAAGAAAGACGTTTGCTTCCCCTTCTACGGTGATTGTAAGTTTCCTGAGGCCTCCCCAGCCCTGTAGAACTGTGAGTCAACTAAACCTCTTTCCTTGATAATGTATCCAGTCTCAGGTATGTCTTTATTAGCAGTGTGAGAATGGACTAATACAATGTGCCAATCATAAATCTTAAAAATCTTAGCTAAAGATAAAATGTAGACAACAACACTGGGCTTGAAGGTGCTGTGCTGAGAATTACTGGGGATAAGAACAAAGGTTGACAATTCCTTCGACCCCATATGAGAACTCACTTTTCCTCTGGCCCATTACCATACTGTCCACAATTCCAGCTGCTCTAGGCACACATGCCCTGTCAACAAAGGTGAGTAGACAACACAGTCAAGAAGTCTCAATGCCCAAGACTAGGCTGTTTCATCAAACCATCTCCAATTCCTATGCACCAGTGGCAGCCAGGAAATGAGAACTTTCAAACTCAAAGTGGAAGAAATGTTCCTTACAATTCAAGTGGCTGAAATGAAAATATTAACAAAAAAAGATCACAGAAAGGAGCAAAGGGACAACTGTAAGAAGCAGAGGACTGAGGTCCTTAAGCTGAGCTGAATGGGGCCCACTCAGTTTCAGAAAGCCTTCAGGCATCTAACCCAGGTCTCAGTTTCCTCATCTATGAAGTGGAGATCACCGTTGATTCTCATTATTCATGGTAGTTACACTCTAAAGTTACTAAAAACACTGAATTTGTGAATACTGAATCATTGCTTTTATGGAAAACATGGGGTTAGAACCCTGCCAGCTTCTGGTCACATTTCCATCAGCTGATCAATACATTCAATATATAACCTTTTTTATGTGTGTTTCTGTTTAACCATAGCATATTGAATCCCTAACAGAGGCAATTAACCCTTACTCAGAAGTAAATAGTGCTATTTCCTCAATAAAATATTGCTGATTAGCTAACGTTGAACAGCCACCAGCACTACAACTCCCGCCTGAAGGAAGTTTATCTAACATATGCATTTTCTCCTTAAGGTACTGTACAGCCTTTTGTGTTTAGGGAAACCAGATAGCACTTCAGCACTACTTTTGGGGGCCATCTGAAACAGCAAAATCACCGGTATTGACATTGGGGTTACAAATCAATTTTTACAAATATATAAATTTGCAAATACAGAAGTGATGAATAGCAAAGATTGGCTGTAATCATATTACAAGTTGTGGAGATTAATAAAATAATTTATGTCAAGCATTTAACACATTATGTGGTACCTATGTACCAAATACATACTGAAAAAATAACTGTTTTGCCAAATATTGGAAGCCCCTATTAAGGTATTAAGTATATAACTATAAATATTACCATATACTGTAAATGGGCACGCTAGAAAGAAGACAACAAAAATAGCCTAATGTTAAAATTACCTGATAAACAGGTACAGCTTTTTTTGCCACAAGTTTTAAAAAATGAATTCTTTAAAAAACACTTAAAATAAAGCTACCTATGTATTTTTCATAGCAAGTAAGTTGAGTTAAAATTAAGACCCTTGGGAGATCTGGAAACAGGTAGGAATGAGGAGCAATTTAATTGTTTTGCAATAAAAACTACTCCCCATCGTCCAATGCATAACAGAGACAATTAACCCTTACTCAGAAGTAAATAGTGCTGCTTCCTCAATAAAATATTAACAGCATTCAGTAAAGGATGTTTCAGTGTGTGTGTGTTTTTTTTTAACTTTAACAACCACCTTGTTTGGCATTTATTTTTACTTTGTTGTAATAGTAAACACAAGGGATCCCCTTTATATGGCATAAAATTTCCTTCTCAGAAAGTAAATATTTGATGATTACATAAGGAGCTATAAACACAATTTCCTGAGACATTTCTCTACAAAGATGTTTACCTGCTTGAGCCAAATGGATTGAAATGATTTAGAAACCAGACTTCCTTTCCATTGTGTCCAGGTAGGCACTTTCTTCTAACTCATCCTTCACAACTCCCTACAACATTTGAAACCTCTTACCTTCAGTATTTGGAGTTCAAAACTTCACCGAATTTTTTTTTAATTTAATTTATCTAAAATATTAGTAACACTCTATCTATAGTATCTATAACATCTCTTTTCATCATCTCAAGTCCCAAACCCATTTATCCTGCATTTCTGGTTTCTGTGATGGGACCAGCATTCTTGCGATTGCCCAGGCTTGTACCTTTGGGTTCACCTTTTACTTCTTCCTCTTCATTGCACATGCCAAACTCATTCAACTTCTTGTTCCTGAGGCTACATTACAGTGTGGTTATGTCCGTCTCCATCTTTCCATTCCCATTGCCCTTCTCCTAGTTGAAGTTCTCAATTCTTATTTCCAGAGCCAAGGCAATAGCTTTGTAAACACCCTTCCATCTTCTCCCACAAGCCAGCATACCCATGGATACCAAATTCATTTTTATAAAGAATTATTTTATCTATTATCACTAGGGGATGACACAGCAAGAAGGCCCTCCCCAAATGCCAGCCTCTCAATCTTGGACTTCCCAGCCTCCAGAACTGTAAGCCAATAAGTTTCTGTTTATTAGAAATTTCTAGTTGGCTGGGCACGGTGGCTCAAACCTGTAATCCCAGCACTTTGGGAGGCCGAGGCGGGTGGATCACGAGGTCAAAAGATCGAGACCATGCTGATCAACATGGTGAAACCCCGTCTCTACTAAAAATACAAAAAATTAGCTGGGCATGGTGGCGCGTGCCTGTAATCCCAGCTACTCAGGAGGCTGAGGCAGGAGAATTGCCTGAACCCAGGAGGCGGAGGTTGCAGTGAGCCGAGATCGCGCCATTGCACTCCAGACTGGGTAACAAGAGCGAAACTCCGTCTCAAAAAAAAAAAAAAAGAAAGAAAGAAATTTCTAGTCTCAGATATTCTGTTATAGCAGCACAAAATAGATGAAGACAACCTCTCAAACATGCAGCTCCCTATTTAAATCCTTTCCACATCTGTTCTTTTCTATGGAACATGGCCACCTGGCTTTCAAGCATTTCAGATCTCCATATTGTAGTCATATAATGGTTCTCTCTTGGAATAAAGATAAATTTTTTTTTGCCACATTGTGTACTTACTCATAAACCCTTTCATCAGAAATGCTGCAGTTTTGAACTGATATTTTTAGAGCCCAAACATAATCTTCCGTTTTCTCTAAAATACACCCCTCCTATTGGTAAAAGAAGTGTCTTCTTAAAAAGTAAGGGGCTTTGTTCTTCAGTTCCTATGTAGAAAATGATACCCAAAAGGGAAAAAAAAAAAGGACTGAAAGCTGGTTACTAAGAAAAAACCCTCAGTTTTTCCTTCCCAGACACTCTTGAGGTATATTTGACATCTGTCCAACTCAGATTTCATTGAATTGAATTTCTCAGTTCCCATATTCCTTCCACCATGTAGACAAAAATCTCCATTTACCTTGTTGAAGAATCTCATACTAAAATTCTATATCACAACAAAGCAAGATTACGAGTATGGCTCAGAGCATGCACTGTGACCTCAGAAGCAAAGGTGACTATGGGGGCCTAGATTAGGAAAGATGTTAGGGAGGAGATGGCATTTGAGTTAGGCCTGAAACAAGCATTAGCAGCGGAGCACCCAGAGTCACAGCAAAGAAAAATGTAAGCAGAAGGAATGTAGTGGGAGAGGAACAAAGCCAAGATTTCTGGATGCAAGGACAGAGAGCTCCAAGAGGTTGTTTTGGCCTGGCCTAGGCTTCATGAAAAAAACTGTGAGACATTTGCTATAAAGGAGGATTGTAGACAGGCCCATGAGGAATCTCACTGCCGAGCAAAAGAGAGGCAGCACTTTATTCTGTGGGTAATGGGGAGCCAATGAAGGACAAAGTAACCAGCATAAAAAAGAATTCAACAGATCTGACAGAGCTGAATAACACAATGTAAGAATTTCAAAATGCAATCACAAGTATTAACAGCAGAACAAATCAAACTGAGGAAAGAATCTTAGAACTTCAAGACTGACTCTCAGAAATAAAACTCAGACAAAAATAAAGAAAAATAACAAAAAAGAAGGAACAAAACCTCGAAGAAGTATGGGATTATGTAAAGAAGACAAATTTAAGCATGACTGACATCCCTGAAAGGGAGGGGGAGGAAGCAAACAACTTGGAAAACATATTTCAGGATATCATTCACTAAAACTTCCCCAACCTTAATAGAGAGGCCAACAGTCAAATTCGAGAAATACAGAGAACTCCTGCAGGATTCTACACAAGAAGATCATTCCAAAGACACATAATTGTCAGATTTTCCAACGTCAAAATGAAAGAAAAAATGTTAAAGGCAGCTAAAGAGAAAGGGCAGGTAACCTACAAAGGGAACCCCATCAAGCTAACTGTGAACCTCTCAGCTGAAATTCTACAAGCCAGGAGAGATATATTCAACATTCTTAAACAACAACAACAACAAAACCTTCAACCATGAATTTCACATCCAACCAAACTAAGCTTCCTAAGCAAAGAAGAAATAAGATCCTTTTCAGACAAGCAAATATCAAAGGAGTTTGTTACCATCAGACCTGCCTTACAAGATATCTTGAAAGGAGCACTATAGAAAGGAAAGACCACTACCAGCTAATATAAAAACACACTTAAACACATGAACCAGTCTCACTAAAAACGAACGACACAAACACGCCAACATAAACCGCTAACAGCACAATGACAGGATCAAATCCACACATATCAATACGAATCTTGAATGTAAATGAGCTAAATGCCCCACTTAAAAGGTACAGAGTGGCAAGCTGGGTAAAAAAGCAAAATCCAATGGTATATTTTCTTCAAGAGACCCTTCACATAATGACACCCATAGGCTCAAAATAAAGGGATTGAGGAAAATCTACTAACCAGATGAAAAACAGAAAAAAGCAAAGCTTTTTATACAAAGAAAAAAACAAAGCTGGAAACATGTCACCTGACTTCAACAAAATGAAAAATTGACAAGTGGAATCAAATTCAACTTAAGTTTCTACACAGCAAAATAAACTATCAACAGAGTAAACAGACAAGCTACAGAACAGAAAAAAATATCCACAAACTATGCATCTGACAAAGGCCTAATACCAAGCACCTACAAGAAATGTAAACAGATTTACAAAAGAAAAATAAACAACCCCATTAAAAAGTGGTCAAAGCACATGGATAGACACTTTTCAAAAAAAGACATGCATGTGACCAACAAGCATATGAAAAACACTCTACATCACCAATCATTAGAGAAATGCAAATCAAAACAACAATGAGATACTGATTGTGTAACATATATGTATATATATGGGTGTGTGTGTGTGTGTGTGTGTGGTATCTTACACAATGAGATACCGGATGAACATTACTATCTTATACCAGTCAGAATGGCCATTATGAAAAAGTCAAAAAATAACAGACACTGGCAAGGTTGCAGAGAAAAGGGAACACTTATGCACTGGTTGGTGGGAGTGTAAATTAGTTCAACCATTGTTGAAAGCAGTATGGCAATTCTTTAAAGAGCTAAAAGCAGAGCCACTATACAACCCAGCAATCTCATTACTGGGCATACACCCAGAGGAATATAAATCATTCTGCCATAAAGACCTATGCATGTGAATGTTCATTGCAGCACTGCTCATAATAACAAAGACATTTAATTAACCTAAAAGCCCATTAATAACATATTGGATAAAGAAAATGTGATATATATATATATATATGCTATGGAATACTACACAACCATAAAAGGGAATGAGATCATGTCTTTTGCAGCAACATGAATGGAGCTGGAGGATATTATCCTTAGCAAACTAATGCAGGAACAGAAAACCAATACTGCATGTCTTCACATATAAATAGGAGCTAAATGATGAGAACTTATGAACACAAAGGAAGGAGACAACAGACACTGGGGCCTCCTTGAGAGTGGAGGGTGGGAGGAGGGAGAGGAGCAGAAAAGAAAGCTATTAGATCTTGGGCTTAAAACATGGGTGATGAAGCCAGACACGGTGGCTCAAGCCTGTAATCCCAGCACTTTGGGAGGCTGAGGTGGGTGGATCACGAGGTCAAGAGATCGAGACCATCCTGGTCAACATGGTGAAACCCCATCTCTACTAAAAGTACAAAAAATTAGCTGGGCATGGTGGTGCGTGCCTGTAATCCCAGCTACTCAGGAGGCTGAGGCAGGAGAATTTCCTGAACCCAGGAGGCGGAGGTTGCGGTGAGCCGAGATCGCGCCATTGCACTCCAGCCTGGGTAACAAGAGCATAACTCCATCTCAAAAAAAAAAAAAAAAAAACAAAAAACAAAAAAAACCACGGGTGATGAAATAATCTGTATAACAAACCTGCAGGACACAACTTTACCTGTGTAACAAATCTTCACATGTACCCCTAAACCTAAAATAAAAGTTTAAACAAATTTTTAAAAACATTTAATGAAGCCAAATTCTGAAGGAATAAATAGAAAAGTAAAACTAAAAAATAACCCAAAGATTTCTCAACAAATCAAAAGTTCATAGAATTGCAGCAAAATAGAGATTTTAACATTTTTCAGGAGGAAAATAGAGATTCGTGATTATCTGACACGAGTATTTGAATGATTAACTGCCGTGCTATCATGCCTTCCGAGTAGTTATTCACAGAATGGGTGTTGGAATTAGGAAAAAGATAATTTTTATATAAATCAGGGTTTTGCATATGTAAAATAGGAAACATTTGGGCGACATTTCTCTTCTCTACTACCAGTTGCTCAAGGTAGCCTTATGTGCGTGACAGAGGAAACATAGGGCACACCGAGGTCTGCCAAAGGCCACACCTTACAAGATGGCCCTGAGATTAGATGAATCAGTTGGGGAAGAAACCCATTGCTCAATAGATATCACCATTACTTCCCAAAGCTAAGAGCCAAAGTTTAAAGTGGTAAACACATTGAAACAAGCAGACAGAAACTTCAGGCCTCAAGTCACTACAACCTCTCACCCTCCAACTCCATCTAGAAGTGAAGGAGTCAGGCAGGAGTATCAAGGTAGAGCTGTTGCTGCTGTTGTTTGATACCGTCATTGTTGGTGACTTTAGGAGAAACACCGCATAACAAAATCAATTTTCCCATAAGCTAATTGATACAAACAAGAGTTAGGCTGAGTGGAGTGGCTTACACCTGTAATCCCAATACTTTGGGAGGCTGAGGTGGGAAGATCATCTGAGCTCAAGAGTTCAAGACCAACCTGGGCCACATGGTGAGACCTCCATCTCTACAAAAATTTAAAAAAAAAAAAAATTTAGCCCAACATGGTGGTGTGTGCTCTTATTCCCCAGTACCACTCGGGAGCCTGGGCTGGCAGATCCTTTGAGCCCAGGAGGTAGAGCCCACAGTGAGCTATGATCACACCGCTGAACTCCAGCCTGGGCAATAGATTGAGACCATGTCTCAAAACAAAAACACAGAGTTACGTTTCTGTGGCAAACTCATGGTCACAAACATCACTAAACTTCTAAATAAAGACCCAAAACACCCCCAATATTAACCACGGGAGCTACGGATACATTTAAGGAAAACTAATAAAATAAAAAAGGATAATTTTTCCAATTTCTAGTGAATCCGTAAGTGATGGTGGTCATGGTGGTGATGAGTTAAATTAAGAAGTAAATATGTGCAAAGCGAAAATTGTCAGGAGCATCTCCTCCCACCAGGTAGTTCAAAACCAAACCATCATAAACATGGCGACTCCCAGAGAGCTTTCTTTTTACATCATTTATTGTTGTACATTTGTATTGATTACTGTAGACCTTACGCATTTTTATTTGACAATAATTCATATTCATTCATTCATTCATTCTCCAAACTGTTTATTCCAGTTCAAGGCCGCAAGTGATCAGAACCTATCCCAGCGGCTCACAGGCAATGTGGAAACCCACCTGGACAGCAGCCATCCCATCGCAGGGCTCACAGCCACTCACACACACACACACACACACACACACACACACACACACGGAGATACACACACTGGGACCACGTGGACATGCTAGTACACAAAATTTGCATATCTTTGGGATGTGGGAGGAAACCAAAGGAACTGGAGAAAACGCATGAGGAAAGGGGAGAAAGAGCACACAAACTCCACACAGCCACAGGCCCTGTCCAGGATTCCAGTTTTTTTGTTGTTGTTTGTTGTTTTTTCTCATCAATATCATAACGAAACCACTTTGAAAGCAACAACGTTATCTGGAAACCTACTATCTGTGTTAAGTGCCGATTAACTATAGACAAAATATAAAGCATTATGTTCTTGCCTAATTTTTATTTTAAAAACATAGCTCCCTTTCCAAAAGAGGTTGTGGTACAATGCTCTGAAGATGAAATGAATGCACTTAATAAATATATACCAAAAGAAGCAGACTTTGCTGTCAGCCCCGAATATCTGAATTCCAACAACGAAAAATTTGGATGTGAATGCAAAGGAAATTTATGATGTTGAGAAAAAATAGCACTGCAGTAATCAGGAGAGCCCTAAAAGTCTGCTTCTGAGAATTTCTTTCCTTTTTGACATGAAATTAAATGAACTGATTAAATTCTATGACTTAGGACATTTTTTTTTTAAATCTGAATGAATAGCTCTTCCTTTCCCTTCATTTTCTTTTCTTTCTTTCTTTCTTTTTTTTTTTTTTTTTTTTTTTTTTTGAGATGGAGTCTTATTCTGTCGCCGAGGCTGGAGTGCAGTGGTGCAATCTTGGCTCACTGCAACTTCTACCTCCCAGGTTCAAGCAATTCTCCTGCCTTAGCCTCCCCAATAGCTGGGACTACAGGTGCCTACCACCATGTCTGACTAATTCTCGTATTTTTAGTAGGGGCAGGGTTTCGCCATATTGGCCAGACTTGTCTCGAAATCCTGACTTTGTGATCTGCCTGCCTCAGCCTCCCAAAGTGCTGTAAAGGTGTGAGCCACTGTGCCCAACCCCCTTTTCCTTCCAAAGTAAATTGACTGCTTTTTATTGTGCACACAATGATTTTTAATTACAGAAAAAAATTTTTAAACTATAATTGTGTATAGTGAAACAAAGACTTTAGGCAGATCTTTGTTTTACATACTCAGTTGCTGATGTTTTATATCTATTAATTCTCACTCACTGCTCTGAATTTAGCCATTACATCCAACTTACTGTATTGCAAATTCTCCAAGATATGATAGAGAAATACTAAAACTTCTCCCTGATTCAAAGTACTCTTTGAAAAGTAATATTAAGAACACTGAATCATTTGGTAAGCAGAATGAAATATGATCATTTTTGTTACCTACAAGATATGATGTACCTCCTAAAAATAAATGTATAGCTAACCTGACTTTTGAGTTAACTTAAAAATGTTACAAACAACCTGTTTCAATTCTCCATTACCCAATTTCAAAGGTGAATTAATATACATCTAATACTAAAGACTAAAAAGAAAAAATAGAGGTACTGATGTGAGTGCCTGGACAAAGAGACAAAGCAGAAATCTCTCCTCTCTTCTTGAGTTGGGGGTAGGGTAGGCTACTCCACTTGCTGTTTGGGTGTACTGGTGACTCACTTGTTGTCTAATTAAATCTCAAACAGAATCTGAGCAAGTCAGATGTGCAAGAAAGAAGCTCCACCTCCAGCCCCCACTGTAAACCTTCTCGCAGTGCTTCCTCCGGCCCCATTCCCTCTGCCATGCCCCCTGTTCCTGTCCATCAGGGCAAGACTAGCTTTTCATTGGTCCTTGTCTCTTAAGAAAACTTTCCTGTACTTTGGAGAAGACTTGGCAATGGTGCAAATTAAAATATTTATCTAGACAGTAGAGAATTATCTGTAATCCATTGTACCTTTTGAGCCAAAGCATACTTAATAAGCCGTGGACATCTCTTTTTCACTATTGGTGAAGAAACAGAGCAATGTACTAGAAAAACACTATACACAATCTGACGTTTGCTGCGTATCTTTCTTCCCAGCTTCTGAATTTGGATAATTACTCACAAAACTTTAATCTATCTATCTACAATATTTGCAAAATATGCATGCTTCCTTTTATTGTATTAATTTGTAATTCAAGATATAGCTTTCATTTGTCCAACGTATTTTGTATTTACAACAATCTATAAAGTGTCTACTAGGTTCTATTTATCTCCAAGACCAGATATTGGCAACCACTATATTTATTTTTTTTTATTGGTATGACCACACCAAGATAGGAAATGAAATATCATAGCCAGAATGCTATTATCCCCCCAAAGAGAGGAAATAGTGAAGGGTTTCAGTGCTATAATAAGAAGGCTAAGATAGCAAAAAGTCATTTAAGGCATGATCCTTGAATTTACCTCTGAGTTTTGTGCCAAAGTAAATAAAACACACTAAGTTACCACTACTACTGTCCACAATAGTTGGTCATTAAAAGTAAGGAAGAGCTGAGGTAGGAAATGAATTTCAGAATCAAATACGTTAAGGAAATGCAGAGGGTGGGAACACATAAGAGATGTCATTTGTCACTAATATGCTGTCACATGGGGAGAAAATCAAGAACATGACAATTTCCAAATCACACTGAGATGTTGGAGATTTCTCAATTTGTTTTCCTTTTTCTACTCTTGAAATCTTAACTGACCTTGAAAGCCGCATTCTTCTTGCCGTTGCTTCTTGGGAAAATTATTGCTAACGACTTTTTCCATTTACAAACTTGTTAGGTTAAAACAATACATGTTGAAAGAACTGCAAAAAAAAATCAAGAGCAACATTGTTCTCCAATCACTCTTCATTTCCTCCCTCTTCTTATCTCTTCCCTGACTCGTTTACTTCTCATTTTCCTTCGATTACCATGTTCTAGTCAATCATGAAGAAACAACATATTTCATGTTTTAATTTGTTTTCATGCACTAATCCTATTTTTGAAAACTGAGTAACTCCGTGAAAGAAAAAAAAAAAAAATTACAACCTAAACAAGCAAAAGAAGTAAGTGACTAACACCATAGAGTCAGTTTTAGGAATTTTTTCTTGTTACTTAATCCTGAGAGGAAAATTAGTTCACTTTCATGCCTCTCACTTGTCCGTCTGTAAAATAACTTACAGTACTAAAGTCTTACAGAATCATGTATCTGGTAAGTACTTGCCATTTACAATACAAATAACTATACTTGACTCTCTGAAGCATCATGGGAGGCAGGTGTTCTCATTCTCCCATTAAAGGGCTGTGTAGACTGAGGCTATGGAGATCATGATTCTGCCAGGGCCACAAGATTCAGAAGGGCTGGCCAGTGGTGAGACACACTTTTGATTATGCATCTGGGTTCTCTTTACTGTACCACACCACTTCTAAGAAGTGGCTGTTAGTCATCACGTTTTCTCATGTTACTGAGGGATCACTGTCTACTTTTTAACCAACTAGGCTGTGGAAAAATGCATGAAAAGTTTGCCTTGGCATCTAAGCTAAAGAGAAGAGGAAGGTACATGTTTCAGCTTGGGCTTCCATAGCAAAATACCACAGACTGGGTGGCTAATACAATAAACATTTATTTTCTTCACGGTTCTAGAGGCTGGAGATTCCAAGATCGAGGTACAGCAGGGTTTTGTTTTTGGAAAGGACCCTTTTCTGGCTTGCAGATGGCCACATTTTGCTATACCCTCACATGGTGGAAAGAAAGCAAGCTCTGATCACCCTTCCTCTTCTTATAAAGACCTAATTCCATCATGAGGGCCGCACCCTCATGACCGCATCTAACCCTAATTACCTCCCAAGGGCCCCATCTCCTAAAACCAGCACACTAAGGGTTAGGGCTTCACATATACTAATTTTGGGGCAACCAAAATAGAGTTTATAATAGTGGATTTAATGTAAATTTATCTGCATGCTAAGTTACAGAACAAAATAGTTACTAGAATTATAAAAAAGTGAACTCCGAAATAATTTGGTTCAATTTATTTACAGAAGACACACGGGGAATTAATCGATCTGTTCAACCATGATCAATTTCTCGTTTGTATTTGGCTCTCTCTTATTTTCCTGCTACCCCTCCCACCGTACTCATATACTGCCTTTCTTCTCTCCTTATTGAATCCCTCAGTTTCCAGCAACCTGACTACATCTCCACCATTCTACTAAATTGTCTACTTAACCAAACTCATTCTCTTGAATGAGAACCAATGAGACATTGTTTTCTCTAGCAGCCATTCCCTGAACCTCCAGACACATAGAATCAAGATTGCACAGAGTCTGGCCACTCACGAAGAGTGAAACGAACTCAAATCCCCTCACCGTAGATCATGGATGTTGTGCCTCGTGCCCCTCGTGCCCCCAAATCCTAGTTATCTTCAAAGTCCCAGAACATTACGTTGTCAGCAGCTCAAGCTCCAAGCGCCTGCTGCCACTGAATTAGCTCAGCTCCGGGATTGTCCAGCTGAGCTCTGCTGCTTGGAGCTGTTCCAGCTCAGACCTAGGATGCAGATTTCTACTTCAACTTCCACTAAACACAGCTCCACTCAAGATATTTGTGTAACAGAATACATTATTGGTGAGGATTTAATATTAACTGCCAGGGGACATGCAACAGGCCACAGCTACAGCTGCAAGTCAGGCTCTGCCTCAGGCCATGCATCCAGCCGTCCTATTTCCTTCCTTCACACCCTCCTCCCAACACCCAGCTCAACTCCCAAGTACATCTAGTTCATTCCTTCACTGGAAAGTTAACTCTCTGTCTCTTCTTTTTCTTAGAAACACTGTCTCCCTATGTTGCTCAGGCTGGACTTAAACTCCTGGACTCAATGATCCTCCTACCTAAGCCTCCTGATAGCTGGAAATACAGGAATGTGCCACCACACCTGGCTTAACTAACTCTTTTGTCTCGTTGGCTGCTACAAAACCATGCCCTCTTCCCACATCATCACTCATCTTCCACTTACAGACAGTTCTCTTCCTAAGAGCAATCCTGGTCCCTGCTCTGAAGAAATAAATGTTCCATCCAACGTTAGGTAATTAGATCATGAGGATGGAGCCCTCATGAATAATAGTACCCTTATAAGAAAAGACTCAACCAGGCATGGTAGCTCAAGCCTGCAAACCCAGCACTTTGGGAGGCCAAGTCAAGTGGATCACTTGAGGTCAGGAATTCAAGACCAGCCTGGCCAACAGAGTGAAACCTGTCTCTAAAAACACAAAAATTTGCTGGGTGTGGTGGTGCACACCTGTGATCCGAGCTACTCAGGAGGCTGAGGCAAGAGAATCGCTTGAACCGGGGAGGCAGAGGTTGCAGTGGGCTGAGATCATGCCACTGCACTCCAGCCTGAGCCACAGAGCAAGACTCCACCTCAAAAAAAAAAAAAAAAGAAAGAAAGAAAAGAAAAGACACAAGATAGCTGACCTCTCTTTCTCTCTCTGCCTTGTGAGGACACAGCAAGAAAACCATCTATGACCAAGGAGGTAGGCCCGCACCAGCACCAAACCTACCAGCCCCATGGTCTCGGACTTCCAGCCTCCAGAACTGTGAGCAATAAATTTGTCTATAAGCCATCCAGCCTACAGAATTTTGTTACAGCAGCTTGAACAGAGTAAAGGTGTGGGGTGCAGAGTGTCTTTAGATTCTGCTAAGGAAGGCCTCGGATTCTCACACTTTAAATTGTGATTAGCCAACCCCAGCCTGCCATTTCTTTCTTCCGTGTCTCAACAGTGCCCAGCAACAGCTGTCCAAGTCCATTGTCCTTGTATCTTCTATCTCCTCCCACACCCATTCTTTTCAGATGACAGAGCTATCACACAGCAGCATCTCCTTCCACCTGCACTCCATTGTAGCTCACCATACGTGAGTGTCTCAGCCCTCACACGCTGCAGCATGCTGGGGGCGCCAACACCTTCCCTGCACCAGGGCCGGCTCCTCACTGCCAGTCAGCCAGTGGCTGACAAACTCCAGTGTCCCTTTCTTACCATCTGCTTCTAGGACACTCCTGGTACCTGCTGCCTTAGGTTTGGTTTCCTAGAAGAAGAATCACAGACAAAGTGTAGGTGAATGTCATTTGTTGAAGAAATACCCTTCAGAAGAAACT
The DNA here is from genome assembly GCF_048565385.1 of Saimiri boliviensis. Classification (NCBI taxonomy): domain Eukaryota; kingdom Metazoa; phylum Chordata; class Mammalia; order Primates; family Cebidae; genus Saimiri; species Saimiri boliviensis. Next base: position 13,295,948 of record NC_133463.1, read on the forward strand.
GGAAGGGGTTGGAAGGGGCGGGAGAGAAGTAGCATAAAGAAAGGGACGGGGGCCGGGCGCGGTGGCTCAAGCCTGTAATCCCAGCACTTTGGGAGGCCGAGGCAGGTGGATCACGAGGTCGAGAGATCAAGACCATCCTGGTCAACATGGTGAAACCCCGTCTCTACTAAAAATACAAAAAATTAGCTGGGCATGGTGGCGCGTGCCTGTAATCCCAGCTACTCAGGAGGCTGAGGCAGGAGAATTGCCTGAACCCAGGAGGCGGAGGTTGCGGTGAGCCGAGATCGCGCCATTGCACTCCAGCCTGGGTAACAAGAGCGAAACTCCCGTTTCAAAAAAAAAAGAAAGGGAAGGAATAGAGCAAGGCTGTGGTCTGACAAATCTGAACGTCGCCTGAACCCTGTGGAGATGGATGTCCAGGAGCATAGTTCCATACAGAGCTATCCCACCTTTGAGGCAAGGGGGTTGGAGTTTGTACCCCTATCTCAGTCATACCCCAATCCTGAGGTGTTGGGTCTGGCGTAATAGGTATTTTCTCTGCTTTAAGTCAGGCAACATCAAACCTAAGCTTCTACATTTTCCTAGGCTCTCTCCCTGTTAGGTATTTTTTTTTTCTTTTTTTCTTTTTTTTTTTTTTTTAGAAAAAGAATAATAAGAAAAAGAATAAAGAAGAGGAAGAAAGAGAAAGAGGAAGAGGGAGAGAGAATGGGGGTATTGCTTTTGCTGCCCGGGCTAGAATGCAGTCTAAATATGGGTACGCCTATAATTGTCCTTAATAATGGAGACATGAAAGAAAATGAGGGAAGAGAGTAACAAACAAGGAGCCAACCAACATTTCGTTTAAACTTCTAAGTTGATATGATGTGGTACTGATAAGAATGTATATTTTGTGTAAAGTGGAGTGTTCTATAAATGTTAATTACGTTTACTTGTTCCAGATCTGAGTTCAAGTCCGGGATATCGTTGTTAATTTTCTGTCTCATTGATCTGTCTAATATTAATGTTGAAGTCTCCCACTATTATTGTGTGGGAGTCTAAGTCTCTTTATAAGTCTTGCATGTCTGGGTATTCCTGTATTGGGTTCATGTATATTTAGGATCTTTAACTCTTCTTGTTGTTGCATTAATTCTTTTATCATTATATAATGTCCTTCTTTGCTTCTTTTGATCTTTGTTGCTTTAAATACTATTTTATCAGAGGCAAAAATTGTAACTTCTGCTTTTTATTTATTTATTTTTGCTCTCTGGTTGGTTGGTAAGTCTCTCTCCATCCTTTGTTTTGAGTCTTTGTGTATCCTTGAATGTGAGATGGGTCTGGATGCAGCATACAGTTTTAGTTTTTTGTCCAAATTACCTGTCTTTGAATTGAGGAATTTAGTCAATTTAAATTTAGAATTAATAATGATATATGTGAGTTTAATACTGTCATTTAATATTAGCTGGCTATTTTGCCCATTAGTTGATGTAAATTCTTCATTATATTGATGTTTTTTACTTTTTGGTATTTTTTAGAAAGGCTGATACTGTTTATTCCTTTCTATGTGTAGTGGTTCTTTCAGAAGCTCTTGTAAAGCAGGCCTGGTGGTGATGAATTCTCTGAGTGCTTGCTTGTTCACAAAAAACTTTATTTTTCCTTCGCTTATGAAGCTTAATTTGGCTGGATGTAAAATTCTTGGTTGAAAGTTCTTTTCTTTAAGGATGTTGAATATTGGTCCCCACTCTCTTCTGGCTTGTAGAGTTTCTGCTGAGAGATCTGCTGTGAGTCTGATAGGCTTCCCTTTGTGGGTAACCTGACCTTTCTCTCTGGCTGCCCTTAGTATTTTCTCCTTCATTTCAACCCTGGTGAGTCTGACGATTATGTGCCTTGGAGTTGCTCTTCTTGAGGAATATCTTTGTGGTGTTCTCTGTATTACCTGGAGCTGAATATTATCCTGCCTTACTAAGTTGGGAAAATTTTCCTGAATAATATCCTGAAGCATATTTTCCAGCTTAGATTCATTCTCTTCATCACATTCAGGTACACCTATCAAGCGTAGATTAGGTCTTTTCACATAGTCCCATATTTCTTAGAGACTTTGCTCATTCCTTTTTATCCTTTTTTCTCTAATCTTGTCTTCTTGTTTTATTTCATTGAGTTGGTCTTCGACCTCTGATATCCTTTCTTCTTCTTGATCAATTCGGCTGTTAAAACTTGTGCATACTTCACGTAGTTCTCGTATTGTGTTTTTCAGTTCCATCAATTCACTTATTTTCCTCTCTAAATTTTGTATTCTTGTTGACATTTCATCAAACCTTTTTTCAAAGTTTTTAGTTTCTTTAGATTGTGTTAGAACAAGTTCTTTTAATTCACAGGAGTTTCTTATCCACGTTTTGAAGCCTGCTTCTGTAATTGGAACACACTCGTTCTCTATCAAGCCTTGTTTCGTTGCTGATGAGGAACTGGGATCCCCTGCTGAGGGAGAGGCGTTCTGATCTTGGGTATTCTCAGCCTTTTTTGGCTGTTTTCTTCCCTTCGTTGTAGATTTATCCATCTGTGGTCTTTATAATTACCATCTTTGTAATTGGGTTTCTGAGTGGACGTCCAACTTATTGATTCTCAGCGCCGAAATCTGAGCAACCCACTGCACCGACTAAATCAGCGGTATTAAGATTGATGGTGCTTTTCTGACTCTGCACCAAGAACCGGCGCTCCGAGGCGCCGGCAAAACCGCCTAGCCGGTCACAAGAGTCGCGCTGGCGACCCATGGGGCTCCTCCGCTGGGAATCTCCTGGTGCATGAGCAACAAGAATTCATGTGAAAGTGTGGCGTCCTCTCGTTCTTTGCGTTTTCAGTGGGAGCTACAATCCCGAGCTGCTAGTGATCAGCCATCTTGGATCTCTCCCTCCCTGTTAGGTTTTTAATCTGCATCAAATTACTTATCCATTCTAAACTTTAGTGGCCATCTCTGAAAAGTGAGGATATTAGGGGCAGGTGTGGTGGCTCACGCCTGTAATCACAGCACTTTGGGAGGCCGAGGCAGGTGGATCACGAGGTCAAGAGATCGAGACCATCCTGGTCAACATGGTGAAACCCCGTCTCTACTAAAAATACAAAAAATTAGCTGGGCATGGTGGCGCGTGCCTGTAATCCCAGCCACTCAGGCGGCTGAGGCAGGAGAATTGCCTGAACCCAGGAGACGGAGGTTGCGGTGAGCCGAGATCGCACCACTGCACTCCAGCCTGGGTAACAAGAGCAAAACTCCATCTCAAAAAGAAAAAAAAAAATAGTGAGAATATTAATTTCTATATCAAAAGATAACTGTGAGAATGAAGGGAGCTTATTGTACAGAAGGCTTGTACAATACACCTTTAGCAGTGCTGTAGTGAGCACTGGCGAATGCTAATTCCTAATCTTCTTACCCAGTCCCAGCACGCTGTTATTTGATTTGGGACAACTCTGTTAAACTTTCTGAATATCGATACAATATGTCAATTTTTCTTTCCTACGAATCTTACAGTATTATTGTTGCACTGAAAAATACACACACACAGTGATATGGTTTTGCTCTCTGTCCCCACCCAAATCTCATCTCGAATTGTAATCCCTACATGTCAAGAGAGGGGCCTGGTAGGAGGTGAATTGGATACTGCAGGTGGTTTCCCCCATGCTGTTCTCATGATAGTGAGAGAGTTCTTATGAGAGTTGACAGTTTTGAGTGTGGCGCTTTCTCACTTTCTCTCTTTCCTGCCACCTTATGAAGAAGGTGCCTGCTTCCCCTTCACCTTCCACCATGATTGGAAGTTTCCTGAGGACTCCCTGCCTATGCAGAGCTGTAAGTCAATTAAACCTTTTTTGTTTATAAATTACCCAGTCTCAGGCAGTATCTTTATAGCAGTGTGAAAACAGAATAATACACACACACACGCACACACACACACACACACACACACACGTACTTTTTTTTCTTTTGGGGGAAAAAATCTTGCTCTTGTCACCCAGGCTGGAGTACAGTGGCATAAACTTGGCTCACTGCAACCTCTGCTTCCTGGGTTCATGTGATTCTCCTGCCTCAACCTCCTGAGCAGGGATTACAGGTGCCTGCCAGCATGCCTGGCTAATTTTTGTATTTTTAGTAGAGACAGGGTTTCACCGTGTTGGCCAGGCTGGTCTTGAACTCCTGACCTCAGGCAATCTGCCTGCCTTGGCCTCCCAAAGTGCTGAATTACAGGCATGAGCCATGGTGCCTGGCCACAGGTACTTTTAAAACTAAAAAATATCATCTAAATTTTACATTTGGTTAGCCTCAATAACATTTGCTATTGAAATTTTATCCATTTTCTAAGAGTTCAGAAAGAATTACCATATTTATTCCATCATAAACTTTTCATTGAAACTTAAGATTTGCAAGCTCTATTTTTCTATTCTTATTCTGCTGATACAATGCTATATCATATGAATGGAAACAAGAAAAAGAGCGATAAGGTATATTCTGCACATAATGATAAAAGACTCTGAGGCTGTGACTGCAAATATAAATAATTCTTTAACTCTCCATTTTAAATCAAGGTAAACATGACTTTATTTTCCTTGAGTATATTGAGAGTCCAGCTACAACTTATTAGCTATTGAATGGTTCCCATGTGAAGTACCATTGGTACATTTTTTTACCTGCATTATTAGAAATAAATAAACAGAATGAATTTAGTTTATGTTTTTAATTCCCTATTCTAAATCGGACAAATATAAGACAGAAAATGCAAATAACTACATCATTACATCTTTTGTTAAGTGAGGACTTAACGTCTTTGGTTAAGTGTGAACAGATGTGTGCCTACATAGTCAGTTCTACATCTGACGAGGTGTTTTGTTGAAAATTATAATCTTATAAAAGGGTCTCCCTGTTTTTGAAATTTTCCTTTTATTCTTTCTTAAGGAGTAAATCACTTCTTGATATGATTTTCTTTATCATCCACCTTCCTGGTTGCTAATAACAATAACACTGACAGAGACTACACAAAAAGGAAAAAGGTAATAGCACTGAGAGAGTAACATCAGCAAAAACGACAGAGTAAGGATCTCCAAGTATTTTCTCATCCATAAAAACAATGAGAAAACTGGCAAAATTTGTCAGAATCAAGGCCAGGTGTGGTGGTTCACGCCTGTAATCTCAGCACTTTGGGAGGCCAAACTGAGAGAATCACTTGAGCCCAGGAAAAACATTGGCCAGGTGTGGTGGTGCACACCTGTAGCCCCAGCTACTTGGGTGGCAGAGGCAGGAAAACCACTTAAGCCCAGGAGTTTGAGGCTGCAGTGAGCCAAGAGCCCACCACTGCACTCCATCCTTGTCTCAAAAAAGGAAAAAAAATTGTCAGAATCAACTTATTCAGAACCCTAGAAACTAATCAAAGGCCTGCAGCAACCCAAGTAGTGTTTATTCAAGAAAAGGCTGAATCTCATGAAGAAACGGGAGCTTTGTGATGGTTTAACTTACTCTATTCCCATCTCTCCCTCCCCTGTTCAACAGTGACCTTGAAAACTAATAGTGCATTACCACAGTGAAAACCAACAGCCTGGCAGAAAAGGATTAGATCTCCTTTGAAGCCCTATTCTCAAAGAACTGTCATTATTTGATCTGTCCAGTGGTTCCCTGGAAGACTCCACTAGTAAAGCCTTCTTTATTTGACCTGTTTCACAGCTGATCCAGTGTGAAAAGCACTGGTGTAAGATTGCAGCTGACTTATATGGTAGATAATAATTGAGATGAACAGTGAGCCAACTAAAAAGCTTTAAATAAAGAAAAGCCAGACCAGGCATGGTGGCTCATGCCTATAATCCCAGCACTTTGGGAGGCCGAGGTGCGTGGATCACGAGGTCAGGAGTTTGAGACCAACCTGGCCAATACAGTGAAACCTTTCTCAACTAAAAATACAAAAATTAGCCAGGTGTGGTGGTGCACACCTGTAGTCCCAGCAACTCAGGAGGCTGAGGCAGTAGAATCACTTTAACCCAGGAGGCAGAGGTTGCAGTGAACCGAGATTGTGCCACTGCACTCTAGCCTGGGTGACTGAGTAAGACTCCATCTCAAAAAGAAAGAAAGAGAGAGAGAAAAAGAAAGAAGGAAAGAAAGAGAGAAAGAGACAAAGAAAGAGAGAAAGAGACAAAGAGAAAGAGAGAAAGAAAAGAAAAGCTGGGAAAAGAGGTGTTTATAGAGGCTTTGATAAGCTCTGACATATTTCTGGGAAATTAAAAGATCTTCAGCATGCCCAGAATTGTGCATATGATTGGTAAAGATCTGAGAAGCACCTAATACTTTAGGTCTGGCTAACCTGCAGGCTCTGCATAAGCAGGAAATGAAGGCTAAGGCAGAGTTGTCAACAGCCTGACTGAGTGCTGAAGGTTTGCTCCAACACACAGAACCCCTTGGTGAAAACTGGTAGACTTACTAGTTTCAGGCATTTAAGACAATTTATGTTTAATCATTAGCTGACCACTAAGCTAACTGAGCAGAGACTTCAATGACCACATATGACAAAGAATATGGACTCTCAGAATTTGATCAGAAATGTTACTAAACAAATGATAACAACAAATGAGAGAATCCAGAGTTTGTAGAAATGAAAATGTTCATTTAACAACAAAACTATAAGACATGCAAAGAAACAAGAAAGTATTCCTCACACACCGGGAAAAAGCAGTCACTACAACCTGTCCCTGAGCAAGCCCAGATGTTGCACTTGCTAACAAAGATTTTTAAATTAGCTATTTTAAATATGTTCCAAGAACTACAGGAAAGCATGTCTAAAGAACTAAAGGAAAGTATTGGAACGATATCTCACCCAATGAAAAAATCAACAAAAAGATTAAAAATTTTTTTTTTTTAAAGAACCAAAAGCAATAGAAGTTCTAGAGTCGGACTAAAGAGGTTCAACAGTACTTTTGAGCAGGCAGAATAAATAATCAATGAACTTGAAGATAGGTCTGTTGAGATTAATCAGTCCGATGAACAGAAAGAAAAAAGAATAAAGAATAAAGAAGAGAACCTCACTGACCTGTGGCATGCCATGAAGCACATCAATATACGCAAAGTAAGGGTCCCAGAAGGAGAGGAAAGGGCAGACAGAATATTTTAAGAAATAATGCTTTAAAACTTCCCAAATTTGATGAAAAACAATACTATACATCCAAGCTCAATGAACTCTAAGTAGAATAAAAATAGCATTGGCAAGGAATTAACTTTGTTAGAGATTTAGCATTTTATAACTATGTGTTTCTAAGGAATTCTCATTTATAATTGAGTTACTTGATTACATCTCTCTTTGTCATATCACTCCATGACAATGTAAAAGGGATGACGTGTTTGATGTCTAAAATCTAAGTTGGGACAGGGCACCATAGCTCATGCCTGTAATCTGAGCACTTTGGGAGGCCAAGTCAGAGGACCACTTGAAGCCAGGAGTTCAAGAAAAGCCTGAGCAACAAAGCAAGACGCTGTCTCTACACCTCCAACAACCCTCCCCCACAAAAAATTAGTTTGGTGCAGTGGAGCATGCCTGTAGTCCCAGCTACTCAGGAGGCTGAGGAAGGAGGACCGCTCGAGCCCAGGAGTTTGGAGGCTGCAGTGAGCTATGAGTACACTACTGCACTCTACCTCCAGCCTGGGAGACACAGCAAGACCCCATCTCTAAAAAATAAATAAATAAAAGTAAAATCTAAGGTGGTAGGGATGGGGGAAGAAGGTATTTGGAAAAGAATGGAACACTGGTCTTCAAAGCCCATATATTATTGAAAACATAAAATAAAAATAGATTAAAGCATAAATGTACATACATATGCCATAGTTAAATATTGAGGCTAAGTCTGAGCTCAAGTAGGAATGTTTTTTAATAAAACATAAATAAGTTCATGGACCATGTCTTATTTGCTTAGCGGTGTTGCTATCAAGATTATGGTCATAACCTAGAAGTCCAACATTTTCCTTAAAGTTTTAGAGTCCTCTCTATTAGGATGCTTAATTTCAATGGTAATAATTTTAAAATAACATAAAATTGGGAATCTTTATATTCTGATGAAAAACTATTTTTAAAAAGATTCATAAATCTTAAACAATTTAAGATAAAATTACAGAGCTGAGAGTCATAAATTGCCTAGGAAATTTGTGGTTCAAAATGGGATAATTAACCAGGCATGGTGGTTCATGCCCAGAATTCCAATATTTTGGAAGACCAAGGTGGGAGAATTGCTTGAGACCTGGAGTTTGATACCAGCCTGGGCAACATAGCAAGACCCTGTCTCTAAAAAAAAAAAAAATTAATTAAAATTAAAAATTAGCTAGGTGTGCACCTGTAGTTCTAGCTACTCAGGTGCACACTCAACATTACAGTGAGTTATGATTATGTCACTGCAGTCCAGTCTGGGTAACAGAATGAGACCCTGTCTCAAAAGAAAGAAAGGAAAGAAAGAAACAAAAAAACAAAGAAGAAAGAGAGAAAGAAAGAAAGATAATTAAAACTAAAAATCAATTTTTTGAAATTATAAAGAACATTTACAGAGGATGAGTCATTCATTTTTAGTTTTTGCTGTTTAATCGTGACTTTGCTTTTCCCCCAAAATTAAAAGCTGTAGCAAATATTCTGGAAAATCTTTTTTATTGTTTTTTAAATTTATATTTCAAAGTAATTTTAAACTTATAGAAAACTTATAAGAATAGTACAATATCTATATCTATATCTATATCTATTTTGTTTCCCCAGCTATAAACAATTTACCACATTGGTTTTCTCATTTTCTCTCTGTCTCTCTATGTCTTCTGTTCTCTCTCTCTCTCTCTCTCTTCCTCTCTCCCTCTCTCCCCACCCCCATAAATATGATTTTATTCTATTCTGAACCAGTTGAGAGTGAATTGCAAATACATCATCCTAATTGTTTTAGTGGATATTTTCTAAAATTCAAGGACATTGTTCTATATAATTAGAATAGCACCATACCCGTCATGAAAACAATGTTACTATAATCTACTCTAAAGACCGAATTCACATGTTGTCATATTTCTCAATAATTATCTTTATTGGAAAAAGAAAATTCTACCAGTCCAGGATGAAGTCCAGAATCTTATGTTACATTTAGTTGTCAACTCCTTTGTCTCCTACAATTTCAAATGGCTCCTCAGTCTTTTGTTGCCTTTCTTGAACGTGAATCTTTTGACAAATACAGGCCAGTTATTTCACCGAATATTCTTTAATTTTGATTAATATGATGAAATAGCTTTTTAAAAAAATTAACAATGGCAAGAAACTTTAAGATTGTATAAATTAATCAGCACTCTCTCTCTATCCTGTATCTCACCTGTATGCAGCAGCTTCCACAAGAAAGAACACCCCACCCTTGAGAGAGAGAATGGGGCAGAGAGAGAGAAGAGTGAAAAGAAAAACAAAATGACTTGTGAGAAAATTAAAGCTATCAGAGCATTTTCAGAACAAGAGAAATAGCTTTTCTACAGTCACATCCTTTTATTTAGTTCATTAAAATCTCATAAATTTTACATCCTAGATACAATTCAGTAGAAGTAACCATAGCTATATATAAATAGGCCACTGCAGTCAAAGTTTAGTGTATCTAGGAATCTATATTTCTTTCCAGGCTTGAAATTCTAGCTTCATCTTTACACTTTATGTAATCTAGAGGGTTGGCAAAACCAAACGATGTTTATTATTCCATTTTCCCAGAAGAACAATTTTCACCTTACTAGAACTCATGTCTTCTTCTTCTTCACTGTCTGATTTCCAGCTGGTAGTCCCAGCAGCTTAACTGTGGGCATCTCAATTATTTCATTACTGTAGTGATTATTCCAGTATCTTTTATTTTCTTACTTCTCAAAAATGTAATTCAGCCAACAAGTAAATAAATGTCTCTTGCATGCAATCATTCGGTATTCATAATTATAAATATTATTTTCTGAAGGAAATTATATTACATATTTGCAGCATCAGACTACAAATTTTTCAAAACTCTACACAAATTATAGAAGTGCATTTGCAGCAGTGACATCATGATTCATATGATGTTATTTCTAAAAATTGTACAATGATTTGATCAACATGGCAGTGCTTCATTCTGCTCCCATTTTTTCATGAATCCTGTAGTTTGTAATATATTACTCACTGGTTTTGGTTTACCAAGATTTTGTAAAAACTTTATTAGCTCTGAATTAGACAAAAATTTCATAAGTCAGAATTCTATTTTAATTAACCTAAAAGGATATATGTTAATTCTTTCAAATTTCTCTTGTAAAACATGTGTATTCTGTTTTCTATACTGATTTATCATGCAGCTCATATATGAAAGAGATGAAATAACACAGCTTGTTTTTTTTTTTTTCAGTGACAAAACGCAACAAATTGCCAGAGGGGGAAAAAAATCTTTACAGGAAAACCCGGAAAATGTGAATACTCCTTGGCTGGGCTCAGTGGCTCACGCCTGTGATCCCAGTGCTTTGGGAAGACTAAGTGGGTGGATAACCTGAGGTTAGGAGTTCAAGAGCAGCTTGGCCAACATGGTGAAACCCCATCTCTATCAAAAATACAAAAATTAACCAGGCATGGTGGTAGGTGCCTGTAATCCCAGCTACTCAGAAGGCTGAGATGGGAGAATTGCTTGAACCCAGGAGGTTGAGTTTGTAGTGAGCCAAGATCAGGCCATTGCACTCCAGCCTGGGCAACAGAACAAGATTCTGTTTCGAGGGAAAAAAATAAATAAATAAAACTACTGTGGGTTTCTTTAGAAGATTTGGACACACAAAGTATAAAGTTTGAATCGGAGTGGGTAACCTTGGGATAAACCAAATAATGGCCCCTGTATTGGGGGGGAAAAAGCCTCTCAAAACATTTTTCCTGTTCTCTCACTTAAAACAACAATCAACACGGAAGATTTCTCTAACCAAACGTGGAAGGATGGGTTTTTTCCTACCAGCAAGCAAACAATTGATTCTGCAGTAGACTGCAGTTCAATTCCCACACTACCTGGAGATACTGTGAGATCCCACAGATTGAGGGCTCAGTCTTACAAGACTGCCCCGCCCCAGATACCAATCACTATTCCGGGATTCTGGCCCTTCTGACCAGCCAGTTTCAAGTTGGAATTCCCATGTCCTGCTCTTGGGTTTAATTTGCTGGAGTGGCTCACAGAACTCAGAGAAATAGTTACTTACATTTACCAGTTTGTTACATATGATGTTGCAAAGGAGACAGATGAACAGATATGTAGGTCAAGGTATGAGAGACGTGGTATGAAGCTTCCATGCCCTCCCTGGGCACACCACCTTCCAGGAAGCTCCATTTTTTTCAGCTATCCTGAAACTCTCTGAACCCTGTCCTCTTGGGTTTATATGGTGGCTTCGTTTCATAGGCATGATTGATTAAACCATTGGCCATCGGTGATCAACTTGACCTTCAGTCCCTCACCTTGCCCTAGAGTTTGGGAGGTAAGGTTGAAGTTCCCATATTTGAATCATGCCTGTCTCTTTCCTGTGACCAGTCTCACCCTGATGCTGTCAGTCAACATACAAAAAGACAGCATTCTGGAGAAGCCAAGAATTTTAGGGGTTGTATGCAAAGAAAGGAGAACGGAGGCCAAATGTGTATTTCACAGTATCACAGCCTCCAAAGCTGCCTATGACCTAATCTGCAGACCCTGTGAGCAGATTCTGTTATATGACCAGGAAAACTAAGGTTGCAGATGGGATTAAAATTGCTCGTCAGATGATTTTGCCACAGAGAGATTATTCTGAATTACCTAGGTAGGCGCAGTGTAATCACAGGGTCTTTGTAAGTGGATGAGGAGGGAGGAGAGTCATAGAGAAAGAGAGGAAGTGGAGGTCACAGTGATGCCATTTCCAACTTTGAAGATGAAAAGGAGCCACCAGCCAAGGAATGGGACAACCTCTGGAAGCTGGAAAGGCAAGGAAATGAATTCTCCACTAGAGCCCACCCAAGGCAGGAAGCCTTGCTCACACCTTGATGTTAAGCCAGTGAGACTTATTTTGGACTCTGACCTCAAAAGCTGTAACATAATAAATCTGAGTTGTTTGAAGCCACTAACTTTGTGGTAATTTGTTACAACAGCAATAAAAAACTACTACAAACCCAAGGGGCGAAAGAAGGGATTGAAAGGGTGACAAAGAAAGGTAAATTTTAGGAGCTAAAATACGTTATTCCACAACCCTGCACAAATCTCCATAAGCATTTTTCTCTCGATTACATAATTTTATGCATACATCTTTCTCCTACCTGACTAAAAAAAAAATATCCTTGAAGTCAGGAACTGACACTCACCATCATTTGCAGTCTTAAAGCTTTATTGGAGCACTCTGCGTATCGATACGTGATTGCAGGAGGAGAGAGAGAGAAAACAAAAAAGGTCCAGAATATAATATTTAGTCAGGTATTCCGTAGACTCCATGGAATACATTTCTAAGAACTGGTGCACACTATTTTATTGCGTCATCTAAATGCAATAAACTCAATTTTACTATGCACACACATATAACCACACTAGAAAATGGACAGTATGTGAGATGTTGAATCACTTTTAACCCTGAATGCATGTCTCCATTCTGAATCTTGATTTGGCAACTCCTGACATGCAAAAGTACTGAATGATGGAATTCCAAGGTAATACACATAATATCTTTAAGAAATTTTGTTACTTTAATGGGCCAGATGGAATTCGGGGGACAATGTGTAAGGATATAATGTTATTAACATACTTTTATCTTCCAGTAATGTCCTAATATGCTGAATAATGTATTTTAAGTAAATGCAGATATCCTTTTTAAGTATAGTGCATGTTGAGATTCTAGTAATAACAGTTGAGTATTAGAGAATCAGAGAAGTTAAAACTTACTGCCAGATTTGGACATTTGGCTGCCACGCATACATTACGGATGACAGATAAATAATCTGTCAATATAATTAAGTGAAATATCCTTCAACACATTGAACTATCATTAAAAATATAACTTGTGAGAGCTGATGACTGGGAAAAATGTACAACACAAATTCACTGGCAGGAGACCAGAGTAACCATCTCATTTTATTTTACATTTTATTTTATTGTGTTGTATCAAAGTTATGCTTAGTTCCAGTTTTAATATGGAAAACAACATCAACAAAACAAACAAGAAAATGACTTGCAGCCTTGAAGTATGATCAGGGCAACGTAGTGTGAGTGACCCTCCAATTAAAGAAGCTAAAAGAGCCGGAAATTGCTTCATGTGTTAAGGATAATAATCAACAAGTCAGAATCACAGCCAATAATTAAACTTCTTAGGCAGTTGCTTCATCATGACATTCATTTCTGCAAACAAGGTGTGACCTTTTTCAGGCTGGAAGTAGAAATACTCGAAGGTCTGACTAATATACAAAAACAATTCTGAAGACTTTGATTAAAGAGATGCCTTCATACAGGGTTCTCGAATTCAAGGAGTTTTAAAAGGGGCTTGGATTTGGAGGAAGGCAGAAGACAGAAAGATGGATGGGGAGAAAGGTGGATGGTAAAACAGGCAGAGCCTTGGCTATGAGGAACACCTTCACCAAGAAAAGATTCACTTTTACTAATTTTACAAAGCTGGATTTCACATGAGTTATCTTTAAATCTTCAAAGAAAGTATTTGCTTACTTTAAACAGAAAGTCCAAAAATCACTGTCCTAAAGAATGGATATATTTTGTTACAAAAGTGAGGCAATAAGAAATTTGTGGTACAGTGATGTCAAGGAAGAAAACTACCTTCTAAGCTATTGCCCACATGTCTGTTTATTGAATTCCATTATCTCTGAGCCATCCTGGTGCCTCCTGGTTATGAGAACACGCCTTTATCTTACACCAATAAGCAAACAGAATCCTGTAATTCCTGTGGTAGATTTGGGATTCTGGTTTACATAAATATTGGCTATGGCAGAAACACCTAGGATGCTATCTCAGTGTGTTTACATGATTCCTTTTGATTCTAGATTTAGATCGTGCCTTTTTGCTTCCTATGCTTGTTCCGTATATGGAATGCAGTTTTACAAGCTAAGACCTTCTTGACTGTGGTATTATTCCATGCAGAAATTAGCTCAGCTCCTCCTGGTCACTAAGAGACCAAAGGCTGTAGTAATTCTAACTCCCTATCACCTCTCTGGATTTCTGTGTGGTCCATGCCTCCTGTAAGACTAATTTCAGCCTAAAAACTGTGTCTCCTAATTCTGCCCTGAATGTGTCCTGAAATATGTGTCAATCTTTTCCCATCTCTCCATGGTCCTTCTCATTTCGTGCAAGGTTCTGTCTCTTGTTGACATGCCCAAGATACAGCTCAACCCACTGCATCACCCGTTTTGCTTTGTGTTACCTTTATTTCTGAATTCAGCAGTCTTCACAAGTCTAGAAAATACTGACGGTAGTCACACTGAGAATATGAGTTAACAGTAGCAATGTTTCTAAATATTTCATAGAAGAAATGGAAGAACAGGATCAAATCCCACAATGGGAAATTTACTTAAGAAGAAAGCATCATTAAATGTCTATCTCCAAAGTTCCACCCTCCCACTAGGCCACCTGGGAGCTGATCCCCTAGGCAGGGCCCAACTTCAGTAGCTTCTGTTTACTTACTCCTGGATTTATTCCCCGATCTCAAGTGCCTCTCCACTTTATTATGTGGAACAAATCATCTTGCCCCGTCTCTTTTACCTTCAAACATCATCTTCACAATGCTAAGAAAACAAAGGGCTTTCTAGAGCCCAAAAGCCAGCCCTGTCTACATCCCATAAACTATGTGGATTACACGTATTTTTTTTTTTTTTTTTTGAGTTGGAGTTTCGCTCTTGTTACCCAGGCTGGAGTGCAATGGCGCGATCTCGGCTCACCGCAACCTCCGCCTCCTGGGTTCAGGCAATTCTCCTGCCTCAGCCTCCTGAGTAGCTGGGATTACAGGCACGTGCCACCATGCCCAGCTAATGTTTTGTATTTTTAGTAGAGACGGGGTTTCACCATGTGACCAGGATGGTCTCGATCTCCTGACCTCGTGATCCACCGGCCTCGGCCTCCCAAAGTGCTGGGATTACAGGCGTGAGCCACCGCGCCCAGCCTACACATATTTTTTAAAGTCAACTTCTATGGTAGAATATGGCTTTGAATCCCAATATTACATTGTAAGGAAAATTATATGAATATTTATAATATGTCTAATTCCCATGTAACAGTAAGTATAATTGTAATGAGTTCATACTCTATCAAATACAAAAACGTATTCTTATTAAAGATGAACTTATTACAGGTACCTGCAGAGAATTCTTGACAAATTTCAACTATGAAAGGCTTGTATAGTCTAACTATGCGGTTGGCAGCTGGGATTTTAGAGACAATGTTACCTAACTAATAATGTCCCACTGATATCTGATATCAAAAACATTCTCCTGGTTTTTTTCTTCAAACAACACTTACAGATTTTTGTTGTTTAAATAATAATGACACATCAGAATTGTTTCACTGTAAGGCCGGGCGGGGTGGCTCAAGCCTGTAATCCCAGCACTTTGGGAGGCCAAGGCGGGTGGATCACGAGGTCGAGAGATCGAGACCATCCTGGTCAACATGGTGAAACCCCGTCTCTACTAAAAAATACAAAAAATTAGCTGGGCATGGTGGCGCGTGCCTGTAATCCCAGCTACTCAGGAGGCTGAGGCAGGAGAATTGCCTGAACTCAGGAGGCGGAGTTTGCGGTGAGCCAAGATGGCGCCATTGCACTCCAGCCTGGGTAACAAGAGCGAAACTCCGTCTCAAAAAAAAAAAAAAAGAATTGTTTCACTGTAATAGAGGATTGAAAGAAACCCTAAATGTTACTGAATGACTACTCTCTTGTCATTCAAATGGCAAACTGGTATCAGTGCCTTTTCAGGACCGTCTCCCCAGTGTCCTGTAGACTCATTCATTTAGCTCTGTTGGCATCCGGGTAAATAGTCTGGTGGCCTCTTGTAGAGGAAGCTTCGCTTCCGGCAGCTCCCATCCATGTTGACAACAAACATGCTCCAATACAGAATAGGAACTCCCCAGCCTTCCAACACTCTAGACTCTGCATCTTGGGAATGGTTAACTAAGGATCAAAACAGTAAAAATAAAACCGCAAGCATTGCTATGTTCTGAAGATTTTTTTTGTCTTCCCCTACCCCCCAAAATTCATATTTTGAAATCCTAACTTCCCAAGGTGATAGTTTTAGGACATGGGGCCTTTGGGGAGGTGATTAAGTCACGAGGGTGTTGTTCTCATGGGATTAGCACCCTTATAAAACAGGCCCAAGGATCATGGCAGACGGGAGGCAGGACTAGACTGCAGCTCTGGACAGAGCAGCATGCAGTGGCTTCCATTATAAGTTACAGCTCCAGATTGAGTGCAGTGGATCACGCCTGTAGTCCCAGCACTCTGGGAGGCCGAAGCAGAAGGATCACCTGAGGTCAGGAGTTCAAGGCCAGCCTCGCCAACATGATGAAACCTCACCTCTACAAAAAATGCAAAAATTAGCCAGGTGTGGTGACGAGTGCCTATAATTCCAGCTACTTGGGAGGCTGAACCAGGAGACTTGCTTGAACCCGGGAGGCAGAGGCTGCAGTGAGCCAAGATTGTGCCATTGTACTCCAGCCTGGGTGACAGAGTGAGACTCTGTCTCAAAAAAAAATCAGCTCCAGATCAACTGCAAAAGCAAACCAGCAATCCCGAGAGGACCCACAGACACTCTGAAGGAAGCAGACTGCTCCTGCAGGACCTGAGAGACAACGGAGATACTGTGAGTGCCCCAGCTGCAGAAGTGGACAAGAGAGACCATCCTCTCCAGAACACACCCCTCAACTGGAGAAGCCGAAGGTCTGTTTGCAGAAGTTTTCAACTTTACCTGGAGTTAAGTCAAGTTAGAGAGCCAAGCCTAGCAATTTGAACCGGGCAAGAAGCCTTCTGGCCAGAACTCAGGAGAGAGCAGGAATCAGGCATCGGGCGTACACACTTCACAGGCAAGGGAAGAATTAAAACCCTTTTCTCTGGAAGCTGGAAGCTGGATAGCCTCGGGAAAATTTTCAAGCCCCTCTCGCCCTCCGCCTGGAAACAGACTCAGGGCTGTTGGGGAAGGGCACGGTGGGAGTGAGCCCGTTTGTCCCTTCCACCGTTGAAGGACACAGTGAGAAGGCGCCACCTATTAAAGAAAAAGCAAGCCCTGGCCAAACACCAGATATGCTGGTGCCTTGATCTTGGATTTCCCAGCCTCCAGATTTGGGAGAAATAAATTTCTGTTGTTTATGACATTTTGTGAGAGCAGCCCAAATCGACTAAGACAAGCACTAGTAAACCTAATTACTTTCTCTGAGAGGGGGTTTGGGACCATCAGAAAATAAATGAGATAATTTAGAAAGAACTTTGATGATGTCGGATGCTATGAATATCTAGTAGATATGTGCAACCCCTGCCCATTGCGCTCTAAAGTTAAAACTAAAATAATGTGCCAAAATTCTTTATATGGCATCTGGGACACATTTACAAGTGATTACAAATAAACAGATAAGTTTTCTAAAAAGTTAATCATCTAGGCCAGGCATGGTGGCTCAAACCTGTAATCCTAACACTGTAGGAGATCAAGGCAGGAGGTTCATTTGAGCCTAGGAGTTCAAAACCAGCCTAAGCAACATGGCAAAACCCCAGCAAAAAATAAATAAATAAATACACACACACACACACACACACACACACACACACACATATCTACGTGACCTAGGTTGCAATATCAGGTTGCAATAATTGTAAGGATTCCCTACAGCTTAAATATCACACTGAAAAATAATCTGGCAAATTGATTTACTAAAAACACATGCCAGAAGTGAGACTGACTGACTCCATACTGAGGAACATTGTCGTGAGTATCTTTGGCCAATGATGGGCCTGGGTTGCACAGCCAGAGGTACATCTCAATCGCTCTTAGTGCTTTGAAAGATGGAGCTGCATGCTATTTGTGGTTTTTTGTTCATTTGGTTTTTGTTTCTGATTTTGAGACAGAGTCTCGCTCTGTCACCCAGGCTGGAGTACAGCGGCACGATCTTGGCTCACAGCAACCTCCACCTCCCGGATTCAAGCGATGCTCATGCCTCAGCCTCCCCAGTAGCTGGAATTACAAGCATGCGCCAACACACCCAGCTAATTTTTTGTATTTTTAATATAGATGGAGTTTCACCATCTTGGCCAGACTGGTCTCAAGCTCCTGACCTCAAGTGATCCACTTGCCTCAGCCAAAGTGCTGGGATTACAGGCATGAGCCACCATGCCTGACTATGCTGTTTTGATTCGTGGCTGAAACAGGTCCACAGAGATGGGTTTATATTCCTGTAGATAAAGCTTCCAAGTGAAATGCAAGTCCTCTATCAGGGAGAGCTGACTACGGACTTCAAGGCATTTCAGAAAACATCTGTGTTTATTCTGACTCCAGTCCTTGGGCAGACTTCATGGAGTGGTATCTGAGTCCTTGGAACAAGGGTGAATGCAGAAAAGGCAGAGGGTGGCATGACCCTATGTCTCTGTGGGGCCTCCGGAGCCCTGGATGCCTTGTTTTAGCAGCTTCTTGACAAGCAGAGAGCTAGGTGTGTGGGCTGGGATGGGACCCTGTGTTTGAAGGTAGTGGCGGAGAAAGCACAACTTCAGGAAACTACCTAGGGAACCAGGGTGATGCCAGTGGAAGTGGTGGCACCCCCTCAGCTTCACAGGTGGGGTTTCTGGATCTCCAATCTCTGTGGAGATGGCCAGTTACAAGGACACACCTGGGAAAAACTGTTCCCACAGCCAGGGTAGATAAAAGAAGGGCTCAGGTTGTGAGTGAAACCCCTCTTGAGGATGGCAAGTGGCCCCGGCACCGAGGCAGGAAAGAAGTCTGTAGGCTGCAGCTGCTGCCAGTATTTCTGTGGGCTCTGAAAGTGTGGTCAGTAGCAAATAATCCACAGGTCTTAGAAACAGGTAAAGAAAAGGCAGGAAGAGTAAAGAAATTGGGGAAGAAGGTAGAGAGGTGAGCCAAGTGAGAATGACTGTCCGTAATCAAAGTGAGGTTGCGGCTTTGTTGGAAAACCCTCTGTTCTGCTCTAAAGGCATTTGCTTGTCTCTTCCAGCACTAGACTGCCTCCCACTTTCCCGGCCTAGGCCTTATGTCCCAAACACCTTCCTCTACAGCACACCTTGTTTCCTGCTCCCTCCTTCCCGTCTATTGTTAGCGATAGCCAAATCTCACCATGTGACCTTCACATTTATCTGATCTTCAACGAAAGACTCTTGAAAATGCAAACCTTTCATCCTCACGGGTAAGTTTATATCATAGTATGCCAGTCTTTGTAGCAGGCTGCTGAAGATGAGTTTCCTTTAAAATCCACCCTGAAGAATTGCTTGCTGCATTTCTATATTAAAGCATGTCTCCTTAGGCTAGCCCTATCTGGGATTTAAAATAGAGCTGTTCAAACAGTAAGTATGTGTGTGTGGCCCTCACTCCTCCATCCGTCTGCAATTATAGCTCATCCTGTTAGAAAGCATCCCCATCTCAAATTACTTCTTTTTTTTTTTTTTTTTTTTTTTTTGAGACGGAGTTTCGCTCTTGTTACCCAGGCTAGAGTGCAATGGCGCGATCTCGGCTCACCGCAACCTCCGCCTCCTGGGTTCAGGCAATTCTCCTGCCTCAGCCTCCTGAGTAGCTGGGATTACAGGCACGCGCCACCATGCCCAGCTAGTTTTTTGTATTTTTAGTAGAGACGGGGTTTCACCATGTTGACCAGGATGGTCTCAATCTCTTGACCTTGTGATCCACCCGCCTCGGCCTCCCATAGTGCTGGGATTACAGGCTTGAGCCACCGTGCCCGGCCCGGGCACCCAACTTTAAGCAGTGTTAAGTATCTATCGAAGCCCTAAGATCATTGGCTGAATTGACCTCAATGTAATTAACTGGATTTACCTGTCTTATAGGGTTGTTAACTATAGGCCAGTTGTAGGTTGGAGGAGTCTACTAAAAATTAAGAGGTTTTTTTAATTTCTGAAGGCCCTCTTTCTGGAAATGCTTTCAAAGTGAAGCCAGTTGTCAAGTAATGGCATTCATTGTTCATAAAACTAAACCACATGATTTGCAGATAAAAAAATACTTCGACTTATTTTCAGGGACAAAGGATGTGAATTGTATTGAGTCCTTTTCAATTTAGGTATATTCAACCAAAAAGTAAGCATTTTTGTTCTATCTAAACTTTCCAAAAAATGTAGAACCCTTGCAAGCCCAATAAAAAATAAATACTTCTATTTTAAAGCATATTAATTCTAATGTAAAAACTCTACCTTAAAAGAAAAGCAATAATAAACCCCATAAGAAGGTGTTGGTAAGATACTGTGCTTTGACTTAGAGCCTAAGAAAATAAAAGAGTGGGCCGGGCACGGTGGCTCAAGCCTGTAATCCCAGCACTTTGGGAGGCCGAGGCGGGTGGATCACGAGGTCAAGAGATCGAGACCATCCTGGTCAACGAGGTGAAACCCCGTCTCTACTAAATATACCAAAAATTAGCTGGGCATGGTGGCGCGTGCCTGTGATCCCAGCTACTCAGGAGGCTGAGACAGGAGAATTGCCTGAACCCAGGAGGCGGAGGTTGCGGTGAGCCGAGATCGCTCCATTGCACTCCAGCCTGGGTGACGAGTGAAACTCCACCTCAAAAAAAAAAAAAAAAAAAAAAGAACAAACTTCTGGGGGAAAGAAGGACTGTGTGTGCATTTTATTGTTAGTTGTTTGGTAGATGGGAGTGTTTCTTTGGTGACAAGATCATAGCCATGTGAATCTGCAGTTAGACCACTCCCTCACCAATTTCATCAAATTTGTGACCCAAAGTCAGAGACTTGGTAATGCCTTCTTGGTGGGAAAAGGGCTTAACCTTTAATCTACGAACCTGCTAAAGTGCCTGAGAACAAGATACGTCCGCTTTCTGCTATGTGGCCCCATTTCGCCATCTATCTGCCTTTACCAGTGCAAAACAAAAGAAGTCAATGTATCTTAAATACTATTCCCTGGGAAAATATAAAACAGAAAGATGGAAACTGACCCCTCTATTTGTGCTTCCATCTGCAAACTCTTTCATTCTGGTATCAGTTTTGGAGCCAAATTTCTGTTCATCCCAGACATCTCTAAGTCATTTTATTTATTATATGACTTTTATTTTTATTTTTATTTTTTTTTGAGACAGGGTCTCCCTCTGTTTCCCAGGTCAGAGTGCAATGGTGCCATCTTGGCTCACTGCAGCCTTTGCCTCCCAGACTCAGGAAATCCTTCCACCTCAGCCTCCAAGAGTATCTGGGACCGCAGGTGTATGCCACCGCGCCAGCTAATTTTTGTATTTTTAGTAGAAAGAAGGTTTCGCCACATTGACCAGGCTGGTCTCGAACTCCTGGCCTCAAGCAATCCACTTGCCTCAGCCTCCCAAAGTACTAGGATTACAGGAGTGAGCTACCATGCCCAGCCATTTATTATATGACTCTTAAAGCCAGATATTTAAGATTATGAAACTTTGTCTACATAACAGATGATTTCAACATAATTTATGGTTTATGGTTTAGGAGGAGGAAATCATATAATTTAGTCTAAGCGCTACAAATATAGTTTTATTCTTTCCAGTAAAGAAACTGAGGAGGGAGAAATTCAGGCTCTTTCTCCAGACCCCCAAAGAAGGAAAACATTTTCAAAACAGTCCAGGATAAAGCCACCAAAATGCTCCAACAAGCACTGGAGACACAATGACAAAATAGAAAACAGTATTGTTCCTTAGAAAAGGAACCATCAGATGCAGCTATTAAACGTGTTCGAGGAGATTAAAAAAAAAAAAAAGAAGAAAGAAAATGAACCCTCAACTGTAAACATCAAATGAATCGTTTAATTTTGCTACTCTAAATTGTGTATTACAAGATGAAACAAGAATCTTGGTTGAAAATATGGATAAAATCTAGAAATGTAGTGAACACAATATTTTGTAAAGTCATTGTAGATGAAGGCCTTCAATAATTACAACTTCCAACTCACATGCTGCAGTTAAAAATCCATGGCGGGACTAACATCAGCCATCGCTGCCGTAGTTCAGATTAATATGTAAAACCCAAGACTCTCATACTCCCTTCTCAGATACAACACATGTAGAAAAAAATAAATGTCAGGAGCGCAGAAGACCTTTCAACTAGATAGAACACTCCGTTAGAATGAGAATTAAGGGAATTCGATTCTGACAAGACCCCATCAAATCCCAAACCTCATTTTGCTGATAGAGATCGAGGAATAAAGCAAAAAGGTTGAATCCACATTTGTGTGCCAGTAAAAATTCCATTGCAAGTTTTACAGAGAGAACAAATGACATTTGGGAATGTATAGAGAACGTGGCTGAAATGCCAACTAGAAGTCTGCAAAATTAAACTGACTTCTGGCAGGTATGTTATAGACATAAACAGAGTAAAAACTCACTAATAGGAAATTGTTTGTTCCTATCAGCAGCATATCTCTACCTGGGCCATCACACTTGTTAAATGGGAATATTGTGTTCAACAAAAAATACCTAGAGCAGGTACAGTTCTGACAGCTGAGGTCCAGTGTTCCATAAAGACCTTAGTCTTAGCGATTGTGCAAAAGACAGTCTTCAGACTGGGGTAATATGCGGTAAAAAGAGGTCATGAACTTTATGAATGATTTTCTAAACTAAATCATATTTCTGTGAACAGGCTCTTGGGTCTTATTATTATTATTATTATTATTATACTTTAAGTTCTGGGGTACACGTGCAGAATGTGCAGTTTTGTTACATAGGTATACATGTGCCGTGGTGGTTTGGTGCATCCATCACCCCATCGTCTACATTAGGTATTTCTCCTAATTCTATCCCTCCCCTAGGCCCTAGCCTCCAACAGGCCCTGGTGTGTGATGTTCCCCTCCCTGTGTTCTCAGTGTTCAACTCTCACTTATGAGTGAGAACATGCAATGTTTGGTTTTCTGTTCTTGTGTTAGTTTGCTAAGAACGATGGTTTCCAGCTTCATCCATGTCCCTGCAAAGGACATGAACTCATCCTTTTTTATGGCTGCATAGTATTCCACGGTGTATATGTACCACATTTTCTTTATCCAGCATATTATTGATGGGCATTTGGTTGTTTTTTTTTTTTTTTTCCTTGAGACACAGTTTTACTCTTGTCACCCAGGCTGGAGTGCAATGTCATGATCTTGGCTCACTGCAGCCTATGGCTCCCAGGTTCAAGCGATTCTCCTGCCTCATCCTCCTGAGTAGCTGAGATTACAGGCACCTGCTACTACACCCAGCTGATTTTTGTATTTTTAGTAGAGATGGGCTTTCACCATGTTGCCAGGCTGGTCTCAAACTCCTGACCTCAAATGATCTCCCCACCTCGGCTTCTCAAAGTGCTGGGATTACAAGCATGAGTCACTGCACCTGGCCAAGTTTTTAAAATGTTTCAAGAATGTTCAAAAACTTTCCACTTTTTCCATACTGGGTAACTTAAGAAGAACAGCACGTTCACATATACTCAGATTGCTTTACGGTCCTATCGAGTCCCAATATCCATGTCAGAGTTGAATAAAGAATTTTACAAGTGAAACTTACCAGAGTCGCTCATAATTAGTATTGTTCCTAAGTAACTAGCCAAAAGAAAGAAGTCGTTGTCAGAGTGTATTGTGGAAATACTCATTTAGCACCCAACAAACCTTGCTGCATAATTATGTGTTGGACCCTGGCGCTCTGACAGACAGCCCCTTCCCTCAGTGGCTTAGGAGCAACTTTGCAGACAGATACTACTGACATTCAGTGGCAATGATAACACAGCGTTGCCTATTTCTTGTAATCAACACAATCCTGTCTCTTATGAACAAAGGAAGAGAGCAAACGCAGTTAACTAGGGGTGTCCTAGAAATGGCATACAGAAATAGACTTAACATGATTTCCGTAAATAAAACAGGACATTGAGAGCAAAGTGCTTATTCTGGAGTTTTCTAGGAGAAGGCTATAAATCTGTGCTTTCAGCCCTTTGCACAACCCCATTACCAGCTAACATCAACCAAGACCCAGACTTTGAGATATGAAAGAACACCTTAGGAGGTAAGAGGCAGGGAACTTCAGAAGCCGTTTGCCCAGTCGATAAGAAAGAAGAGAGGAGTTAGGTGTTACTGACTTCCAGAAAAATCACTGAGAGACATGTTAGTGAAGACATGACAGTCACTAAGCAAACTTATGGCTAAACCCATTTAAAATCCAATAAACACCAAGGAGGGCTGTTGCTCTGGATTTTTGCAGCTTCTTAGAATCCGTAACTTTTTCAGGTAGCTAATTGCTTCTTCCTATCTGCTTCCCCAGAAAGGAAGCCCCCAAAAGCCCCAGAAAAGAGACCTAAGTGAGTGAGAGAGTATGTTCCAGAAGGCACTTGGGAATTGTCCCGAACATGCCTGGTATCCAATGTTCACTTAAAATGTGGCTGTCGAGTAACATAAAGATGTAACTTAAAATATACACCAGATATCAAAGACTTAATATGAAAGAAAAAACAGAAATATAATTAGAACAACAGATAGAGAAATAAGCAAAATAATATTTTTCCCCTAAAAGGTACATCTCTTTCGGTATGGAATAGACAGACAATAAACAAAAACCAGCCAGGCACAGTGACTCAAGCCTATAATCCCGGCACTGTGGAGGCCAACGTCGGGGGATTGTTTGAGGCCAGAAGTTTGAGACCAGTCTGGGGAAAATAGTGACACTCCAAATCTAAAAACAAAATCCAAAACCTGTGTAGCCTAATGCCAGGTAGGGTGAAGTGTAGAAATATAAAGTGAGTAAAGGAGTAGGAAAGAGTAGAGTCAGGGAACACTGTTTCAGATAGCAGGGCCCAGGACAGCCTTTCTAGAAAGTTGACACTTGAGCAAAAGCATGGGCTGTCCCACCAAACACCTGTACAAGGACAAATACTAAGGAAGGAAGCCTCCATGCACCCCAGCTCCCAGCCAGAGAGGCACAGAGGTGGCCATCTCCTTGACACTGACCAGAAACGCCCCTAAGAAGCAACTCAGCTACTGTCTACAGCCTTCACACTGCAGTCCTCTGGAGAAAGTAACAGAGTAAGCTACAGAAACATCTCACCCTTGAAAGCACTGCCTTGTGGCCAACATTAAAACATTTTCCTGGATTTACTAAAAGCAAAAGACTGACTAGAGCTTTTGGAGTCCTCTGTCCTAGAGATATATCTATGTTGAAATATTTTTCTCAGTATTAGAAATAATAAATAATTGTTATAATTTAGCTAGTTAAATTGTTGCCTAAAAAAATAAAGGAAATAACCAAGCAATAACCAAAGCTTAATGTGATATGTTCACTAGCATTATTTTTAAATAGATATATTTTAAATTTTGATAAAGGTAATAAATGCTCAAATTTAATAAGATAGAAGAGTTTAAAAAGAAGAGGAACAATTCTCCTTCTCAGGCCTCCACAGTCTCAATTCTGTGTATCAGAGGCACTATATTAACTAGGATAATTTTTCTGTTTTTAGTTTTTGTGGTAGTTATCTGCTCTCTAAATAGCAGGCTTAAATCATTGTCATTTGATATATCAAGTCTCGACACCTATGGGCTTCATACGTACACTTCCTCTCTTCGCCCCTCCTGCGACTGAAGGTAGGAATAGTTAGTTCCTCTGTTATCTTTTAACTTAAATACTGCATATAAATATGCAAATATCTCTTGAGCTCTCACAGGGTAAAAAGGGATGATTAGTGGTCTTTTACTTTCTTCTTTTCTTCCTGTCTTACCTTATAACTTCCAGCGCTACTTTAAGTACCTTGACTTACTTTTTCTTGTCAGTTCTGATAACACTTTCTTTTTTGTGTGTGTATACGTAATCAAGTCTTCTTTCCCTTGTTATCTGGTTGATCTGAAAATGTGAAAATTAGCGAACAGTATTTATGACATTATGACTATGTAGTATTATTGACTGTGCAGCCAAGTATTACTACTACATTCCAAATTTTTGTGTTCTGTAAGAGTTTTTCCTCCTCCTTCTCTTCTTCCTCCTCTCCCTTTTTCTGTTTCTTTTTCTTCCGCTGTAGTTGATTCTTTACACTGCCTGCCTTTATCAAATCTTTACTTTTCCAGTTTCTCAAAGATCCCACAAATCTCCAGCCTCCCATTTTTTCCAGATCTCTCCCTTTGTGCCTCCATCCAGTTTGAGGGTCTGCAGATGTGCTCCTTAGCTATGACGCGGGAACCTCACTTCATTATTCCTCTGAGATGGACCCCATGCCTTCTATTTTCTTGATTTACTCCCTTCTTAAGCTGGACTGTGTCCTCCACGTAACTTCCTAAGAAACTCTATGGAAGAAGTAAACCTAAATCCTACATACCTGAAGATCTGTTCATTTTACCCTCCTTCTTGATTGAGAGCTTTGCTGAGTATAAAATGTGAGATTGAAAATCGTTTTGCCTTGTCACCTAGAAAGTGTATTCCAGTTGGTTGCCGTGGCACACACTTGTAATCCCAGCACCTTGGGAGGCCAAGGCAGGAAGATCACTTGAGGACAAAAGTTCAAGACCAGCCTGTGCCACACCCAGGAATTTGAGGCTACAGTGAGCTAAGATCACATCACTACACTCCAGCCTGGCAACACAGGGAGACTCCAAAAGCATGGGCAACAAAAGCCAAAATAGACAAATGAGATCTAATTAAACTCCAGAGCTTCTGCACAGCAAAAGAAACGATCATTACAGTGAACCGACAACCAACAGAATGGGAAAAAAAATTTGCAGTCTACCCTTCTGACAAAGGGCTAATATCCAGAATCTACAAAGAACTAAAACAGATTCACAAGAAAAGAAAAAACAAACCCATTCAAAAGTGACATATATGAGGCCAACAAATATATGAAAAAATGCTCATTGTCACTGGTCATTAGAGAAATGCAAATCAAAACCACATTGAGATACCATCTCATGCCAGTTAGAATGACGATCATTAAAAAGCCTGGAGACAACAGATGTTGGAGAGGATGTGGAGAAATAGGAACACTCTTACACAGTTGGTGGGAGTGTAAATTAGTTCAACCATTGTGGAAGACAGTGTGGCTTTTCCTCAAGGACCTAGAAATAAAAATACCATTTGACCCAGCAATCCCATTACTGGGTATATATCCAAAGGATTGTAAATCATTCTATTATAAGGACACATGCACACGAATGTTCATTGCGGCACTGTTTACAATAGCAAATACCTGGAACCAACCCAAATGCCCAGTGATGATAGACTGGACAAGGAAAATGTGGCATATATACACCATGGAGTACCATGCAGCCCTAAAAAATGATGAGTTCGTGTCCTTTGTAGGGACATAAATGAATCTGGAAACCATCATTCTCAGCAAACTGACACAAGAACAGAAAATCAAACACTGCATGTTCTCACTCATAGGTGGGTGTTGAACAATGGGAACACATGGACACAGGGAGGGGGGCATCACACATAGTTGGGGGGAATAGGGGAGGGACAGTTGGGGGTAGGGAGTTGGGGAACGATAACATGGGAGAAATGCCAGATATAGGTGACAGGGATTGAGGCAGCAAACCACATTGCCATGTATGTACGTATGCAACAATCCTGCATGTTCTGCACGTGTACCCCAGAACCTAAAGTGCAATTATATATATATTTATATATATATATATATATATATATATATATATATATATATCCCAAAATAAGAAGATCCATTATCTTAAAAATAATAATAATAAAAATAAAGAAGAAAAAAGACATGCCAGTATTTGCTAGTAATCCAGGTTTGCTGAGGGGAAGTTCAAAGATAGTCTGATTTTTGTTCTTTTGTAAGTGACCTTGTTTTTTTGCTTATTTATTTTCTCTATCTTTGGAAACTTCTTTGTTCTCTTTTAATATTTTTCTGGAAACTTTGCAGTGGTAAGTTGAAATGAGTCTATTATCTAGTCATTGTTCTGGGAAACTAGCACCATTCAGCTGTGGGAATCCTCTTTTGTCGTTTCTTGAAATATTTCCTTCCATCCATTTTTTCTGTTCTGTCTTCCGAGATTCCTACTACAGGTTGAGCATTCCTAAAATCCTGAAAATCTGAAATCCAAAATACTCTAAGATCTGAAATCATTTGAATGCCAACACGATGCCACCAGTGGAAGATTTCACACCTGACTTCATGTGATGGGTCACAGGAAAAACACAGGCACACAGCACAAAGTTTATTCAGTATTTCCAGAGGAAGAAAAGACCTTCCCAGCTCCCTTTACCGTCAGTATCTTTTCCGCACTCTCCCAGAATCCCCGACGCAAGCACACCCAGGAGAAGATAAAGCCCTGCCGACCAGGTGGTTCACCACCAAACTACAACTGTGTTTGTTTTTAAATGTGCCCATTTTAGTTGCTATTTTAATTACAAAACTAACATTTTATATACCAGTAAAATACAAAGGCAACAAATAAAAGGCAAGTCACTTTAAAACACTCTCAAATTAGTTGTTGGTGATTAGCTAGAAAAATTGGTGTGGGAGAAGTTCTAAAAACCTAAAAAGATTCTGCACTTAAATTCCTTTGCAGGTGCACTTATATCCTAGACATTTTAGAAATTATAAGTGAGCCATTATGGATGTATTTTATGCAAAAAAAAAAAAAAAAACTATTAAACTTCTAATCAATGGACTCATCATCAAAGAAAAGCTCTGGGCTTTTATCAAATGACTGACTAATGAAGATAGAGTTATATGTTTGGGAATAAAGTAAAACTTTGCCAAGTGATATTTAATTAAAATATGGCAAGCATTTATTACAGTACCTGACACACCAACATTATATAAACACTGGGCATTATTTTTAGTTAAGGTGGTTTGTTTGTTTTCTTGAGAAAGAGTCTTGCTCTGTCACCCAGGCTGGAATGCAGTGGCATGATCACTGCTCACTTCACCTCAACCTCCTGGGCTCAAGGAATCCTCTACCTCAGCCTCCCAAGTAGCTGGAACCACAGGCAAGTGCCACCACACTGACTAATTTTTTGTACTTTTTGTAGAGATGAGGTCTCACTATGTTGCCCAGACTGGTCTTGAACTCCTGGTCTCAAGCAATCCTCCCGCCTCAGCCTCCTCCCAAAGTGCTGGGATTATAGGCATGAGCAGGCAGAGTTTGTTATTTTACTCAACAAATAATTGATTAAGAATCCACTCTGGGCAAAAGGGAGGTGCGGGGAGGGGGCAACTCGGCGCAACTGGCTTGATCGATTGCAAACAAGATGTAGGACCCCAGTGCAGCAACAATTGTTTCAGACTTCGGTTGACAGGCAAGATCCCTTTGCGTAAAATATCATTTCCCGCCGAGGAAAGTCTGAAAGAATTGGAGAAAAAGGTTGAAGAGTAGCAGCGTGTCCTCCAGCCATCAGTGGTGAAAACATATGAAGATATGACTTTGAAAAGCTAGAGAGTCATGAATATGAATTTAATGAGGAGGATCAACATGCTATTGAAATGTACAGACAGCAGAAACTGGCTGAGTGGAAAGTAACTAAACTGAAGAATAAATGTGGAGAGGTCTTGAAGATCTCAGGAAACAACTATGTTCAAGAAGTTACCTGGTGAGGGTTTGTGGGTAGTCTTGCAACTTTACAAACAAAGAATTCCCCTCTCTCCTCTGATAAATCAGCACCTCAGTGATCTTGCCAGGAGGTTTCCTGACGTCAAACTTATTAAAGCCATTTCAACAACCTACATACCCAATCATCCTGATAGGAATCTGCCCATGATGTTTGTTTACCTGGAAGGAGATATCAAGCCTCAGTTACTTGGTCCTCTGGTGTTTGGCGGCATGAACCTGAACGTGAAGAGAGATGAGCTGGAGTGGAAACTGTCCGAATCTGGAGTAATTAACACAGACTTGGAGGAAAACCCTAAGAAACTGATTGAAAACATGTTGCTGTCTTCGATGCGGTGCTCTGTCCGCAGGAAGAGGGACGGTGATTCCAAGGGGGACTGAGGCTGCAGCTGTTGTAATTTGCTGAACTTTCTTGTGACAACTTGTCTGGATTGTTTTAAAAAGGAAAAAAGTAAAAATGATTCCTTTCGGTTTTAAGTTTTGTATGAATTATGTTTCAAATCTTTACATTTCAGAAGTAACCATTGCTGGAAATTTTGTTAAATGTTTTGGAACTCTTTTTTTAAATTGTAGTATTTCTTTAAAAAAAAAAATTAAAACCAGCTATTGGTATTTTTAAAAATATATAATTCAAACCATGCCAGGCCCTGGACATACAGTGATGTGATGAGCAAAACAACCCGGGATCTTACCATTGAGAGGGAGAGGCAGACACTGACCAAACCATCAAGTAAATCCTTAATTACAATGTCTGAGAAAGGCTATGAAGGAATAGTACAGGAGGAAGTGACAGCACACATCAGGGTCCTGGTCTGCACGGAAGGTCACTGGGAAGTCTCCTTTGAACTGAGTTTTGCATCGTGAGTCAGAGTTTACTAAACAAGGAAAGGGCAGGTTCCAGGCAGAAGGAGTAGCAAGTTCCAACACCCTGCAGCAGGGAAGACTGGCCCTAGGGCATCTGGAACATCCTATGACCGCCCAGCCACATGCTGAAGTTTGGATCAGTCTGGCAAAACAATGGCTGCAGTAGGGTTCATGCCAGCATCTTTATAGGTGCTTTGTCCTTCTGACCAAAAATATACATTTAAGTCTTATCTGCATTCTTCTTCCCATCATAATTATAAATCCAAGGAGAAAGTAAGGGAGAAAAAAAGAAGAATAGACAAAACCATGCATATCTTGGATGTTAAAGGGTGAGTCATAATTTGTCTGCTTCCTCCCCAGGTAGAAAGAAGTCCACAGAGTTGATTGTGGTAGTGTGATTTAGAGAGGTCAGAAGCATCCATTTTTACTGATTTCTAAATGTCTCTGTTTCCAGCGCAGTCTGTAATCTTCCACAGTGGAATAATACTTAAGACTTCCATTTGTTTTCTTTCCATTCATTGCAGCTGTTTTTCTACTGTTATTTTACGCAAGTAATTAACACACTGATTTATTTTGTCTTGGCATCCTGGAGCAACAATGCTAAGAGTACACATTTTTGTGTCAAACAAACACACAGACCTTTTGAAAATGAATCACAGTGGATTCCTTCTCTCCAGATTCTCCTGAAGTCAAATAATAAGAATTCTGGGGAATTCATACACTCTTGGCTAAAAAGCTTTCACAAACAACAATAATCTGCAGAAACTGTTCACTCTTTAAGACCATTCGTCTTAGTCACCTGATTTTTCTCAGAACACAACCAGTGAGATAAATGTGTGCATGTTCATATTTCAGCCAATGAGGAAGCCTGAAAATGTGTATCCCTGGAAGTGCATTTCCCACGGTTCCTTGCTGGAGATCATAAGGAGAGGGTATTGTATTGCCGATAAAATGCTCTGAATTTTAGCTGAGACTAAGTTGCTAAGCAAGCCAGACTTCAAGATTCAGAAAATTTACTCTGGACAACAAATCTTAAACTTACAATGGTCCTAATTAAGGACGAGTGAGTTAAATTGAGTGCTTAGAGGCCTTTTTTTTTTTTTTTTTTAAATAAAGAACATTTGTTCAGTGTGAGCCTACCAACAGAATTTTATTCATTGTACCGGTCTTTTTACAACCCTGCCCAAGTAAACCAGTCAAATCCCTGTAGTCCATTCCAGAATCGCACTGGGAACACCAGCATGAATTAATAGTAAGTCTGAGTTACACAATGATTTGTAAATAGCACCCCCTTAACTGCCAACAAGAATTTGCAAAAACACTAATAGCTAACCAGTTGTGGCCTACAAACAAAAAATGTTGATGGCTTTTAATGCAAAAATTCATGTCCAATCTATCCAAAGGAAACTTTTTTAGGAGTCATGTGTCCTGGCTTCTCAAACCAGTTTTGTGTCTTGTCCTGTGTGGGCTTGCATAAATCAGTTGACCTTTTTATTCCTCTGTTTTCTCATGTTTAAAATGAGGGGGCTATGCTAACGATCTATATTCTTTCTGACTCCAAAATTCTAATTTCGCATCTCTACATCATTTCAAGTAGCACATGGTATCTACATAAATGGATCCTGATAAATTGATTCTAACAAAACGTTTAAAAGTTTACTTGTTTAAGTAGGTTAAACAGCCCCACATTAGGAGCTTTGAATCACATTCTCCCTATTAATTTTCTCATAAATAGCACAAAAGTAAGTTGCAACCCAGTTTTGCCTGCAATATCATAAAACCTAAATTAGTTGAATTTAAAGTGGTGAAATGTGGTGAAATTTTAAGTGTCATTTAAAATTTAAATTAACTGTGCGTGTTCTGCCTTGGGTCCTTGTCTCTGCCCAGGAAATTGTAAATTGCCCCAGTTTCCACAGATATTCACAACTTCTGAGTGTGTAATTCCAGACGATTCCTCCCCTCAGCTCCAACTAATATTTAATACTAATAGTTTCCACTCCTTGAGTGCCTCTTACAAGTCTGGGACTGCATATGATTCTAACCACGTCGCCTCTACCTTTATGACACTCCCACTGAGTAAACACTGCTACCTCTCTCTTCGAGATGGAGATCAGAGAGTGACCAAAGGCACACTGGTGGTCGTTGTCAAAACCATGATTCTAATGCAAGTTTTCCTGGCTCATCCATTTTTTTTTTTTTTTTTTTTTTTTGAGACGTAATCCCGCTATCACCCAGGCTGGAGTGCACTGGTGTAGTCTCAGCTCACTGCAACCTCCACCTCCTGGGGTTCAAACAATTCTCCTGCCTCAGCCTCCCAAGTAACTGGGACTACAGGCACATGCCACCACACCCTGCTAATTATTGTATTTTTAGTAGAGACAGGGTTTTACTATGTTGCCCAGGCTGGTCTTAAACTCCTGACTTCATGATCTGCCTGCCTTGGCCTCCTAAAGTGCTGGGGTTGGAGATAGGAGCCACCGCACCCAGTCCAGACATCCATGTTCTTTCCATTGCTCCACAAGGGTGAACAACATCAGTAGAAAGGCAGGATGTTAAACCATGATTGCCGTTCCTGATCACAGTCTTCTGGGCATAGAGAAGTGGGGATTGGAGGAATGACGCCATTCCAGCGAGGACAAGGTACAGAATCTGAGGTCAAGAGTAGTGGCAGGGAGGCTGGGAAGGCAGTTCTGGGTGGAGAAGGAACAGCTTTGTGGGCCAGGACTGGGAAAGTGAGCTGTCATAAAGCATCATGGGTTGGCCAGGCATGGTGGCTCACACCTGTAATCCCAGCACTTTGAGAGGCCAAGGTGGCTGGGTCACCTGAGGTCAGGAGTTTGAGACCAGCCTGATCAATATGGTTAAATGCCATCTCTTCTAAAAATACATTAGACAGGTGTCATGGCATGTGCTTGTAATCCCAGCTATTCGGAAGGTTGAGAATTACTTGAACCCAGGAAACGGAGGTTGCAGTGAGATGAGATTGTACCACTGCACTACAGCCTTGAAAACAAAAGCAAAACTTTGTCTAAAAAAAAAAAAAAAAAAAAAAAAAAAAAAAAAAAAAAAAAAAAAAACAGGTCAGGTACAGTGGCTCGTGCCTGTAATCCCAGCACTTTGGAGGCCAAGGCAGGCAGATCACGAGGTCAAGAGATCGAGACCATCCTGGCCAACATGGTGAAACCCCATCTCTACTAAAAAAATACAAAAATTAGCTGGGAGTGGTGGTGTGTGCCTGTAGTCCCAGCTACTCGGGAGGCTGGGGCAGGAGAATTGCTTGAACCTGGGAGGCCAAGGTTGCAGTGAGCCACGATCGCACCACTGCACTCCAGCCTGGCGACAGAGCGAGACTCCATCTCAAAAAAACAAAAAACATCATGGGGTTTTCAAGAGGGAGCAGGGGGTGATGCCCATCATCTGATCGGAATCTATGGAATAGATTTCATATTTAGAAGAAGCATTTTGGAAGTCACTTCAAAATCGTTTTGGGAATTTTTAGAGGGGTCTTGCTCTGTTGCCCAAGCCGGTGTGCAGTGACACCACAGCATCTAACTCCTGGGCTCAAACTATCCTCCCACTTCAGCCTTCGGAGTAGCCAGGACTGCAGGTGCATGCCACCACCCCTAGCTAATTTATTTTTATTTTTTTTGTAGAAATGGCATCCCACCATGTTGCCCAGGGCTGGTCTAGAACTCATGGGCTCCAGCAATCTTCCCACCTCAACCTCCCAGATTGCTGGGATTAGAGGCATGGGCCACTGTGTCAGGCCTGCAAAGCTTTTGAAGCTGAAATTGGATTGCCTCACATTTCTGTGCCAGACTACACCCTGACTAGGGTCAAAGCCCTCCCAGGGGTGGTATGACCCTGCCTGCCCCCGCAGCCCAGGATCACTGACCTCATCTCCTTCTAAAGCCTTCCTCTTCCCCTGCTCCACTCTCACCGGCCTCCTCCCCTCTCATATCCAGCAGACACACTCTAACTCAAGGCCTTGGCACCGCTTTGCCCTCTGCTGAGAGCACTCATCTTCCAGGCATTTGTGAACTTCCCTCCCTCACCTCCTTCTGGATGTTGTTCAAATGTCTCCCCTGCAGTGAACCATATCCTGGGCCACCTTACTGAAAACTACAAACCTCCTCCTCTCCTGTGCCACACACAGATGCCCTCCTCAATACACTGTTGCTGCTTTGTGTTTCTCCAGAGCCTCATTACCCCCTCACAGACCGCTGTGAGTTGAATTAAGTGTCTCCAAAAGACGTTGAAGTCCTAACCCCCGGCACCTGTGAAGGTGACAGTATTTGGAAAGAGGGTCTGCTGTGGTTTGGATGTTTGTCTCCCAAACCTCATGTTGAAGTTTGATCCCAGTGCTGGAGATGGAGCCTGGTGGGAGGTGTTTGTTTCATAGGGACAGGCCCCTCATGAACGTTTGGTGCTGTCCTCACAGTGCTGAGTTCTATCTCTACTATTCCCATGAGCACTGATTGTTAAAGAGAGCCTGGCACCTCCTCCCCTCCCTCTCTTGCTTCCGCTCTGGCCATGTGAACTCTGTAAGGCTCCACGTTGCCTTCCACCATGAGTGGAAGCTTCCTGAGGCCTCACCAGAAGCAGATGCTGACACCAGGTTTCTTGCACAGCCTGCAGGATTGTGAACCAAATAAATCTTCTTTATGAATTACCCAGCTCAGGTATTTAGCAACACACAAGTGGACTGAGACAGGGTCTTTGTAGATTATGAACTAAAGATGACATCATTAGAGTGAGCCCCAATTCAATACAATTAGTGTCCTTATAGAAAAAGAAATTTGGATACAGGGACACACAGGAAGAAAGCCACACAAAGATAAAGGCAGAGATCAAGGCGATGCGCCTACAAGCCAAGGAACACTAAAGATTGCCAGTAACCCACCAGCAGCTGGGGACAAGCCCTGAAACAGATCCTTCCTCCCTCATTGCCCCCAGAAGGAACCCACCCTGCTGACACCTTGATCTTGGACTTCCAGCTTCAAGAATTAGGAGACGATAAGCTTCTGTTGTCTAAACAACAGTTTGTGGTACTTTGTGATGGAAACCTTAGCAAACTGAAACATAGGCTCTATCATTTGCCTGGGTGTTCACCCCACTCCACCTCCCACCTCCAAAGGTGAGCTCTACATAGGTAGGGATTAGTTTGTTCCTTTTTGCTATTATATCCCAGCAGTCAACATTTGTCGAATGAACAATTGTCCCTCAGACCACGTTTCCAGTCTTTTCTGCCACCTCTCTCCAAGACAAAGTCATTTCAACTTTTACCGTAAATACTGTGGATTTTGACACCTCTTTAACTTTGCTGATGTGTTCTCTGCCTGGAATGCCAGCTTGCCCTTCTCTCCCTGTCAAGTCTCTTTATTGGTTAAGACACATCCATATCATTCCTTCAGTGACACTACCTTCCATCCCCTTCTCTGTTCTATTATCCACTGTGGTTGTTGCTCTTTGCCTGTAATCAGTGGCCTCCTTGAGTTCTGGGATCATATTCTATTAATCTTTGTAGCCCCAGAACCTGGCCCAGTGTCCGACACACCAGAGGTGTTCAGTAAATGTTTGCTAGATTGAATTAAATCTGTATCCTGCAGCTTTCACTCTTGCTGCCCTTCCCTAGACTGCTAGCCACAGCAGGTTACAAGAGGATTAGAAGGGACTTTGCGAAGCAGAACTCAGATTAGAGCATTCGAGCGCTACGGGGCTGCTCCTCTCTGCAGAGTCTTTGTCTTCATGCAATCTCGTGAGAGTTTGCTAAATTGGAACAGTCAACGATGTTGTATCCAAATCATTCAGCTAAGCCCCCAGAGGCATTTGCCAGAAATCACACCAACATAAACAGCTCAATCAGAGGAGGGGTGCAAATCCTCCTCCTTTTTATAAAGTGGAGCAAGTATCCTGTTGGAAAAAATGAAAAAGACAGTCATTTGAGACAGCACTTTCCAGGTTACTGGACAAGAGCATTCTGGCTTTGATTCTGTTTTCCTTTCTGCCTCGTTCTTTCCAATGGGTGGGATCAAGACCCAGTGTTTTCACCCATCTTTGCAAAAAAGGATGAATCTGAGTCATCTCCAGAAATGAAGCATGCATTGTGGGATCTGTTGGGTTTTGATTTTTTTTTTTTTTTTTTTTTTTTGAGTTAGGATTTTGCTGTGTGATCCAGGCTGGAGTGTAGTGACTATTCACAAGTGGTATCATGGTGCACTGCAGCCTCAGACTCCTGGGTTCAAGCGATCCTCCTGCCTCAGCCTCCAAAGTAGCTGACATTACAGGCACATGTCACCAAGAAGGTGAAGGGTGTGTTTGGCCAGCATTCATTTAGCCTACTTGAATATTCATGAGGGTATGATCTGAAAAGTCTAGAATAGGCTCAGCTTCCCAGAAATTCTAACTGAGTGGAACTAAAATAGTGAACATGTATTCTAAGGACTCACCAATGGTTGTCAGAGGGTTACCTGCCCCTCTCTCATTAGCTCTCAGAGTCTTGCTGTCATTACTAGAACAACAGAATAGGCCCTAGAAGACAATAGAAAATGCCAAGTAACATAATTTATATTCTCACTCCTTGTGAGTATTATCATTGTTAGGTTAGCTTCAAATTTGTAAGAATAAATAATCTCATTAACTTTCATTATATGCATTTAGTTGTAACCTGTTTAATCATATTCAGTGGGTCATTCAGTTACAGAAACAAACTTAGTGCGTATTCAGTGCTAAGGTCTTTTCTTTTAGTCCATCATAAAAGGATGCTCCTGCTGGGCATGGTGGCTTATGCTTATAAATCTTAGCACTTTGGGAGGCCGAGGTGGGAGGATTCCTTGAGGCCAGGAGTTCAAGACCAGCCCCAGCAACATAACAAGACCTCATCTCTACAAAAAAATTTTAAAATTAGCCAGACGTAGTGGTGCACACCTGTAGTCCCAGCTACTCAGGAGGCTGAGACAGAGAGATTGCCTAAGCCCGCAAGTTTGAGGTTGGAGTGAGCTGTGATCACACCAGCCTGGGTGACAGAGTGAGACCCTGTCTCAAATAAAAAGAGGGGGGACTCCTGTTTGTGACTCATTCAGTAGAAAACTGTACTTTGAGTACACATACAACCATACTATTTCTCACTTCCAGTAACAATTCAATAAATTACATGAGATCTTCAAGACTTTATTAAAATTAGGCTTTGTGTTAGATGATTTTGCCCAACTGTAGGCTAATGTGAGTGCTCTCAGCGTGTTGAAGGCAGGCAAGGCTAAGCTATGATGTTCAGTAGGTGAGGAGTATTAGACGCATTTTCAACTTACAGTATGTTCAACCTACAGTGGGCTTACTGGGAGACAACCCATCAGAGATTGAGGAGCATCTGAATACTTCGTGTTTGTGGCTAAAGAACTGTCCTCAAATTCTTAATAATTCAATTCAGCCCTCTGTTTGGTCTTCTAAATTCACTGTGAAGACAGATATTTGCACACATAATCGATCTATGTATATTACCCCATAACACTTTGAGTTACTACTACAACCATTATGATGATGATTATTATTATCAGTACTACTATATGGCATGGATAGGCCTTTGTCCAGTGAAACTGGTGGTTCTTACCATGTAGCTAGTTGCAGTCACCTTTCAGATCAAAGAAAGCCAGGTACCTTCTCTCCAGAAAAGCTTCACATGCTTCACCTATAAATAAAATTACCTATAATTTTAGGAGGTGCAAAAAGTTAATATCCCTCTAAAGCAGCTGTCAGCAGACTTTTTCTGTAAGAGCCAGTTGGTAAATACTTTAGACTTTGTTAAGTCAAGAGGTAAAATCTTGGACATTGTGTATGTACTTATATAATAAGAGAGAAAACAAATTCCCGCAGACTTTATTTGATAAAATTCAAAATATAGTAATAGTAATTGAGTTTCATATTTTTGTAATACAGGTCTACTCATGGGAGGAATGGACTTGGTAGGGAAGGAAAAACATGTCACCTAATTGTGACTGAAAGTTAGCGTTCCCTGTCATCAAATCCAGGGCAGATGTTGGTTTGTAAGATCGGTCTTAGCTTGAGGGCCTTAGGAGTCCAGGCAGTGAGCTGGATTTGGCCTAGGGGCTGATCTGCTAAAACCTGCTCTGAAGAGCAAGAGATGGAGGCCTAGGCTGTTTTCAGGAGCCCTGCTGTGACTCTGCATAGGGCTGACCCCAACTAGGAGCTGCTCTTGGCTCTGGACCTTGGCAGCAGGAATCAGGTCTACACAGCAGCAGCCTCCACAGCCGGCAAGGATTCCTGGTACAATGTTCTCCCAGCAGGGCTGGCTGGCTGCTAAATTGGGGCCACATTCCCACTGCTTGGAGCCGCAACCAGGAACGCGAAGTATATTAAATTCTATTAACCTACATTCTATGACCTCAATAAAACTTTCTCCACCATCAGCAAGAATAACAATGCATAGGGAAAGAAATTCCTTTGCCGGGTGTTTGAAAATTGAGTTGTAAAAAGCGCATCAATGGATCAGGCTTTTTAATGAATAAAATTGTTTTCTTAATCTGCAGTTATCTTTCAATCAATAGACACTTTGAGAAACAAAAAAACCGCCACCATCTTGAAAATTTTTAAAAGCTTAGAATACATCACCATAAACTAATCAAGAGGCAGTCTTCAGCCAAAGCAATTACGTGAAAACGTGAGTCTTGCTCTCACACAGTTCATCTCTTCCTGCTTAAAACATTCCACGGTAACAGTCCATCACGAGAGAAATGTAATTCTAGATAATGTTTTTCAGGCCGAAAATATATGAAAAGCTGAGGCCACAAAGAAGAATCATAAATGCATTTCATTGTCGGCTGGAACCTATCATTTTATTTCGGTAATGGTTAAATAAAGAAATAAATGCGACTCCCTTGACTCTCCATGGGCCGCGCGGTTTGTGGCAAACCTGGTGCAAGTTCTCCACCTAGTGGATGTTTTGAAAAGTGCAATAAACTGTAAATGTGCACGCCCGCTTGTGATACAGACACAGAGATAAAGACACCAAGGGTAGTGGTGACCGGACTCCATATCAATCAGTGACATCCTATCAGATGTTCATCTTTCTTCTTTGCTATTTTTCCTCTTCCATCCAGGCGCTACAGAGTCCAGTGTGATCCCCCTGCCCCAGGCAGCCGCTTGGAGGGATCGCGCCAAGTGGGGGCCCAGCCCTGGTCTTGAGTCTCGAGAGTGGGCCCGTGCCTTGCCTGGAATCGGGCACCACGACTATTCCATCTGCAGCGCTGCCACGCCACCAGCACTGGGGTGGCCAGTGACAAGGCTGGCTGGCTTCTGCGGAGTGAGCCCTTCGCTCTTCCTGCTTGCTTGGTGCCTCCGGCATGGTGGAAGCGCTCCTGCAGGCTCTAATGAGAGAAACAAAGACCTTCATGCCGGTGCCCAGCCACTCACTTCTGCCCCAGACCTGCCTGTCCGTGACAGTCCAGGCTTTCTCCTTGCAGGCCTAGGCCAACCAGCCCAGCCACCGGCCCCAGCTCAGGAATCCCTGCCATTCTCCTTAGCGCTCAGTGGATGATGAGGTGCACCACCCAACTGACCACCCCTTGGCCTTCCTGTCACCTCTGTGTCTCAGGGCCAGCCTCAGAGCGGCTGCCGTGCAGCAGCAGTCCTGTGTGGGCTTGCATCTTATCCCACGCTGACCCATCCACAAACCAAGCTTGGCCTTTCTCCTCCTCCTCCACCAGCGGATCAAGAAGGACCCCCACCATGCAGACATAGGAAAAAGGGGAAGAACTGGTATGCCCGTGATGGAAGAATGGGGGTCTGAAATCCCACTTTTGGGTTTTTTTTTTTCTATTCTTTATTTTTCTCAAAACTTTTGAAAGGAAATCTCTTTTTGTATCTCAAACTGATTCCAGTACTAGAACTCCAGTGTTAAATGATGAAATGGAGAAGAGGTGTAAGAACAGGAGAGGAAGAAGAAATGATCGAAAGGAAGAAATAGCTGCACCGGAGGATGCACCGGGCGGTGTCTGGAGAGAGGATGAAAGAGTAGAAAATCGAGAACTTTCTCCATTTGCCTTCCATGCTTCATGCTTTTTAAATTTTATTTTATTTTATTTTTAGAGACAAAGTCTTGCTCTGTCACCCAGACTGGAGGGCAGTGGCTCAATCATAGCTCATTACAGTCTCCACCTCCCAGGCTCACACCATCCTCCCACCTCAGCTCCTTAGTAGCTGGGACTACAGGTGCATGCTACCACATCTGGCCATTTTTTAAAATTATTTTTTGCAGAAATGGGGTCTCACTGTATTGCGCAGGCTGGTACTGACTCCTAAGCTCAAGCAATCCTCCTGCCTCTGCTTCCCAAGGTGCTGGGGTTATATGCAAGATCCACCAGGTACAGTACATGATGCTTTCTTTTTTCCTTTTTCTTTCTTTTTTTCTTTTTCTTTTTCTTTTTTTTTCTTTTTTTGATACAGAGTCTCACCTTGTTGCCCAGGCTGGAGTGCAGTAGCATGATCTCCGCTCACTGCAACCTCTGCTTCCCAGGTTCAAGGAATTTTCCTGTCTCAGCTTCCCAAGTAGCTGAGACTACAGGCACATGCCACCACACCAGGTTTTTTTATTTGTTTTGCTTGTTTTTTTTTTGTTTTTTTTTTTTTTGTTTTTTTTTCAGTAGAGATAGGGTTTTACCATATTGGTCAGGCTGGCCTCAAACTCCTGACCTCACCTGATCCACACACCTCGGCCTCCCAAAGTTCTGAGATTACAGGCATGAGCCACTGCTCCTGGCCCACACCATGCTTTCTGATTTTCCATATTCCCCTTCTCAGATGCCTTTGGTTCCTCAGGACCCTAAGGGCTGGAGTGTCCCAGAGTGCAGTGCCCAGCCTCCTTTCCACATTTGGGGGTGCCACCCCACCTTGTGGCTTTAAGTATGTTTTCTAGGCTTGTAAGTCCCCAGTTGACATCTCCAGCTCAGACCTCCCCTGTCCTGAAGACTTGCACGCCCCACTGCCTCCTCGCCTTGTCATCTGGATGGCCTGCGGGCATCTCACAACTCAGCCGTCCACAGCTAAGCTTCGGTTGCTCCCAGTCTTCCGTGTCTCAGTAATGGCTTTATTTTGTCCAGTTGCTCAGGCCAGAAACGTAGAGTCACCCTTGATTCCTCTTTTCCCCTCACCCCCACATCTGATCAATATAAGCAAATCCTGTCACAGTATCTTTAAAACACAGGCAGAATCCAGTCATTTCTGTGGCGACCATTGTGGTCAAGTCATCATCCACTCCTGTGTGCCTAAAGCATCTGAACAGATCTTCTTGCCTCTCTCTTTGCCTTTTTTGTCTGTTCTTCATGCTGCAGCCAGCACTGTGTTGTTAACATGAAGTCAGGTTGTGTCAGGCTGGAGTGCTTGTGCATACCTGTGGTCTCAGCTACTCAGGAGGCTAAGGATGGAAGGTTGCTTGAGCATGGAAGTTTAAGGCTACCATGAGCTATGACTGCACTTGTGAATAGCCACTGCAAGGCTGGGCCCAGTGGCTCACTCCTGTAATCTCAGCACTTGGGAAGGCCGAGGTGGGCAGATCACTTGACGTCAGGAGTTTGAGACCAGCCTGACTAACATGATGAAACCCTGTCTCTAATAGAAATTAAAAAAAGAAAAAATAGCCACTGCACTCCAGCCCAGGCAACATAGCAAGACCTCATCTCTGAAATATAAAAGGAAAACAATTTTTAAAAATAAAATTTAAAAAGCAATTTTGAGAAAGGATCTCACTCTGCTGTCCAAACTGGAGTGCAGTGG
The DNA here is from genome assembly GCF_048565385.1 of Saimiri boliviensis. NCBI lineage: Eukaryota > Metazoa > Chordata > Mammalia > Primates > Cebidae > Saimiri > Saimiri boliviensis. The sequence goes on from NC_133463.1 coordinate 13,338,271, forward strand.
CACAATCATGGCTCACTGCATCTCAGCCTCCTAGGCTCAAGTAGTCATCCTGCCTGAGCCTCCAGAGTAGCTGAGACTACAGGTGCGTACCACCACATTCGTCCTGCTGTGTTGCCTCGGCTGCTCTCAAACTCCTGGGCTCAAGCAATTCCCCTGCCTTGGCCTCCCAAAATGCTGGGATCATGGGTGTGAGCCACCATGCCTGGCTTAAAATAAATTTTTTAAATCCCATGTCATTACCTGGGCCTGTGAGGCACCTGTCCTCGCCTCTATTCCTGAACAACACAGGTAAGCCCTTCATACCTGCCCTTCTTGCTGCCTGCATACTCTGCCCTGGGAGTCTGCAGATCCTTTGCTCCTTTCAGATTTTTATTCAAATTTCACCTCTGAAAGGCCTCCTGATAAGGTCTAACTTTAAATTGAAAAAAATCACCCCATTATTCTTTGTAGTAGGTTGACTGGTGCCCCCCCAAAACATATATCTACATCCTAACACCCAGAATCTATTATTGTGCCCTTATTTGGAAAGAGGATCTTTGTAGATTAAGTTAAGTTATGGGTCTTGAGATCATGTCAGATTATCCAGGCAAACCATAAATCCAATGAAAAGTGTCCCAACAAAAGACAGAAGAGAAGACACAGAAACCCAGAAGGAGAGGCCATGTGAAGATATATTACTATCCAACATAAAATGTACTTATCAAGTTTATTGACTTTCTACCCTACTAATCAATAAGCTAAAGAAGGCAGAGATGATTGGTTTCGTTCACTGTTGTATTCCCAGTATGTAGAACAGTGTCTGGGGCCTAAGATGTGTTCCATAAACATTCATCGATTAAGACAACAAATAGATGGGCCAGACACAGTGGCTCACGCCTATAATCCCAGCACTTTGGGAGGCCAAGGCAGATCACAAGTCAAGAGATCGAGACCATCCTGGCTCACATGGTGAAGCTCTGTCTGTACTAAAAATGCAAAAAAAAAAAAAGAAAGAAAAAGAAAAAAAAATTAGCCGGTGTGGTGGCACATGACTGTAGTCCCAGCTACTCGGGAGGCTGAGGCAGGAAAACCACTTGAACGCAGGAGGCAGAGGTTGCAGTGAGCCAAGAATGAGCCACTGCACTCCAGCCTGGGCGACGGAATAAGACTCCATCCCAACAACAACAAACAAAAAAAAAAAAAGGAAAGGAAACAAATAGATGAATGAGTGACAGGTCCCAAATATTGTACCTGAGTACATAGGAGAATTGTGGATCTATTGATAAACACATAGAAAGAAATTTTTTAAAAGGATTGAGACCAGGGTAGCTACACAAGGTTCATTTAGGAGTTGATCAGTTTGCTGTGAAAGATGTACCAATGGAAATGTGTCTGCTTTCCCTCATTCAGGATTCACTTGTCCAGGCAGCTCTAACAGAATTTTGAAAGATTTACACTATTGCCTTAATGAGAAAATTAATAAGACAAAAACAGAAGAAACGTAACAGGTATTGGAGATACTGAATAGATGTTTGGGTGAAATGTCAGCGTCAAAGATACATAGATTAGTAATTAAATTTCAAGGGTAACTCCTTCAAAATCCTGTTTTAGCCAGCCTCTCTTGCACGGGCCATTTTATTCTCTGAGTTCAAAATTGATTTGCTGATTGACAGATGGATTGGTTTCACCTCCAATGCTTTCCCCTTTCTATCTATTGTGGCAATGTAGTGATCAGGAAGGCAGCCAAGACTCAAATTATATGAAGGACAAGGGAAGGTCTAGAAGGCCAGCAAATCCAGAGGCGACACTGAAACTGCAGAACTTTCGCCAGCAGCCCTGGCCTTGGAGCACATGTCCTCACCAAGAGCTGCCCACAGCCTGAGCCCTGCAGCAGGAGGGGGACTCCAAGGGGCCTGCACCCACTTCGAGGCATGCAGGACTGGGTGTGGGGTCAGGATGCACTGCCACCTAAATTCCCCCCACTTGTCACTCTCTAGTTATACTTTCAGAGAAACCTCTCTAGCAACAAACTGTAGAAATGATCCCAGAAAGTATAGTCTTGTCACTCTCTATTTAATGAGGTACTTCTACTAGTGAGGATGCTTTCCAAAATAACGTTTTGCCATTTTATAAATGCTCCCCTTACTTGTTGAAAAAAATAAAGAATCTCATAATAGTTCATAGGTCTTAAAGGTGGAATAGCTCTCACCATCCCGCATGCCTTTGAAGTTTTAGGATGTCTTTGAAATGGTACAGTGGCAGTGAGAGAGATGCATATGGGAATCCATTTTCCTTATTTACTTTGTGTGATCTATAGAGTCACAGTGATCTCACAGAAGCCAAAAGGCCCTCACGATTAGCATTTGATCCTACCGCCTCCCACAGAGGTGAGAAAACGCAGGAGGCACTGGCCCCCCGGCTGGGCTCAGAACACCCCATCTTCTTGGCAGCCAGTAGGAAGCACCCCGTTTTCAACATACAGCTTCCACCTGAGCCTCGAAGTGTTTTTGAAACCATCAGAGCTGAAAATCAGTCCTCATAAAATCTGAGAAAATATTAGCTTCATGGATGCAATCTGTATTTCATATTGATTTTTTAATGGGCATTGAGCGATGAGATGAAACATTTCCCACAGTATCTGGTATATATTTTATATCTCAATGCTCTCACATATAATAAAGCTGTTTTCTATTTTTTCTTAATTTTTGAGTTTATTTTATTTCCGCAGTTAAACTAAAACAAAAAACTTGCATTGTTTTTAATTACTGTATTTTTCACCATGAGTGCTAGATTGCACGTGTATATTTCACATAGGTTTAAGAACACTGTAGTTATTAACATCTTCTTTATGACAGAAATGTTTTTGCTTTATTTAAATAAAATGCCTAGCACCTATTGTGGATGGAAAGTGACTTCTGAATTCTCAAAACATTTACAGGTAAAAGCAGTCAGTGCAGACTGCTCCTGTACCCCTCTGGAAAGAAAGAAGCATTCCTGTATAAGCCATAGACCTGATGATAAATAAAACCCCCTGGGGACCAAATTGTGGGAGTAATTTTCCATAAAGAAAAGACAATAGATATATTTTATTATGTAGATTTTCCTTTCTGTGGAAAGTATGTTATTTACATATTATACAGTCATATTAAACCTGACTTCTCAAACCACATTTTAAAAATAGATCACGGTCGTTTTATTTCACGTGTTCTGTATTCACAGGAGTCAGAATTTTGAGTGTTTGTTTCTCATAAACACTGTGCTTTGACCTACAGGAAAGCAAGACTGTGAAGCGACACCTGACTCCTGAGCAGGCACTGCCAGCGAGGCATTGAGAGAACTCAGAGCTCCCTGTGAACTGAGCTCCCTGTGGCTCCAGGCATAATCAGGATGTACCCAACGGAGCTAGAGTTTCATCTCTCTAAGCGCACTAATTCACACAATGCTGCTAATGGGTGACAATTAACTCACTGTCTCTTCCAGGGCATTTGTATTGCTTACAATGAGTGGATCTCTAACTGGCATGACATTAATCCCAGGTCTATACCTAAGCCTAGAGGAGAAATGCATAGACAGGACATCTCTAGCTCTTGATGAAGTTTTTCTTGCCTGACTTCAACACTGCATCTGACCACAGAATCACTACTTGCCACCCTGAGAGCTAGAGCCATGAGCTAATCTCAGAAAAAGGCAACCACAAGGTACCTTTTTTTTTTTTTTTCCTTTTTTGAGAGGAGTTCTGTTTCTGTTGCCCAGACTGGAGTGCAGTGGCACCATCACAGCTCACTGCAGCCTCAACCCCCTTGGCTCAACAGATCCTCTCATGTCTCAGCCTCCTGAGTAGCTGGAACTGTAGGCATGCACCACCACACCTGGCTAATTTTTGTGTGTTTTGTAGAGATCAGATTTCACCATGTTGTCCAAGTTGCTCTCAAACTCCTGGGCTCAAGTGATCCACCTTGTTTCCCAACATATTAGGATTGCGGGCATGAGCCACAGCACTCAGCCCTCAATTTCATTCCAGTTAAATTGGGGATTTAGAGTGTCAAACTAATCTGTAATCCACTTCCATGTGGCCATCAGCTGCTAAATCTTAAATCTGTGTCATTGGACAAGTTTTTGATTTCCCTAAACCTGTTTCTTCTTGCGTAAAATGGGGATAATATTGGCAGGAATTTTGTAATTAGAGTAATGTTAAGATCTTAGCACAGAGCCTGAAACACAGAAAAAGCCCAATAAATGGTAGCTAGCATCAAAAGTTGAAACTAATTTGTTTTAGAGTCATAACATCTCAGGCTAGAAGGGACCTTCATGGTCTCCCAGTCCAACCGCACAACCAAGCAGTCATGTCTCTGCAGGATACCTTCCAAGATACTCAACATTTGACATAAAACTCTTCCATTGGGATTATTGGCAATAGACGTTAGGGGGAGGGAAAGTGGTGTGAAGGCATATTTGCCAAAATGGGCTATATGAAAATATAACCTGACTTTTCTTGCACGGTTGGATTTCCGAGCACAGAAGTGTTGCAAGTTATCCTACTGGAATGAAATGTAAACTCCCATCTGAGGTGCTACTTTGTGAAAGGCACTTTGAAAACAAACTCCCTCTCAAATCTCTTATAAACCACAGCTGTTAAAATCCAGAGGTACCCAGTTAGGTAGTAGAGATTTCTTTCCAATACCACTAATAAATGAGAGCATGCTCTGAAAACCTCGGCATGCATCACTTAAGCCTGGGAGTTGCACAGTGACACTCAGCTGGTGCCTGGCACTGGCAGAGATTATCACTGAAGCATTGAAGGTTATGCCAGGAATCACAACATTGCCACCTGCGTTCTGGCTGGGAATCACAAGCCTGCCAGGAAAAGTCGATGCAAGCCCTCCGTGTCCTTCCTCAGCACCAGGGGCTGGAGGGCACTGTTAGGGCTCGGCTCCACCCCCCACCTGCCATTCGACCTTGTTCCTAAGTCATTGTCCTCCCGGAGCCACAGTGGGTTCACTCACCAAGTGGTGACAATTGGGAACACCTGCCTTCCCTACCTGATTATTAAGGGCTTTAATGAATTTCATAAAGTGCTTTTATATCCTTGACAGAACATTTCTATCCCAGTGCAGGGAAAAAAAAAAAAAAAACATTATCATTATTGACCTCTGAGTCAAAGAGAGATATTTTTCAGGCTTCTTTACTGATAAAATGGTAGCACCAAATGTATATATAATGCTTTTCATCATAGACACAAACACAAAATTTTAAAGTTCACAATTTTGAAATATGAATTTGTTGTATTTTTCAATGTTGCCAGTTACAGTAGAGTTGCTCTAATGATTCTAAGTGCAGATGGTCAGAGCTGGCCTCAGGTTCTCAGTTCATTAAACAGTCCTTCCTTTGACCAACAGGCCTCTCATTGTAAGGCAGCCTGTGTCTCAGCTGATGTCAAAAGCCCCATTCTACCCCAGGGGGATTGTTTGCATAAAGGATGCCCCTGCGTATTCTGCTGCAGATAGGGATGGGGCTGGCTCTGCAGATGTCACTGCCATCAGCACTGTCACTTTTGCTCATCACACGACCTTGGGTCTCTTTCCAGAGGCTTGCACAAAGCTCGATTCAGAGTTTGCCTGTGACCGATGCACACTTGGCCTGCACATGGACAGAGGAGGAGGAAAAGGCATCCCAGTGTTCTTCCCCGCTTGCCTGGGAAAGCTTTGGAATTCTTGGCCTCTTTACCAGCTTGGACTCAGGCTGAAAAACAAATCAGAAAGTTGCCAATGGTTTCATTCAGTCTACGAAGCTGGGTTAATGTGACTCTGTGAGTGAAACCATCAATACACAAAAGTCAGGAAATCCAAGGTTAGCATTCCCACCAGCCACAGAGGCTCTCTGCACAGGTGACCCTGTGTCCCTGCTGGGGCTCCAAACTGCATCCTTGGCAAAGCACAGAGCCACAGGGTCAGTCATCCTAGCAGCACATCAGCCTTCGGGAACTCAGCCATGGGGAAAACGTTCTCTGCATTCATGACAGTATAATTTCAGCTCTTAAAAATATTCATTCGTTTTTGAATTCACTTTTAAATGTAGTATCATATATTTACTGAAAAGTGTCCAAATGCTCAGTGAGCAAGTCAGTGAATTTTCAACAACATGAATACACCCATGAAATCAATATCTAGGCAAGAAATCAAGCATTGCCAGCATGCAAGGAGGCCCCAGGCTGCCTCTTTCCCTTATCTAATATGATGATAAAACCAGACTATAAATATTAACAAAGGAATGGATGTAAATAGACTCTGGAATTCTAGAAAAGGTTAGGAGATCTTGCTTGGAAGTATCTCCTGAAATTCAGATTCCTAGGAACACTGGCAGACATTGCTATCATTAGAATTCTCACCCAGCTAGCAGAATAAAGCTTAAAATTCCACAGGCACTATCTCCAGAGATGGTTGTATAGCACCTGTGCCCTTTCTTCAGATAGGCAGATACTCCCAGAAGAGGCAGCATACGTGACAGGTGTTCCCAATCAAGGACATCATGAGAAGCTCTGCAGAGCAGGTCAGTGCTGGCTCCACCCTGGGCCTCTGAGTCAGATGTCAGGCCTGGCCATGTAAATTTCAAAAGCTTCCCAAAGAGTTTCTGAAGTGCATCCCCGGGTGAGAACAACTCTCTCAAAGTGTTACTCATTTTCTTCTTCCGTTACACACTTTCCAAACCCATTCTCTCTGACAACAAAATAATGAAACCCAGCAAAGGCACAGGAAGGGGGTCAAGTGAGTTTCTTCTCCTTCTTCCTTACTTTATCTGGGTTTATTTTGCCTAATAGAATGCCACTTGGCTTCAGTTACCCACAGGATTAGACAAAATCTCAACCTCCAGAGATGAGCTCCTTTCTGTATATAACCCCAGACCATTGCGCGTGTCTAAAATGCTCTGTTCCTCTTCTCCACACAGCAAACTCCTACATGTTCTGCAAAACCCAGGCTAATTGTTTCCATTCTGTGTTTCTTGACTTAGTCCTTCTGTGCTCCCTAACATCCCATTAAAGGCCTCTTCACAGCTGTCAATGGCCCTTTGTGTTGCCTGCACCACCAAATAGACAGATTTTCCTTTTCCCACCTGTGCATTCTCATGGCCTAGAATGGACCCTGGAATATGCTGAATCTATAAACAACGGATGTGTGCATGGATGGATGGAGGGATGGATACCTAGAAGTGCTTTGTAAAGTGCAAACCATTTCATTTCCATTCACTCTGCAACTAAAACACACAAATGGCTACCTAGAACTCAGACATCCCTTTTTCCCTAGACTCCATCCTTCTCACCCTCCAAGTAGAGAGCAATTCTTTTCCATTTCAACAGGAACTAGACACGCTACACCTTTACTCTGTATTATAATTGCCAGCAAAATTTTATCTCTTTCCAGCATCATTATTCTCTGAGACTTACTTCCAAAGCTTAACATGACAATGGGCCTTTTGCCTCTCTCTTTTATCCTAACAAGCAAACATAGAGCAAATAGGCCCCTTGGGTTGGGGGTGGAAGGGGTCCTACAAAGCGTGCCTGAGAACATCCACTCAGGAACAACGGCATCAAGGCCAACCCGTGCCTGCACTGTGGCTCAGCAGGCATGGTTGGTTGTTCAGTGCCTGTTGGGTATATATACACAGCAATGGATTTCTTGGGAAGACTAAGCTTCGGCTAGCCCAGGAGGTGCCAGTGAGCTGAGAGTTTTACACACAGAGCTGCCCCACAGTGCCTGGTGGTTTCCTTTACGGAGGAAATGTGTGGGAATCCCAGTTCTAGCATGTGATGGTTTTCCCATATGCCAAGAGCAGCCATGGGGCAGAGGCATGTTCAGAATAAGGCATTTGAGTAGATGAAGAAAGTGAAATAAAAACTGTAAAGTTAGAAGGAGAGAGAACTGAACAGGTGGAGATACGTGATATTAACAAAGATGTGTCTTAAAGTGATATGAATTAGGATGTTCCTTACCATGGGAAGCAGTATGGGAAGGTTTAAACAGGCACTGTGGCTCATATCTGTAATCTCAGCATTTTGGGAGGCCAAGGCAGGTGGATCACTTAAGGTCAGGAGTTCAAGACCAGCATGGCCAACATGGCAAAACGCCATCTCTACTAAAGATACAAAAAAATTAGCTGGGCATGTTGTCAGGCGCCTGTAATCCCAGCTTCTTGGGAGGCTGAGAGGGGAGAATCACTTGAACCCGAGAGGCAGAGGTTGCAGTGAGCCAAGATCATGCCACTGCACTCCAGCCCAGGTGAAAGAGTGAGACTGTGTCAAAAAATAATAATCATAAAATAAAACAAAAAAAAGAAAGCATGTAAATAGCAGTATTAACAATGTGTTATAATTTCACATTCTAACACAGAATGCTACAGACCACATACATCAAAGCCCTAATTTTATATAAGGTAACTGAAGTACCAAGACAACCATCAGCAACTTTCACAGCAGGGTCGATCATGATGTCCACTTTATAGTTCAATTTAAGTGTTATCCAGACCTACCCAACCTCAATAATTCCCACCTGGTGTCTGTTATGATGTTTCATGTATTCCCACCATTTTTCATTTCTTTGAGGAACAATATCATGTTTCCAGAAAGTGCACATTAAAAACAAATCTGTCGTCAAATTGACTGGCAGTCCACAAAGTAAATGTCCTGTACTATAGAAGTCGAGGTCATAAAAATTAAAAACAAAAAGGCTGATGAACTGTTTCAGATGGAAAAAAAGAGAGAACAACTAAATGAAATGTGGGACCCTGGGTTGGATAGTGGCTCCTGGACCAGGAAAAGAACTATTTTCTTTTCCTAAAAAGGACATAAGAGAAATAGTTAATACAATTCAAATAAGATCTATAGATTAAATGTGTCACTTTCCTGATTTTATCATCATAGAGGAGGATGGCCTTGTTTTTGGAGAACACACACTGAAGTATTGGGGGTGAAAGAGCACAGGCCATGTTTTTTTTTTTTGTTTTTTTTGTTTTTTTTGTTTTTTGAGACAGAGTCTTGCTCTGTTGCCCATGCTGGAGCGCAGTGATGTGATCATGGTTCACGGCAACCTCCATCACCCAGGTTCAAGTAATTCTCCTGCCTCAGCCTCTCGAGTAGCTGGGATTATTGGCACCCATCACCATGCCCAGCTAATTTTTGTATTTTTAGTAGAGACAGGGTTTCACCATATTGGTCAGGCTAGTCTAGAACTCCTGACCTCAGGTGATCTGCCCGCCTCGACCTCCCGAAGTGCTGGGATTACAGGCATGAGCCACTGCACCCAGCCAAGCCACACATCCGAAAGTCACCTTTGTGCATCTCAGCAGGAATAACGGGACAAGTACCTGCAGATAGCATGCCCAACTGGGAGGCAGCACAGAGCCTCAGGGATGCAGCCTCTTGTGCCTCCAGATTCCCCGCTTGTGATGGCATGCAAGTGTTTACACATTGCTTAACACCTCCGCAGTCCTTTGTTTCATCAGCTGAGGGTGTGAAGAAAAATACTCGTGGTCAACACTTACGAAAACCTTCGGCAGGGCCGGGTGCGGTGGCTCAAGCCTGTAATCCCAGCACTTTGGGAGGCCGAGGCAGGTGGATCACTAGGTCAAGAGATCGAGACCATCCTGGTCAACATGGTGAAACCCCGTCTCTACTAAAAATACAAAAATTAGCTGGGCATGGTGGCACGTGCCTGTAATCCCAGCTACTCAGGAGGCTGAGGCAGGAGAATTGCCTGAACCCAGGAGGTGGAGGTTGCAGTGAGCCGAGATCGCACCATTGCACTCCAGCCTGGGTAACAAGAGTGAAACTCCATCTCAAAAAAAAAAAAAAGAAAAGAAAAAGAAAACCTTCGTCAGGGCCAGGCACTTTTTCAAGCACTTCAACTGCACTACAAACAAGCTTTTACAAATAAGAAGACTGAGGCACTTACAGTGAAGCGATTTGTTCAAGGTCACATCGCTGAGTGTAACCAAACTCTCAGCTCCTAGCATTTCTATGAAACATAATTGAAATCTATCAAGCACTGAATTAGTGCCCACGGGCAGGAAGTGCTCAGTAGAGGTTAGCTTAATCATCAATGTCAACTTCACCACCACGAGTGAAAGATATGCTGAAGTACCCAGGCATCAGCTGAATCCTAAGTCCTCAGCACTAAGGTTCATTTCCTCGCTAACTGCTGTGTAGAGTTTCATCAAATCATGCAATCCATAAGCTAAACCCCAGACATCTCAGAAGAGCTAAAGGAAAACTCGGAGTAACAGAAGTGAATATTTTCTTTCTTGGAACAACTGATACCTTTGTAGGTTCGTTTCATAAAACTTGGCTGCATGATTCATTTAGAGTTGAGGATATTTTCCACACTATTTGGATTCCTTTTCAGGATACCACAAAACTGGGAGTAAAACATTTATATTCAATCATAACTGTGGTACAGACATTTCAGGCACGTATTTGGGTTTTTCTCTAGAAATCATGCTAATACATCTTGTCAAGTAAAAGATACTGGATGCCATTCACAAATCACTTTACTGTTTTTTAGATTTTTTTAATTCTGTACAGAGTGGACTTTGATGGTGTATTAGTTCATTTTCACACTGCTATAAAGAACTATCTGGAACTGAGTAATTTATGAAGAAGAGATTCAACTGATTCACGTTTCCACAGGCTTAACAGGAAGCATGACTGCGTGGCCTCAGGAAACTTACAATCACGGTGGAAGGGGACGGGGAAGCAAGCACATCTTACACAGCGGAGCAGGAGAGAGAGACAGCAAAGAAGAAACTGCCACGCACTTTCAAACAACCAGATCGCATGAGAACTCACCATCATGAGAACAGAAAAGGGAAAGTCTGCCCCATGATGCAATCACCTCCCACCAGGTCCCTCCTCCTGTAATCCCACATGGGGATTATAATTCAAGATGAGATTTGGGTGGGGGCACGGAGCCAAACCATATCAGATGGGTTTTTTGGTTGTTTTTGTTTATTTGTTTGATTTGGTTTGGGGTTTGGGTTGTTGTTTGTCTTTGGGTTTTTTTGAGACAGGGTCTGGCTCTGTCACCCAAGCTGGAGTGCAATGGTGCAGTCTGGGATCACTGCAACCTCCACCTCCCAGGCTCAAACCATCCCCCCATCTCAGCCTCCTGAGTAGCTAAGACTACAGGCATGCGTCACGACATCCAGCTAATTTGTGTGTGTGTGTGTGTGTGTATTTTTGGTAGAGACAGAGTTTCACCATCTTGCCCAGACTGGTCTCTAACTCCTGGGCTCAATCAACCCTCTACCTCAGCCTCCCAAAGTGCTGGGATTACAGGCATGAGCCATGGCACCCAGCCTGCTTTTGTTTTTTAAGGAAGGATCTCACCCTGCCACCCAAGTTGGAGTATAATGGGGGTGATCTCAGCTCACTGCAATCTTGACCTCCTAGGTTCAAGTGCTTTTCCCACCGCAGCCTCCCAAGTAGCTGGGACAGCAGGTGCATGCCAACACATCCAGCCAATTAGAAAAATTTTTTTAGAAACAGGGTATCCCTATGTTGCCCAGGCTGGTCTTGAATTCCTGGACTCAAGTGATCCTCCCACCTTGGCCTCCCAAAGTGCTGGGATTACAGATCTGACACATCACACCCAGTTGCTTTGATGGTTTCTACTTGGTTGGTGCTGATACTGAATGAATGGGTCATCCAGTCATGCCCCTAAGTTCAAAAGGACACTGGATTTGTCAGCTAGGATGGCTGTAACAAAGCTCCACAAATCAGATGGCTTAAACAACAGGAATATGTATTCTCCAAGTTCTGGAGGCTAGATATCCAAAATCAAGACATCGGCAGGGTTGTTTCTTCTGAAGCCTCTCTCCTTGAGTGGTACACATCCATCTTTTCCCCGTGTCTTCATACGATCTTCCCTCTCTGTGTGTCTGTGTCCTTCTTTCCTCTCTGAATAAAGACACCAGTCATGTGAGATGCAGCCTGCAATAGCAGCCTCATTTCAACTAATCACCTCTGCAAAAACATCTCCAAACACAATCAACTTTCTGAGGTACTAGGTTAGGACATCGACATATGACTTTGGGGTGGAGACCAAATTTCACCCATAACAGAGACTTAGAGGTGATATAATTTTAGAACCCATAAAATGTATCTTCAATTCTAGGAATGAATATTCCCTGGAAGCTTACTATTTGCAAAATACTACTTCTAGCTTCTGATGCCACCTATCTCCTCCACATCAGCCTCTCTGTGAACTAATTCAACAGAGGGTCCATCCTAGCAAAGTTTTCAGAACCTTCCCTTGCATCTCCGTAAACTCCTTGAAGTCCACTGTACCCCCCTTGGCATCCCCACCCAGCTGACCCTGCGCCACCATCTTCTAGGAAACTTCCGGTGCCCAGGAATACATGATTCTCGTGCTTAATATGTTGGCACCATTGCTGCATTCAACACTCAGCCAATATGGCTAAGCAACTTGGAAATAGTTCATCCTCTTAATAGCTGCCATAATTTTAGTACTTTATTTACTAAAAACATTGAATTTGTCCTTCAGGCCTCATAGAGAACAGCACTGACAACTTCCAGAAACATATTTGAAACGCCTGACATCGTGTACACAGCAGAGGAGCAATGTTCCGAGTGTGCTGTGAGAAAAATGAGGAAAAGTCGAGAGGAAGCCACTAACCCACAATGAAAGCTCTCCCACGCTCCCCGCCTCACAGCCCACTTCTGATTGGAGTGAGGCGTGGCCTCGCGCCCGCGCTGCCACTGACCGCCGAGGGACCGTGGGCCTCTGTCTCCATGTCAGTTACACAGTGGGGGGGGGGGGGGGGTGGATAGAGCATTCTCTGCTGCCCAAACTATATAAGGAGGGAAAAATGAGATGGAACTGTAAGAAGATTTGAGCAAAAGTCAGAATAGGTTAAATCAATATAATTTCAATTCCTCATTGTCGAAACAGACTTAGATCTATTGACTTTGTTGTTTCTATTCTGGCATTGTTTACCGGGTCATGCTCTTACCAGATAAAGATGAGATGGCCCCCACAGGAAAACGTCTGTCTTCTAAAAAAGATTTAGAGCTGTGATGTTATTGCCCTTATTCGATCCTTTCCGAATCTCCGTGGCTCGGGACTTCCTCCTGGCACGGCAGAAGGTAACTGGGCCACTGAAGAGAAACTCCCTCCACAAGGTGCGGGCCGTGTGTAGTAAAACCTGTCGCCACCAGGGGGCAGCGCAGACCTGGGCTGCTGCAGACCGTCGCTGGGTGTTCGCAGCGGGGTCTCTGCAGCCGCAGGGTGCTCCCTTCCCCCAGGGAAACTTCTCTGCGCTGCAGGAATCTGGAAGTGCCCAGGCGCTGCGGCCCAGAGCCCCCCGATAGCAGACCCTTGCCCTGAGGATGCCCTCCTCCTGCCCAGTGCTGGGCACGGGCCTCCGCCCTGGGAGCTGAGTCAAGGCCGGACTGGGCGGCCTTTGGGGCTGAGGGCGGTCCCTGAACAGGGGCCTGGGGACAGAGACCAGGCCCAGGATCCACAGGCCACGCAAGGCCTCCGAACCAGAACTCACGGTCTCCAGGCCCGCGGCTCCTTCTGAAGACGCGGGGGTCAGGAACCAGGCAGCCCAGGGCAGCGGCATCGAAGCCCCTGGTCAGGGAGGAAGAGGAAGCGCAGGGGCCTTGGGGAAGGTTCTAAGAGCAAACCAGGCTCCATCTTGACCTTCCGCGGCACTTGCAAGGCGCTTTCTCCTCCTCATTCACTGTGAGTGTGTAAGCCTGGACCAGCGCCTCACACCGCAGACGAGCGCAGGCAACGCCAGACGTCAGCGATCCAGGGAAGGGGCAGCCTCTCAGGGTGGTCTCCCAGGCTCCCGGTTTGTCGGGAAACACACGCAGCTCCCCGCAGCTCCCCGACAGCAGACAACGCTCATGATAAACACAAAGCCCTAGCCGGGAACCAAGTCACCGTCAGAACCGGGCGACAAGGGGCCTGTCCCAAGGGAAGCAAGCTCAGCCGGGCTCACGTGGGTGGGGTGTGCGGGCTCACGCTTCCGCAGCCCTCTTCACTTACCTGGTGACGGGCCCAGCTCGTCCTGTCACTCAAAACTGGAGGTAGCGTGGGAGGAGGGGCAGGGAAACGCGGCAGGGACAGCCACGGGGTGACAGGGCTGGGGTGGCTCTGCGCCCAGCTCCCCGTGCAGTTCCCACACACGGGCTTCTCATTCATCCGGTGATTGATGCTCCTGGAAGCGCCTGGAAACTCTGTCTGGGAGCTAATTATTATGGGGAATGACCTGCGTCCTGGTCAGGAGTGAGTAGGGAGATCATTAGGTGAGAGCTGGCTATTCACAAGAGGGCAGGCTTTGATGCGAGCCGAGCAGAAAGTTTGGCCGAAGCTCAACACCTCTTAGAAGTACAGATTAGTGGAGAGGAAGAAAGGAGAACGCATTGTGGAAGTTTTCAAGAAGGAGACAAAGATGCCTGTGTTTTGTATCGCTCAGCTGCCTCAGGAAAATGTCCATTTGTTTTCTTTACACTCCTTTTACATTTTAAGTGGAATCTAGTGAATGTGTCTTTTCAGCGTTCCCAATTTCACCATTTCCACTACACCTCATGTTGCCATTTTAATGAAGCATCATTTTTCCAGAGGGTGTGGGAACAAAACCTATTTAATGACCTCTCAGAGCAAACACTGAGTTCTTCAAATATTTCCCTGAATTAAAATCCCCACCTCACAATTCACTTCCTTTTTGAAATGTCAGTTTGCCACCTACTGCATACCAATAAACAGGGCTTTCCTTTACCCACAAGCCAGAGGGCTCCTGTCAGGCCTCACAGCCCAGGGGTGCCTGAGAAACCTCTGCTCTCCGTGCCCGGCTGCTGCTCTCGGAGGGCTGGGCTGCATTCCATGCAGCAATGCCGCTGGAAACACGACATTGTTCACCTGGCATCTCTGCAGCACACGGGTTTAGGGGGCTCGGCCAAAACCTGGGAGGACCTGGGAGATTCTCTGGTCTAGCCCCTCATTCTACAGATGGGGAAACTGAGGCAGGAAGAAGAGGTGTACACTGGCCACACAGGGCATCACCGGTAGAACAGGAAGGCCATAAAGAATAAGCAGGGTTGGCCCCAGGTGGCCTCAGCGACCCTTAGGGCAGTTGTGCAAAATGTATATTATACCCATCTCAAATCTACCTGTGTATTCCAAAAACTATGTATTTTCAAATACACAGTTGTCAGATTCACTATGATGTACGGTCCACAGAATTTTTTTCAATTAATTTTTCAAGTTTATCATTTTCTTTTCAGGAATTCTGAACATTTTTGAGCAAATACTGTTAACTGCTTAGTTTTTACACTACTGAAGTGATGCTCCCGCCAAAAGCTCATGAGAATCACTGAGCTAATGTGATGACAGCCCATTCTGTAAAAGGAGGAACCTTACATATCCCCAAAAGCCTTGATTGTCCTCTTTGTCTGTCTCCACTGATTCAGCAGATAAAACAGTTTCACAATCAAACCTAGCATATTTATATATACCAGCATATACATATACACATAGCCCCTAATATACATTATACAAACTATTATTTGACTAATCTCTTTGTGCATTTCATATGCACTACTACCATTTAAATTATTATATAACAAGAAGAAGAAGATAAGCTGGGTGCTGTGGCACACACCTGCAGTCCTAGGTATTTGGGAGGCTGAGGCAGAACGATCCTTTGAGTCCAGGAGTTCAAAGCCAGCCTGGCAACATAGCAAGACCCTGTCTCTAAAAAAAATTTAAAAAAAGAAACACTGATGCATTTTCCAGCTGCAACATTTGATAAGTTTCATAAGTTCCTGATTACTTTACAGAGTTCCGAGAACAAAAGTGTTATTGCTTGGGGATTATATTTGTGCACAGTAATTGCATGTGATACCTTTACGGTGAAAACCAATTCACTTCTGCAGTCCTGGTTTCTTGTTTGCCAGCTCCCTAGTCTACTAGCTTATTGCACTAGGCACTGAAATATTCTGAAATTTACTATTTTAAATATACTTCTAAAATGTTTCCTTTTCCACCAAAGTACTATATTATATGTTCAGGAATATTTCACTTTGTCGGTTTTAGCAAAGAGTGTTCCGGGACGTGGTCAAACAGCCATCGCGCTCCTGAGCGTCAATGATTATGCAGCAGCTGGTAGAGCTTGCTCAGCACTGGTGAGCCAGGCATGCAGCCTGGAGCCAGGCCCACATGGCAGGAGCAACCAGGGTGGCCCAAGAGGGAGAATGGGACCGACCAGGGATGAAGCTGGGATGTAGCATTTGGGAGCTCAAGTAGCTCCACAGACAGATCTGGGTCCTTTGCTTCAGCTCAGGTACATTCGTGTGGGACTTTTGCAGGGGGAGAACCAAGTTCCAAATCGGTGTGGTTTGACATTTGCCAAAAAGAGAGGTGTAGGCTGAGTGTACTCAGTACTCACAGCCATCCCAGTACTTTGGGAGGCTGAGGTGGGCAGATCACCTGAGGTTGGGAGTTTGAGACGAGCCTGAGCAACACGGAGAAACCCCGTCTCTACTAAAAATACAATTAGCCGGGCGTGCTGGTGCATACCTGTATTCCCAGCTATTCGGGAAGCTGAGGCAGAAGAATCACTTGAACCTATGAGGCGGAGGTTGTGGTGAGCCAAGATCACACCATCACACTCAAGCCTGGGCAACAAGAATGAAACTCCATCTCAAAAAACAAATAGATATTTATCCTAAGGAACATTCCCAAGGGGGGCAAACAGGAGATGCAAGGATTTAAGGGTATTTGGACTTGGACACACAAACCAAAACCCCTCATTTTCACTGCACCGTATGCAGAGAGTCAAAAGCAGTAGCAGGAGGGAGCTGCCACCCAAGAACAAGGGGAAAAGCTTGTCCTCAAAGTGCTAACTAAGCAAGTCTGTATGTGATATAAGAGGCTCATCGTCTGGTCTCACTAAGACTGTTGAAATGTGTTTGAAAACACCCAAGATGCAGAAAAGGGGACCCAAGAATTGTCACTGGAAAGTGGACTTAGATTGTGACTGCAATCAGGTAAACAGGAACTTGGTCAACTCTGTTGAATTCTGTTAGGGGAAAGGTTGTTTGAACTGGAAAGCACAGGCAACTTCACGCACAGAATTGGTAAACTTGAAGATCTGGGCATGTTAGTACCCACACAAACTCGATGAAGGAAGGAGGTGAGGTGGCCTGCAGAGCCTAACACTGCAATCAGTGGACATAAACAGATACGGCCTCTGAAACGCACTGTGATTTATTGTCTAAATTAGACAATTCCTTCACTTTGCTCTGATTCCATATTCATCAGGGAGCCTCCTGAGTAAAATTTTGACTCCACTAGGAAAGCTGCTGAGAGAGATAATATACTCATCATATTGCCTAAAATATCTCAGTCAAAAGGGTGCTCAAGGTTCTTATTGCAAAATGATACTGGTACTTTGATGTATACATCAGTCTCTTGTCATGTTGGTTAATGGAAGTCTGCCCCTAGAGAACCGTATTCACACCACATATCCTTAAAATTTGTTATGTTTGAAGCCACAAAGCTGAAAAGCTGACCTGCTACAGTGTAGAATCTGCAGAAGGTAATGCCAGCTGAGGAGCTATGTAAGCACTGACTCCCTTGATAACATCCCAACATTGCCACATGCCACCTTTTAAACAAATAACAGCATAATAGTGTTGGGACTGTATTCGCCAGTTCATTTCCAATGTTCCACACTGTAAAACAGCTTGAGGCCTATAAAACTGAGGAATTATTGTCTTTGGCCAGATCTGTGCTGCTGGAAAGGATTCGGGGTCTTTGAACTATAAATAAACTCAGTTAACGCTGGGCATTAAATTGTGAACTGCTACAGCATAGCTTAGATACGGTAAGTCACAGAGCAATCGGTACAGTTTTCTCTGCAGCTCCAACTACATTTCCTTCAGAGCCAGAGCACTTAGACACTTCTGGGACTTTTATAGTTTCTTAACAATTAACAATTTAAAACTTGTGTACCAAAAATCAACTAGTATTCTGGCCACTAAACAAATGACCCACAATATGTGATAACATTTTAAAAATCAAGAAATAGGAGAGATTATAACTAAAGAGGCAAACAAATTTGATCCTGTGTAAGTTTTACATTTCTGTGAAGGTAACTATCAAAATTAGAATTTAAAAGGCAAACATATTGGAAATATATTTGCAGCAAATGTGACAATAAATAAAAAAAATTATTGAGGCCGGGTGCGGTGGCTCAAGCCTGTAATCCCAGTACTTTGGGAGACCGAGGCGGGTGGATCACGAGGTCAAGAGACCGAGACCAACCTGGTCAACAT
Organism: Saimiri boliviensis; assembly: GCF_048565385.1. Classification (NCBI taxonomy): domain Eukaryota; kingdom Metazoa; phylum Chordata; class Mammalia; order Primates; family Cebidae; genus Saimiri; species Saimiri boliviensis. The sequence goes on from NC_133463.1 coordinate 13,356,605, forward strand.
GGTGAAACCCCGTCTCTACTAAAAATACAAAAAATTAGCTGGGCATGGTGGCGCGTGCCTGTAATCCCAGCACTTTGGGAGGCCGAGGCGGGTGGATCATGAGGTCAAGAGACCGAGACCATCCTGGTCAGCATGGTGAAACCCCATCTCTACTGGAAATACAAAAATTAGCTGGGCATGGTGGCGCGTGCTTGTAATCCCAGCTACTCAGGAGGCTGAGGCAGGAGAATTGCCTGAACCCAGGAGGCGGAGGTTGCGGTGAGCCGAGATCGCGCCATTGCACTCCAGCCTGGGTGACAAGAGCGAAACTCTGTCTCAAAAAAAAAAAAAAAAAAAAAAAAAAATTATTGAAAAGTATTTGAATTGCCTAATAAATGAATGAAAATAAAAAGGGGGGGGGAAGAAGGGGGAGGGGGGAGGGGGGAGAAAAAAAAGAATAAAAGAAAATAAAAAGAGAGAAATCCTATTATATGCCTATTAAAAGGTAAGGAAAAAATTAAGAGATTAATATCCTTTGCAAGCACAGTTGGGAAGAGTTACATTTTTTTTTAAGAGTTACATTTTTTTTTAAGAGTTACATTTTTACATGCTGCTGTTAGCAGCCCATATGCACATAAATTTTTTTATTATACATCAAGAGTAATGGAATCATTTACATTCTTTTACAACTACTCTGACTTTAAGATATTTATGCTAAGAAAAATATTTATTTATTTGTTTGTTTATTTACTTATTTGCAAAAGGGTCTCACTCTGTCACTCAGGCTGGAGTGCAGTGGGAAGGTCACCACTCATTGCAGCCTCAATCTCTCAGACTCAAGTGATTCTCCCATCTCAGCCTCCTAAGTAGCCAGACTACAGGCAGGCACTACCACACGTGGCTAATTTTTTATTTTTTGTAGAGACAAGGTCTTGCAATGTTGCCCAGGCTGGTCTTGAACTCCTGGGCTCAAGCAATCCTCCCACCTCAGCCCCCAAAGTGCTGGGATTGTAGACATGAGCCACTGTACTTGGCCTGCACATACTTAAATTTTAAAAAGCTATGTGCATTGACATGATCATTTTCATATTACGCAAAATAGAAAAAATAAAGACAACCCGAACTGCAACAATAATGAAACAATCAAGCCAATTATGATGCCCAGGTTAGTAGAATGTGATGCCTCATCATTTAAAATCATAATGCTTAGACAGCTGTAACACTTTGGGAAAGTGTTTAGAATACATTAAATAAAAATCTAAGTACCTGCTTATCAAGTGTGATGTATTTGAATCCCAGCTCTACCATTTACCAGCTGTTAAGATATTGGAAACATTACTTAATCTCTCCGTGCCTCAGTTTTCCAGTTTATAATATAGAAAAAGTAACAATACCTACCTAGTAATGTTGATGTGCAGATTAAATGAGTCATTGTACATGAAAATGCCTAGAAAACCAGCACATAAGTACTATGTGAATGTATCTGATTCTTTGTCATTAGAATATTTCCCATCGTATCATTATCATAACCTTTATAATAAATAAAAATTAGAAAGAATTTTTAAATCTCTTTCTTAGATATTGTTGCTAAAACATATTTCATATTTATTAAGAATATCCCACAGTAGGCCAGAGGTGAGGGGGTGACTCATGCCGGTAATCCCAGCACTTTGGGCGGCTAAGGCAGGCAGATCACCTGAGGTCAGGAGTTTGAGACTAGCCTGGTCAACATGGTGAAATCCATCTCTACTAAAAATACAAAAACTAGCCAGACGTGGTGGCAGGCATCTATAATCACAGCTACTCAGGAGGCTGAGGAAGGAGAATCGCTTGAACGCGGGAGGTGGCCGAAATCGTGCCACTACACTCCAGCTGGGAAACAGTGTGAGACTTTGTCTCAAAAAAAAAAAAAAAAAGAATATCTCACAGTATCCTCAAGAACATTTTAGTTCAATGATACATATCATGCACTTACTGGGTATCAAGCACCACGTGGCCCCTGCCCTGAGAGAGCTTATAGTCAGTTACAGCAGAAGGAACCACACAATCCCAGCAGTCCCGATGGCCTCAGCTTTGCACATCACCCTCCCATCCTAAATTGCAAATGCCATTTCATCATTTTATCATTTTTGCCACTGTTAATGCACCCTGAAGATTTGTTTTACATTATATTTATATATATATGTATATATATATATATGTGTGTATATATATATATGTATATATATATATATATATATATGTGTGTGTATATATATATATATATTCCCAAGGTACATAAAGTGTTCCTCTGTTTCGAATAGGCTTCGATTCTTACTAGATTTGAATGAGTGTAGTAGTTTCAATTTCTTGTCATTATTTAACAATTCCCATTCCATGCAGGTATCATTTAGGTGTTAACACAAAAAAGTGGGTTTTTCAAAACATGTTTAAATCTCCATATTTGTAGTATCTTGACCTTCTAAATCAACACAAAATCTTCAATTCTGTAAAGATACAGTACATTCCATTCCTGTTTCCATGTTTCCAATCATTCAACAAATGTTTATTGAGTACACGTTATGTACCAGACACACACAGTGCTAGGCACTGGGGATGATAAGACAGTTCCTGTCTCAAGATCTGCTCCATCTAAAGGGGGAAGCTCGCATCACAATGTGAGGAATTAGAATAATAATGAGAGTGTGCCCTGGAACTATGGAGCAAGGAGTCAGAAACCAAAGGAAAGGATCCTGACCCATTCTGAAAACAGTCAGGCCTTTCAAAGAATAAGTCATTTGAAACCAGTCCTACATGCCATCCGATGATAACTCGACAGAAAAATCCTTCCAGGAAAATAACGTAGACTACGCAAAAGTAAGAAAGCATAAGACAGCATGATGTGTTTGAAAAACTCTTAGATTCAGCCAGGTGTGGTGGCTTATGCCTGCAATCCCAGCACCTTGAGAGGCTGAGGTGGGTGGATCACTTGAGGCCAGGAGTTTGAGACTAGCCTGGCCAGTGTGGAGAAATCCATCTCTACTAAAAAATACAAAAATTAGCCAAATATGGTAGCAGCCTGTAATCCCACCTACTCAGGAGCCTGAGACTCGTGAATCTCTTGAGCCTGGGAGGCAGAGGCTGCAGTGGGCCAAGATCATGCCACTGCACTCCAGCCTGGGTGACAAGAGCGAGACCCTGTCTCAAAAAACAAAAACAAAAAAATCCTACGTAGGTTAAGTGGAAAAAACCATGGGAAGAGGGTGTTAAATAAAAGAGGAAGCAAAATTCCCTCACAAATCCTACTGAAGACATTGAGATTTATCTTTCTGGGGAGAGAAAGTCATTTAAAACAAAACAAAACTGTAGGCCAGGGAATAGAATCTTCAGATTTGCATCACAAAAAAAATCCATCTGATGAAAACATGAAAGAGGAGAGACGGTGAAAAGAGTTCAGCCAAGAGGCTTGTGAAGTAGTAAAACAATAAATTAAGAGGGCCTGCACTACAACAGTGACCACAGCAAAGATTGGATAGTGGGTATACTTAAGGCTATACAGAAAACTAAACTTAAAAGAAAAGCCCCATGCCCAAATACTGCATAGAATATAACAATTCCTTGAATGCATGGAATAGCTCATGAGAAATGAAAAGGCGCCTACACCTCAGGAAAAGTAAAGATTGAGGTTTGTGGGAGAGAGATCATCAAGATAAATAGCTAATGCATGCAGGGTTTAATGCCTAGGTAATAGGTTGATAGGTGCAGCAAACCACCAGGGCACGCGTCTACCCACGTAACAACCCTGCGCATCCTGCACATGCATCCCGGAACTTAAAATTAAATTAAAATTTTAAAATGTAAAAGAAAAAGGTGGTCAACAAAACAAAAAGAAAAGTAAAGACTAGAAAAAGCTGCCCACAAACACAAGAAGAGGACACTGAAGTTGGTCTATCCTAACACAAGCTCTGATGGAAAAAACTCCTCCCTGAGAATCTGAAACAATAGGCCTGCCCTCACCTAAGCTTGTGGTTACAATGTACACTACGGGAGGGTTCTGGAACATGGAGCCTAAGAAAATGACATAAACATGGAACATTATGGAATAAGATCTATGGTGAGGAAAAAAAAAGTAAGATACAAAAGAGTGCAGGTAGTAGAGTACCACGAATGTAAAAGGTAGTAATAGCCATGTACATATATATTGCATGTGCACAGACCATCTTACCTAAAATGGTGTGTCCCAGACTCAGTCTTTGGTCTTCATCTCTTCCCTAGTGATATTCTGTTAGTGATCTCACCAAGTCTCAAGGCTTCTTGATCACTTTAATTGCTGCTCTCAAATTTATACCTCTAGCCCAGACCTCTCTCCCTCATCCCAGACTCAAATATTCAATGGCCAATTCAAAAGCGCTACTTAGATGTATGAGACATCTAAAATCCAAAACTTTTCTTATATCCTCTCAAGCCTGTTCCTCCACATCCTTCCCCATTTTCACTGACAGTAAATCCATCCTTCCAGTCACTTGGTCCTAAACCCTTGGAGTCATCCTCGAGTCTGTGCTTCCGCTAATATCTCCCATCTAATTCATCAGGAAAGACCGTGGGATCTATCTTCAAGATATGTCTGGAATCGTACTGTGTTACACCTTCTCCATGGCCATGACCCTGGACAAAATCATCCTCATAAGAATTCCTATGTATTGCAAGTTTTGAAACGTCTTATTTTCCTTCTGCCTCAACATCCCCATGAACAGACTGAGAGCATTCCACCCAAGCAACCAGGTGAGCCTGTGTGATAAGATTGACGCAAGACACAAGTTCTCCTTCTTGCTTTCCCCTGGATGTGACCAGTGATATTCAAATGCACCAATGAAGTCACCTTGCAACTTTTCTTATAAGCTCTACCCTGACCCCCAATTACTCGGCCCAGGGTCCTCACTCTTTCCCCACTCCCCACTGCTTGGCTGAGCTTATTCCTTTTGTGCCCTTCCTGTGTGACCCTCTCTAAGACCTGTGAGGATAATAAACTACGTTTTCCTACCCCTCTTCTGTGTCCCCTCTTGTGACCTCCTCAGACCATCTCAGGAAAGAATGGAAGACAACCTGCACCACTGTACCAACTTCTCACAGGTCTCCCTGCTTCCTCCTTCCCCCACCACACTCATACACTCTAATTTAAATTTAGAAGCCAGAGTCAGCATTTAAAAATATAAGATCATGGCTGGATGCGGTGATTCACGCCTGTAATTCCAGCACTTTGGGAGGCCGAAGCAGGCAGATCACTTGAGGAGAGGAGCTTGAGACCAGCCTGGCCAACATGGTGAAACCCTGTCTCTACTAAAAATATAAATGTTATCTGGGCATGGTGATGCATGCCTGTAATCCGAGCTACTTGGGAAGCTGAGGCAGGAGAATCGCTTGAACCCAGGAGGTGGAGGTTGTAGTGAGCTGAGATCGTGCACTTCAGCCTAGGTGACACAGCAAGACTCCATCTCAAAAAAAAAAAAAATTGTACATATATATATATATATATATATATATATACACACCCACACCCACACACAAAACAGTGCAGGTAATAGAGTACCACTAATGTAAAAGGCAGTAATAGCCATGTACATATATGTTGCATGTGCACAGACCATCTTACCTAAAAATGGTAATGTTCCAGGCTTAGTCTTTGATCCTCATCTCTCCTTTAGTGATATTCACTCTATTAGTGATCTCACCAAGTCTCAAGGTTTATTGATCATATATATATATATATATATATATATATATATATATATACACATACACACACACACACACACACACACACACACACACACAAATGTATATATACGTAAAATCATGCCACTATTTGGCTCAAATTCCTGCAATGGCTTCCAATGTCACCCAAAATAAGAGCCAAAGTCCTCCCAATGGCTTGCAAGAGTTTGCCTGATCCGAGCACCTGTACCTCTAGATATTTCACTACTCCCCATTCCTGCCCTCTACACCAGCACATTTGGCTTCTTGCCATTTTGTGAGCATGCGAGGCATGCTCCTTCCTTGTACCCCTTGGTCAGGCTGTTCCCTTGGCCTGGAACATGCACCCCCAGTTATCTACTTGCCTACAACTTGCCTTTTAAAGTCGTTGATCAAGTCTCACCAAGTCAAGGAGACCTATCATAAGGATATCATGTATTAAGGCAGCTGGTCCCTGGCCCCAGCACTCTTACTCTTCTAACACTGCTTTACTTGACCCATTCACATATAACTCTCACTGTCAATCACACTATACAGTTTACTTATTGGTGCTGTTTCTTGTTTATTTTCTGCCCCCCTCCCAGTATACACACACACAATCTCCTAGAAGGTAAACTTTCTGAAAGTAGGAATTTTTGTCAATTTTGTTCATTGATATATCCCACTAGAACAAGGCCTGGCACAGAGACACTCTGCATTTATTAAATAAATGGAGAAAAGAATAAGATAATAGCAGTTCCATCTGGGAGGGTAAACTGTATGAATGGAGTACAGAGATGGAAAGAAAGCTCTTTCGCATTACAACTTACATTAACTATTCAAAAGAATTTAAAAAATTAAAACTCTAAAACACACAGAAAAATAAATGTAGTCCTAGGTTGATGATACTTCTTTGAAATCTAGTATAAGTAAACAAAACTACTCTTACAGATGGCTTGATCTAGATCTCACAGTATTGCCATAGGCAAAAGCCTGCTGAAGATGAGCTCACAATCCAACATTACAAAACACAAAACAAAAGTCTGCCATAAGTCAATTTTAGCATTGAATAGTCCCCGTAAACTTCAGATAACATAATCACATATAAACCACTATATATGCTATAGGTATTTTGAAAACAATTATGATATAAGAAGAAAATGACACTGAACAAATATTTTAAAGGTTAAAAATGGAAACTTTTAGAAATGTAAAATGCTGTTATCAAAATTTTAAGCACTCAATCATATGCTAAACAGGAGATTTGACACTCTTTCCAGATACTCTGTAAACACATCTGAGGAACTAACCCACAAGGCAGCATAAAGTGACAAGTACATGGAATATGTGAACATTCCAAAAGTAGAAAGCAGAAAACATGAAAGAGAAAACTTTTTCAAGAAGTTACCTGTTGAGAATTGTACTAAATTAATGAAATCCAATAATTCAGATTTTAAAAGTATAAAAATTCCTGAGCCAGATAAGTAAAAATAAATCCATATCTAGACATATCATGGTTACACTGTAGAACACCAATTAAAAAGAAATTTTAAAAGCATTTAAAATATTTATAAAATATTTATATTTTATGTAAATATAAATATACTAACAAAGGAATAACAAATCAACAGTAGATTTGTTATTAGTAACAGAAGACAGAAGAATAATATCTTAAAAGTCAAAAAAAGAAAAAAAACACACATCAAACTCTCTTTCAAAAATTAGGGTGAGACTAGGCACCATTGCTCATACCTGTAATCCCAGAACTTTGGGAGGCCAAGGCAGGAGAATCACTTGAGCCCAGGAATTCAAGATTGGCCTGCAAAGCATGGCAAGACCCCATCTCTACAAAAAACCTTACCAAAATATTTAGCTGAGTGTGGTAGTGCTCACCTATAGGCCCAGCTACTTGGGAGGCTGAAGTGGGAGGATCATTTGAGCCTGAGAGGTTGAGGCTGCAGTGAACCAAAACTGCACCACTATACTCCAATCTGGGTGACAAAGCGAGACTCTATCTCAAAAAAAAATTTTAGAATAAAATAAAGACATTTTTGGAAAAGTGAAGACAAAAACCGTTTAACTAATAGATCGTTAAAGAAAGCATTAATAGTGGATATCTTAGGAAAGAAGGAACTGGAAAGCAATATAAACATAAAAAGAAATGATGAATATGGAAATTAATAAATATCTAATGCAAACTTTGTCTAATACAATAATAATAAGTCATGAGAATTATAAAACTAAGATGGAACTAACCAACTGGACAATAAAAATATGTAAATTTGTGGTGGACAGTAATTGAAGTTAAAGGCTTCCTAGAATTTTGTATTGTTTCACAGGAAGGTATGTAGAGATATTAATAAACACAATTTTATTAAGTTAATAAATGATAAAATATGAACTTCAGAAAAATGGAAATAGGATTCTGATCAATGAAATTTATAAATCTCTTGGAGAAAAAAAGACAAGAACAAAATAAAGTAGGATAGAAAAAGAAACGTTGTTTCTAAAATTTCTAGCTGAAATATGTATTGTACAATTTTTTTTTTTTAAGACGGGGTTTCACGATGTTGATTAAGCTGGTCTTGAACTCCCAACCTCAGGTGATCCGCCCGTCTTGGCCTCCAAAGTGCTTAGATTACAGGCATGAGCCGCCACGCCCGGCCCAAAAAATTTTTAATTGTATTTTTTTATTTTTATTTTTCAATTCAGGGGATATATTTGCAGGTTTTTTACATGGGTTTATTGCATGATGCTGAGGGTTGAGCTTCTAATGATCTCATCCCCCAAGTAGTGAACATAATACCCAATAAGTAGCTTTTTTATTCCACGTACCTCTCCCCCTTCCCCCCACTTTTGGAATCCCCAGTGTTTATTGTTCCCATCTTTGTGTCCATATGTACCCAATGTTTAGCTCCCACTTGTAAGTGATAAAATCCAGTATTTGGTTTTCTGTTTCTGCATTCATTTGCCTAGGATAATGACCTCCAACTGCATCCATGCTGCTGCAAAGGACATGATTTCATTCTTTTTTATGGTGGCTGTGTGGTGTTCCATAGGGTATATGTACCACATTTTCTTTATCCAGTTCATCATTGATGAGAACCTGTCTTTGTTATGGTAAGTAGTGCTGCAATAAACATACAAGTGCAAATATCGTTTTGGTAGAACAATTTTATTTTCCTTTGGGTATATACCCAGTAATGCGATTGCTGGGTTAAATAGTAGTTACATTTTTAATTCTTTGAGAAATCTCCAAACTGCTTTCCATAAGGGCTGAACTGATTTGCATTTCCACCAACAGTGTATAAGCTTTCCCTTTTCTCTGTAACCTCGCCAGCATCTGTTATTTTTGACATTTTAATAATAGTCGTTCTGACTGGTATGAGATGGTATCTCATTGTGGTTTTGATTTGCATTTCTCTAATGTTGGTCACTTATATGTCTTCTTTTGAAAGTTGTCGGTTTTTGTCCTTTGCCTACTTTATAATGGGGTTATTTGGCTTTTCCTTGTTTATTTGTTTAAGTTCCTTACAGATTCTGGATATTAGTCTTTTGTCAGATCTATAGTTTGCAAATATTTTCTCCTATTCTATAGGTTGTCTGTTTACTCTGTTGATAGTTTCTCCCGCTGTGTAGTAGCTCTTTAGTTCCATTAGGTCCCAATTGACAATTTTTCTTTTGGTTGCATTGGCTTTTGAAGACTTAGTCATAAATTCTTTGCCTACGCCAATGTCTAGAAGAGTATTTCCTAGGTTGTCTTCTAGGATTTTTATAGCTTGAGATCTGTTAGGTCTTTAATCCATCCTGAGTTAACTTTTGTGTATGGTGAAAGGTAGGGGCACAATTTCATTATTCACCATATAGTTAGACAGTAATATATTTTATCAACTCTAACAGGATTTTTTTAGAGAGGATAGTATAATGAATTCACATGCAATACTGTCCAGCTTTGACAGTTATCAGACTTTGCTGTCTTTGTTTCAACTAATTCCTCTGCCACCTTTTTTTTTTAATTTTGCCAAATTGTTTTAAGGTAAACACAGGTATCATATTATGTCATCTATCAATACCTCAGAATGTAACACTGACAATACTAACAAAGAGACTTTTCAAAACATAAACCACAGCATTATTATCTCAAATAGCAAATTAACAATAATGTTTCAATATTTTAAAATACTCAATCTGTGTTCAATTCTGCCTAAATGTCTCAAAACGTTTTCATGTCAGGTGTGGTGGTACATGCCTATAATCCCAGCTATTTGGGAGGCTGAGGCAGGAGGATGGTTTGAGCCCAGGAGTTCAAGGCTGCAGTAAACTAGAATCACACCAATGCTCTCCAGCCTGGGTGACAGAGGGAGACACTGCCTCTAAAATAAATAAATAAGCATTCTGCATGATTTTCTGGGGGCTTAAAAAAAATAATGAAAAAAGAAAAATAAATAAAACTTACATGTAAACCTTAAAACGATAAAAATAAATTTTTTGAAGAAAACCTATGAAATACCATTCTAGACATAGGCCCTGGCAAACATTTCATGATGAAAATGCCAAAAGCAATTGCAACAAAAACAAAATTTGACAAATGGGACCTAATTAAACTAAAGAGCCTTTGCACAGCAAAAGAAACTATCAACAAAGTAAATAGACAACCCACAGAACGGGAGAAAATATTTGCAAACTATGCATCTGATACAGGTCTAATATCCAGAATCTATAAGAAACTTAATCAAATTAACAAGCCAAAAACAAACCACAACATAATTAAAACAAATCGTTGGTATTAAAGGTGTATACCACCATACTCGGTATAAAAAATGTTTTGAGACATTTAGGGAAAATTGAACACAGACTGGATATTAAAAATATTGATGCTTTCTTTTATAATTTTGCCATTTGAAGTAATGATATTGTGGTCTGTTTTTTGCTTATTGATTTGCTTAACCCCTTTAAAAAGCAGACAAAGGACATGAATAGTCAGTTTTCAAAAGAAGACATACAAGTGACCAAAAAGCATATAAAAAATTGTTCAGCATTACTAATCACTAGATGCTGTAATCCCAGCACTTTGGGAGACCAAGGCAGGTGGATCACGAGGTCAAGAGATGGAGATCATCCTGGTCAACATGGTGAAACCCCGTCTCTACTAAAAATACAAAAAATTAGCTGGACATGGTGGCGCGTGCCTGTAATCCCAGCTACTCGGGAGGCTGAGGCAGGAGAATTGCCTGAACCCTGGAGGCGGAGGTTGCAGTGAGCCGAGATCACGCCATCGCACTCCAGCCTGGGTAACAAGAGTGAAACTCCGTCTCAAAAAAAAAAAAACAGAACTATCGTTCACCCAGCAATCCCGTTATTGAGTATATAACCAAAGGAATATAAATTGTTCTGCCATAAAGATGCATGCACACATATGTTCATTGCAGCACTATCCACAATAGTAAAGACATGGAACCAACCTAGATGCCCAACATTGGTAGATTGGATAAAGAAAATTCGGTACATATACACCATGGAATACTATGCAACCATAAACAAGAATGAGATCATCTCCTTTGCAGAAACATGGATGGAGCTGGAGGCCATCATCCTAAGCAAACTAATGTGGCATCAGAAAACCAAATATTACACGTTCTCACTTATAATTAGGAGCTAAATATTGAGTACACATGAACATAAAAAAGGGACCAATACACATTGGACCTGTTTGAAGGTCAAGGGTAGAAGGACGGTGAAGATCAAAAAAAAACTACCTATTGGGTAATATGCTTATTACTTGGGTGATCAAATAATCTGAAAAACCAAACTCTGGTGACACATAATTTACCTATGTAACAAAATTGCACAGGTACCCCTGAACCTAAAAAAAAGTTAAAAATAAATTAAACTTTTTCATACACTTGGTTTGTTCAAATCAGTGTTCAAAATTTTTAAAATCCATGCATTGCATTCTACTGATGTCTTTATATCTCTTCATACCCATCGCAGTTCCCTCTACTCTCTTTATTGTTTTTATTTTTTATTTTGTGTTTATTTTATGGTGCATTGTATTGTTATTTATTATTTGGAGAAATGTATAGAATTTCTCATTTTTTGGATTCAGCTGGTTGTATTCATGTGGTATTGGTTAACATGCTACTCTATCTCCTATATATCCTGTCAATTCTCATTAGATCTAAAGGTTTAATCAGATTTAGATTACATGTTTCCTTTTTCTTTCTTTCTTTCTTTTTTTTTTTTTTTTTTTTTTGCAGAGGTACGTAATAGATGATATTGTGCATTTCCTACTTAATCTTATCAAAAGGCATATAATATCTGATTGTCCCACTATTAAAGAAGAAATGATTGATCAATAGGTTCAAGTGATATCACTCTGATTCATCCCTTATAAAGTATCCAATCTACTGTATACATGATAGTGTTAGTAGCCATTGATGGTCATTGCCTAGATCCATTATTCCAATAGAGCTATAAAACAATGCTTTGAAAGTTATCTCATTTCCCCAACATTTATTAGTTGAAGTTTTTCCATAAGGAATTTTCCTCATCAACTATTTGCTTACCCTGAAACAGAGGTAACCTACAAAAGACAGTATACATCCTTAATTATTTTTATGTATCTGTGTTTAGAATACTAATTTGGTATCCTAGCAAGTTCCCCAAAAAAATGATAAATAAAATACTTACTTTCAATTTCAATGAAACACAATGGGTAGGGGAACTCCCTCCCCTAGCCAAGAGAAGCCATGAGGGACAGTGCCAAGAGGGACTGAGCTATCCAGCCTAGATACTATGCTTTTCCCATGGTCTTCACAACCCACAGACCAGGAGATTCCTCAGGTGCCTGCACTGCAAGGGCCCCGGCTTTCAAGCACAAATGTGGGCAGCTATTTGGGCAGCCATTGAGCTAGCTGCAGGAGGTTTTTTCATGCCCCAGTGGCACCTGGACCACCAGCGAGACAGAACCATTCACTCCCCTGGAATGGGGGCTGAAGTCAGGGACCCAAGTAGTCTAATTCAGCAGATCCCACAAACATGAAGCCTAGCAAGCTAAGATCCACTGGCTTGAAATCCTCACTGCCAGCACAGCAGTCCAAAGTCAACCTGGGACACTCAAGGTTGGTGGGGGAGGGATGAAGCTTCTAGAGGAAAAAGCAGGCAGCAATCTTTGCTGTTCTGCAACCTCCGTTGTTGATAACCAGGCAAACAGGGCCTGGAGTGGACTCCCAGTAAACTCCAGCAGACCTCCAGAAGAGGGGCCTGACTGTTAGAAGGAAAACTAACAAACAGAAAGCAATAGCATCAACATCAACAAAAAGGATGACCGCGCAAAAACTCCGTCTGAAGGTCACCAACAGCTAGGACCAAGGATAAATAAATCCACAAAGATGAGGAAAAATCAGCTCAAAAAGGCTGAAAATTCCAAAAACCAGTATGCCTCTTCTCCTCCAAAGGATCACAACTCCTTCCCAGCGAAGGAACAAAACTGGACGAAGAATGAATTTGACAAGTTGACAGAAGTAGGCTTCAGAAGGTGAGTAATAACGAACTTCTCCAAGCTAAAAGAGCGTGTTCTAAACCAATGCAAGGAAGCTAAGAACCTTGAAAAAAAGATTAGACGAATTTCTAAATAGAATAATCAGTTTAGAGAAGAATATAAACAACCTCATGGAGCTGAAAAACACAGCATGAGAACTTCGTGAAGCATACACAAGTATCAACAGCCAAATCAATCAAGTGGAAGAAAGGACACCAGAAACTGAAGATCAAATCAATGAAATAAAGTGAGAAGAGAAGATTAGAGAAAAAAGAGTGAAAAGAAACAAACAAAGCCTCCAAGAAATATGGGTCTATGTGAAAAGACCAAATCTATGTTTCATTGGTGTACCTGAAAATGACAGGGAGAATGAAATCAAACTGGAAAACATTCTTCAGGCTATTATCCAGGAGAACTTTCCCAACCTAGCAAGGCAAGCTAACATTCAAATTCAGGAACTACAGAGAACACCACAAAGATACTCCTCAAGAAGAGCAACCCCAAGACATATAATCATCAGATTCACCAAAGCTGAAATGAAAGAAAAAATATTAAGGGCAGCCAAAGAGAAAGGTTGGGTTACCTGCAAATGAAAGCCCATCAGGCTAAAAGTGAATCTCTTGACAGAAATCTTACAAGCCAGAACAGAATGGGGAACAATATACAACATTCTTAAAGAAAAGAATTTTCAACCCAGAATTTCGTATCCAGCCAAAATAAGCTTCATAGGCAAAGGAGAAATAAAATGCTTTACAGACAAGCAAATGCTAAGAGATTTTGTCACCACCAGGCTTGCCTTACAAGAGCTCACAAAGGAAGTATTAAATATGGAAAGGAATAAATGGTATCAGCCACTGCAAAAACATACCAAATTGTAAAGGTCATCAATGCCTTGAATCAACTGCATCAACTAATGGGTAAAATAACCAGCTAGCATCATAATGACAGGATCAGATTCACACATAACAATATTAACCTTAAGTTTAAATGGGCTAAATGCCCCAATTAAAAGACAAAGAACAACTGGTACCAGCCGCTGCAACCAGTACCAGCCACTGAAAAAACATACCAAATTGTAAAGACCATCGATGCCATGAATAAACTGCATCAACTAATGAGTATAATAACCAGCCAGTATCATAATGACAGGATCAAATTCACACATAACAGTAATAAACTTAAATGTAAATGGGCTAAATGCCCCAATTAAAAGGTAAATTGGATAAAGTCAAGACCCATCGGTGTGCTGTATTCAGGAGACCCATCTCCCATGCAAAGACACACATAGGCTCAAAATAAAGAAATGGAGAAAGATTTACCAAGCAAATGGAAAGCAAAAAAAAAAAAAAAAAAAAAAAAGCAAGAGTTGCACTCCTAGTCTCTGATAAAATAGACTTTAAACCAACAAAGATCAAAAGAGGCAAAGAACGGCATTACATAATGGTAAAAGGGATCAATGCAACAAGAAGAGCTAACTATCCTAAATATATACGTACCCAATACAGGAGCGCCCAGATTCATAAAGCAAGTTCTTAGACACCTACAAAGAGACTTAGACTCCCACACAATAACAGTGGGAGACTTTAACATCCCACTGTCAATATTAGACAGATCAAGGAGACAGAAAATTAACAAGGATATCCAGGACTTGAACTCAGCTATGGACCAAGCGGACCTAATAGACATTTACGGAACTCTCCACCCCGAATCCACAGAATATACATTCATCTCAGCACCACATCACACCTACTCTAAAACTGACCACATAATTGGAAGTAAATCATTCCTCAGCAAATGCAAAAAAAGTGGAAATCAAAACAAACAGTCTCTCAGACCACAGTGCAATCAAATTAGAACTCAGCATTAAGAAACTAACTCAGGGCCAGGTGCGGTGGCTCAAGCCTGTATTCCCAGCACTTTGGGAGGCCGAGGCGGGTGGATCACAAGGTCAAGAGATCGAGACCATCCTGGTCAACATGGTGAAACCCCGTCTCTACTAAAAATCAAAATTAGCTGGGCATGGTGGTGTGTGCCTGTAATCCTGGCTACTCACGAGGCTGAGGCAGGAGAATTGCCTGAACACAAGAGGCGGAGGTTGCGGTGAGCCGAGATTGTGCCATTGCACTGCAGCCTGGGTAACAAAGCAAAACTCCATCTCAAAAAAAAAAAAAAAAAAAAACTAACTAACTCAGAACTGCACAACTTCATGGAAACTAAACAACTGGCTCTTAAATGTTGACTGGATAAACAATAAAATGAAGGCAGAAATAAAGATGTTCTTCAAAACCAACGAGACAGAAGACACAATGTACAAGAATCTCTGGGACACATTTAAAGCAGCATCTAGAGGAAAATTCTGAGCATAGGACTAAGTTCGACACAGAAGACTAGAGTAGTGCAAGCAGAGTTTCAGAGGGAGGAAAGAGGCACGTTATTTAAATACCTCTCAACAGTGTTTTGTAGTGGATATTATTTAAAATACGTAACTACTGCCGGGCGCGGTGGTTCAAGCCTGTAATCCCAGCACTTTGGGAGGCTGAGGTGGGTGGATCACGAGGTCGAGAGATCGAGACCATCCTGGTCAACATGGTGAAACCCCGTCTCTACTAAAAATACAAAAAACTAGCTAGGCGTGGTGGCGCATGCCTGTAATCCCAGCTACTGAGGAGGCTGAGGCAGGAGAATTGCCTGAGCCCAGGAGGCGGAGGTTGCGGTGAGCCGAGATCGCGCCATTGCACTCCAGCCTGGGTAACAAGAGCAAAACTCCGTCTCAAAAAAAAAAAAAAAAAAAAAAAAAAAAGTAACTACTTCAATCAATAGCGTGTGCAGCTTGCTTTTGCAAGCCAGGCTGTGTTGTGTGTGGGTGAGTCTGTCCAGCTTCAAGTGCTGAGAAATTGAGTGAATAATTATTGTTCTTTGCACTACCTTTCATTCCCGACATCTGGATAGGCTCTCCTGAAGACAGCCTTTGTATAGAGGGACCCTAACTAAACTCTCTCATGGCAGACAAAGGGGACAGCACTTCCAGTAGAGGCTGGGGCAACATTCCAGGGCAGATTAGGGAAGAAAACTCAACTCTTCAGCTGAGATCCAAAGGCAAGGGAGAGAGAAGCCAGGCCCAGTATTAAGAAACAGATACACAGGATTTTTGGTGGCGGTTATTAGCAAAGGAAGTCCCCACAAATGTAACTAAGGATTTAAGGAATTGTCATTGTCAGGAAAAACAAAACAAGTCTCGTGAAAAAGAGCTCAAAATTTCTTAACTTCTAAAGCAATCTCAAGGCCCAAGTATTGCACCAACAGAAAGTAGACTGCTTTGTTTGTACAGACCCCACATCATTTCAAGTGCCACTTTCAGATAGCCCTGAAAGGCACTAGACAAGTGCAATCTGGCAGTCAGGACCCGAGACAGCCAAATCAGTTGGCCAAGGAGCTCACTCCCCTGCCAGCAATCACATGACCAATGATGCCTTTGAGATTTTGAGATCCTATAATTTATTAACAACAGAAAACATGAACTCTGGATCTATTACCAGATGGCTCTTCCCCTTTTGCTGCTTTCTAAGGGGTTTTTATTAAACTTATTCCACTCTTCCCTCTACCGTTGCATATCAGATGTGTTAGAAGTATGTATCTATTTTATTTTATTTTATTTTTATGACAGGGTCTTACTCTGTTGCCCAGGCTGGAGTAAAGTGGCTCAATCATAGCTCACTGCAGCTTATAATTTTTTCTCTTTCTTTTTCTTTCTTTCTCTTTCTTTCTTTTCTTTTCTTTGTTTTCCTTCTTTCTTGCTTGCTTCTTTCTTTTTTTTTTTTTCCAAGGTCTCACTCTGTCACCCAGGCTGGAGTGCCAGCTAATTTTTTGTAGAGATGAGGTATCACTATGTTTACCACGCTGGTTTTGAACTCCTAAACCCTCCTGTGTTGGCCTACCAAAGTGTTAGGATTACACTTAGGATTACAGGTGTGAGCCACCACACCCAGCAAGAAGTGTGTATCTTTAAATAGTCTATGGTTTGCAAGACAGTGAGATATCACGTGTAGACAGAAACAAGGCTTAACTGAAAGAGGTATGGAATTCACCAAGAAATCCTGAACTCTAATCCTGAATAATTCCTCCATAAAAGCTATTGGCCAGGAATGGTGGCCCATATCTGTAATCTCAGCTACTTGGAAGGCAGAATGGGGAGGATCACTTGAGTCCAGAAGTTCAAATCCAGCCTGGGCAACATAGCAAGACTCTATCACAACAACAACAACAACAACAAACCTCTTTTGGATGCAGTGGCATCCAAAAGAACATAAATTTGGGATATCCTGCCTAAGGAAGAGGTGTATAGTGAATACACTGATATTTGTATCAATTGCATCGGTTAGATCATGTTAGTGGGGAATCTTTAAACGCATAAGGAAAAAAGCAAGGTGTCTGTGCAAGGCAAGGAGGGTAGTCTTGTAGTTTGCCCGATTCAAACTCCTTTACCCAGCTCTGGGAATGCCCTATCTGTACCTCTAATCCCATTGCCATCTGCATGGCCAGCAGGTCTCCTAACGGCCATTTTTGCTGTGTGATCCCTCCCCGAAACTGTGTTTGATTGGAACAAGAGTGCACAAGTGTCGCAAGCTGAGATAATACACCCCTTCTCAGAAGAAACTGGAAATGCAATTAAAAAAAAAAAAATCTCACTTCAGTGTGGCTCTCTTCCTGAATAGAGGAAGCAAAACCCCAGGACTGTGGCTATTTTTTTACCATACAGAGAATGAGAAGCAACAGAAATCAGTGCAAGAGAGAGGAAAGAGCAAGACCAGCATGGGCCGGCACATAGAGATCAGCCGTGGATTTCCACTCGCTGCTTCCAGCTTGAGCGTAGGTTGCATTTCTGCACTTGAATTTCCTGAGACACTCCTTTACCTTTAAAACAAATGTCCCCCATTTTGCTAGCCAGCTCAGCTCAGTTTCTGTTTTTTGCAACTAATGGAGTCCTGCATCATAAACAGATCCATCCCAGGATTTGCGATATTCCTTTTCTTCTTACAGACAACCTCTGTTCTGAGACTTTTCTGCCCACAGGGATGATTTGGTGATTGTAAACACAGATGAACTGAAGAGACTGAATAACACATGGATCATTAATTAGATCATTTCTCATTCTGGCCATGTCTATATCAATCTATTTCTGTCAGGGATTCATAATTTCCTCACGTAGCCACTGTAAAAGCAGATCTCACTTTTCCCCAAAATAGTTTTCCTTAGTGCTGGCATGAGAAAAGGGTGAGATTTGGGGGGTGGGAAATTGATAGGTTTGGTCCCACACAGCCCTGAGCTTAGTTCAGCTCTTCAGCAATGTCCCAAGCAAAGCTGCTGGGCTTCAGAATGGGATTTCAGTAGCTGCACTTCTCAGGAAGTGTGGACACAGGAGGGAGCAGTTCAAGAAGTTCATTCTGGGAAGGCAGAAGATGCGATCTGTAAGCAGCGTAGAACACAGAAACGCAGAGCCCTTGCAAGACTATGCATGGAGCAGGAAAAAGCAGAGGCCTCCAAACACATGAGGAACAGAGAGATGCCCTTACTGACTGCCTTGGAAGGTGTTTCATTTTAGAAGCCTGGGAAGCAAAAGAAGACATCTGACTTGGAAAATCACAGGGAACCCGAGTGAGGAAGAGTCCAATGCACAGCGTCTATGGAAAAGCACAAGGTAAACTGGGAAGGTGAGGATCCTTAGAAGGATTCAGTGTCTCAGGAGTTTGTCCAAAGGAGCATTTTGGGGGGAATTTAGTCACACATGGAGGGTGTCTCCCTTCCTTCTTTCCTTTTCCTTACTTTGGCTCAAGAACCAATTTAAACAAGAAAAATGTAAGGAATTCCCTTTCTCCTGCCCAGATAAGGTCAGCATCTGTTGACTGCTCACCATGGCAGAAAACCTATTTGATCAAGTAATGAGGTAAACATTTGCATAGAATCCATATGTTGCTTTTTTTTTTTTTTTTTTTTTTTTTTTTTTAATAAAGACAGGGTCATTGTCACCTGGGCTGGGTGCAGTGGCATGGATCATAGCTCACCGAAGCCTCAAACTCCTGGGCTCAAGCAATCCTCCCACCTCAGGCTCCTGAGTAGATGGGTGAGTAGCTGGGACTACAGGTGCACACCACTACGCCTGGCTAATTTTTTTTTTTAAGAGACAGGTTACCATCATCTTGTGCAGGCTGATCTTGAGCTCCTGGACTTCAGCAATCCTTTCACCTTAGACTCCCAGAGTGCTGGGATTACAGGCATGAACCACTGTACTCTGCCTCTTTTAAAATTATTTTAATGTAGTAATTATGTATTTAAAAAACTAATAAAGCTTAGTTGTTGAAAAAAGGTTTTTGTGTTTTATTTTCAATCATTTTGATTAGGTCATCATGAATCTGAGGTGAAAAGTAGCTGTTGAAGTGTTGCATAACAACTTCTCCTTAGTTCAAAGTGAAAATGAACTCAATAAATAGGAGACAATGTTAATCTAGGAAATTAAAATTCAATCTTTTTAAACATTGCCTATAATTATTATAATACTGAAATTTAAATAAAAATATGCATGAAGCTTAAATCATTTCCATCCACTTACCTAGTAAATGCCAATTCAAGAAATTGCCATGCTGAATTCAGTCAATTATCTCTAGGTCATCTAGTGCGAGTTTAACTATATTTGTGGGGCTTTGGATTTTCAGCACAAACACCATACTCACTTTCCCACATACATTATACCAAGAACATATGGTACAGTGTGTGATTCACTAGCAGAGAGCTGCTTGCAATTGAGATCTGTCAAATGAAGACTTCTCAGACATCTATGAGGATTCTTTGACTCCTGTTGTTAAAACATATTTTGTAGATTTAAAATATATTCTTAGAACCAAGTCTTCTGGGTTTTCATCTTCTAGGACTAGCTTTCGCTGTGTGCCAAGTATTTTTTTATGTTGCTCATTTCAGTAAACCTTCTTGCGTCGTCCCGTAAGTTCTCAATGGAGGAACACCCATCCCATCTGTTCCTCTGTCTATCTCCTCTGTAAGTCCCCTGCTACGTTGCCATGGCAACAGTACCTGCTACAACATCATAATGAGTGATTATTATCCCCTTACTATACTTCTGATAGCAAATGTAATATACAGCTTTCAAAACCATGGCTTTTTATCCTTTTTATCCTTCTTTAAGAGATAGTTGGGACAGGTGCAGTGGCTCACACCTGTAATCCCAATGCTTTGGGAGGCCGAGGGAGGAGGATCATTTGGGCCCAGTAATTCAAGACCAGCCTGGGCAACATAAGGAGACCCCCGTCTCTGAAAAAAAAGAAGTAGTTGCCTGGTGATGCAGGTAGTTGCCTGAGAATGCAGCGAGCATTCTCAAGGCTCATCTTCCCATTGTTTTCTTAGCCAAGGGCTTCCCACACTTAGGAAGCCAAGAGCTGTAAAGCACTATCATCCCATCTTTCACCCTAGCAGACTCCATCTCCACCAAAACATCTAGAAGTGCCTGAGATAGGAAACCCCCGGCAGGAAGACTCACACCAGTGGTTCTCAAACTGCACCATGCCTCCAATTCCTCCAGGCTGCACATCGGCAATACATCCAGCTTCACTGTTCTCAGTTCTGATTCAGTAGCTGTGGAGGGGAATCCAGGATTCTTTTCAACAAACTCCTGGGTAGACATTCAACAGTTTCAGATGCAACAGTCTAGATTTTCTAATTCAGGTGCCCCAGCATCTAATAATTAGACAGTGTTTTTCAATTCGTAAGACTTTGGCGGGGAAACTGAAAGTACAAATTCCTGAGCCCTGCTTCCTAAGTCAGAATCTGAGCCTGGGATCCAGGGATCTGTATTTTAGCAAACATGCTTAAGGTGACTCCAATGACACCAAAGAGATCAATCAGGGCTGGATCCAAATCCCAGCTCTGCCACCTAAGTAACCATAAACATTTTTTTTTTTTTTGACGTGGTGATAACATCTACTTCATGAAGGGATTGTGCACAGTAAACAGAAGCCATGCATTTTTGTCTGTTTCTGAATAAGGCATGGTACAGCTAGAGTAGACATTTAACAGAGTAAGGCAAAAAATACCACAGCTGGCCATCATTTCTGAGTCATAATGGAGTCTTTCCAAGGACAGACAACCAGAGTGTAACTTTTTCCAACCAAGAAGTCATGCTGTAAAACTACAACACAACTTTGATAGACAGAACAGAGGGCCACAGAAATAAAGATAAAATTTTGATCATTTCAAAAATCTATTGATACATGCATATTTCTGTATTTCATCAAAATCTGGACACTAGAAAATGTGTCACACATACATACTTCCAGAAAGAAGGAGAGCCACTGCCTTGGAGAATGGTGCCTGGACATGCTTTCTTCCTCTCTGGGTACATTCCACCAGCAGAATATTTCCTGGACTTAAAAGAAGAATGCACAGTGGCTCACGTCTGTAATCCTAGCACTATGGGAGGCCAAAGTGGGAAGATTACTTGAAGTCAGGAGTTCAAGACCAGCCTGGGCAACATAGTGAGACCCCATCTCTACAAAAAACTTTTTAAAAAATTAGCCAGGCATGGTGGTGCTTGCCTGTAGTCCCAGCTACTCAGGAAACTGAGGTGAGAGGATCACTTGTGCCCAGGAGTTCAAGGCTGTAGTGAGTTATGATTTTGCCACTATATTCCAGTCTGGGTAGTAGAGTGAGCCCCTGTACCAAAAAAAAAAAAGAATAAGATGAACACTGAACACTTCTCTGCACTTGAGCTTAGTCAAGTTAAAAATCTATTTTAAGAATGCTATTATAAGCCAGGCACAGTGGCTCACACCTGTAATCCCAGCACTTTGGGAGGTCAAGGCAGGCAGATCACAAGGTCAGGAGTTCAAGACCAGCCTGACCAACATGGTGAAACCCCATCTCTACTAAAAATACAAAAATTGGCCAGGTTTGGTGGCATGCACCTGTAATCCCAACTACTCAGGAGACTGAGGCGGAGAATTGTTTGAACCTGGGAGGCGGAGGTTGCAGTGAGCTGAGATCGAGCCACTGCACTCCAACCTGGGTGACAGAGCAAGACTCCATCTCAAAAAAAAAAAAAAAAAAAAAAAAAAAGAATGCTATTATAATGACACATTTACATTAAGGATGCGAATCACATCCCACAGATTTGCACTGGCTAACTCACAGACTTTGGGGTATAAAATCAAGGTTATAATCCAGCTTATCTGTATCTGAAATTAGAGGAGAAGCAAAGTCTAAAATTCTGCTTCTTGCTTTCAATTTCAGGGTGACAGGGTCCTATTCAGTTGAAGGCTGCTGTGCATTTCTAAAGGGCCCTCTGAAAATAACTCACAAAAAAGGACTCCCTGAAAGTGGCCGTGGTGACTTTAAATGCCCATGACCCTTCACACGGATCAGCCTTCTCAACTTGAGGTGTGTGGAGACAGGGAGCCTGCTATTGAGAGTAACACTATGAAGACAATTAAATAATTGGAAAATAAAACCTTTTGGGAAAGGCTAAAGGAAATAAGATATTTAGCCTGGAGAAGAGAAGGCTGAGGAATGACCTAATTATAGGCTTCAAGTACATGAAGAATTAATCTACAGCAGATGGTGACCAGCTGTTTTCAATTCCCATTGAATACAGTACAACAGAAAATTGGCTTAAAGGGTAATATAAAGGATTTAGGATAGATAAAAGAAGGAATTTACTGGTTTTTGAGGGTCACCAAGGTTAAGAGGAGATCGAGTCTATTACTTAGGGAGGTGGCAGCCACTCCTTCTCTGAGGTTTCCTAGTTTGAATTGGTTTGTTCAAGTGCATTGAGGGGGAAAGAGCTTTATTCTGGGGTGGTGAAGGCCAGCTCAGTCCAGGGGGCTGTTCATTACACCTGCGCGTTTTAGCCATTTGGCTTTTCATCATTGGATTTTTGTTTTCCATAAGTCATTATGACCATACTGAGTGGAATTTGCAAGTGCAAAATGTATGCTGAGCATGATGAACAAAAACTGCATCAATTTTACTTTTTAGCCTTCAAACCCTTGCCATTTGACAACTCTAAGCATTCATTGAGTGACCTAAGAGCACCGGCCACTGCTTCAGTCATACGGGATACTCAGATGAATAAGATATGGTTGTTTGCAACAACTGTGGAGTGTGCATGTGTGTGTTGTGGTGGGGGGAGAGAGAGTTGGGGAGGTAGCAAGAAAAATAATGCTATAATCAGTTGAGGAATTTAAAAAACATACACGCCCAGCCCCTCCCTCCAGAAACTCTAATCTACCTGGAGTGGTATGTCATTCGGATACATCCTGCCAAATCAAAATTATCACCTGCAAGTTGAAAAGGCCTACTATTATGCCCCAAAGCATAATGAGAAATACATTTTAAATTGTGATCCAGTATACATGCACATGCACGCACATACACATGTACACATTTATATATATACACACACGACTTAGGAAATATTTCACAGAACAGTACTCTACTATTACTTTTATATTTTATATCTTGTTCTTTTTTTTTTTTTTTCTAATGTGGTCACCTTCACTAGATTGATTTTATAGTCCTGTAATTGGTCATAACCAAGCATTTAAAAAACACCGAGCCAGGTAGATCACCTGAGGTCAGGAATTTGAGCTTGGTCAACATGGTGAAATCCCATCTCTACTAAAAATACAAAAAAATTAGCCAGGCATGGTGGTAGATGCCTGTAACCACAGCTACTGGGGAGCCTGAGGCAGGAGAATCACTTGAACCTGGGAGGCTGAGGTGGCAGTGAGCCACGATCAAGCCACTGCACTCCAGCCTGGGAAACAGTAAAACTCTGTCTCAAAAAACAAACAAACAAATAGAATACCAAAACACCACTGTGGGGGAAGGTGGCAGCTTTTTTCTAGGCCTAAGACAAGAACTCATATTTTCACACCTCAGTTAGAAGGCAAAAAGTAGGGTGTGAGTCGAGGTAAACAAAATAGGCCGAGAGTTGTTGATTCTCTCTAGACCTTAAACTAAAAGGGTAAAAACAAATCTGGAGGTTTATGTGTGCTCCAGCCCAGGTCCCCAAAGTACAAGAGATGGGAACAAGAGCCCTCACTGGTGACAGACCCGTCTGCTGGGATTGTCCTCCGTGTTCCACAAATCCATTAGGGTGTTTGGGGTGATGAGAGTTGACCGGTGAAGGGTACAGGGGGGCAGGGTCCTAACAATTATGCATTTCGGACACATTAGAAGTCAAGAAGACACCAAGCACAGAGGGAACACCATCATTTGGAGAAGGGAATACTGAGTTCCAATCCCGGCTATGCCACTAATTAGTTCAGTGAATCTAAGCAGGTCACTTAATGTCTCATGACACAAAGCAGCAGAATCAGCTACAAATGACTGCAGGCCTTGCCAGCCCCCTGCGACTGCCACAATCAAAGGTCGTTCTCCCTCAGCACAGAGTGAAAGCAGGACTGACTGCAGGGCTCTTAGTCACCTCGACCTGAAATAATGACACTGTCGGTCAGCGTTTTCTTTTGATACCTGAGGAGCCCTGTCTAAAATCGTGACTGAGGGCTGAGCATAGAGCTTTTTGTAATGGAGGCAACAGCAAAGGTTAGGTTGCAGGGACTACTTGGTTAGCAATCAATGAGTTGCAGATGAAGAATATGAGCCTCCATATCTTCATTTGTGAAATGGAGACAATCGTATACCTTAATAATAGGAACAGAATCTGACTCAGGGCTGGGCTGGGAGTCACTTGAGGGCCAGCGTGGGTGATGTCAAAGCCTCTGCTTTGTTTCATAACACCTGCTGAAGGATACCTGGTGCTTCACAGTGGGGAAGAATAAGGCTGTGGAGGCTCAGCAGTCCAACTGGGGAAAAAATGCACACACACATATATGTATGTATTCCAATTAGATCATACACTCAGGCAAATCTCGATCCCCACTCAGGATGCTCATAGGTTAGCTGAAGGAGACAGAAGTGAAAATAATCAAAACAAAGCGTCTTGCAGGCTATGATAGAAATAGGGTCAATAAAAATGGGGCCAGGATTGGTGGCTCATTCCTATAATCCTAACATTTTGAGAGTCTGAGGGGAGAGGATCTCTTGAGCCTAGAAGTTAGAGACCAGCCTCAGCAACATAGCAGGACCTGGTCTCAAAAAAAAAAAAAAAAAAAAAGGAGCTTCTGAGTCTCTAACCACAATTTCCTATGTGTCCAGTAGTTCACTTCTACTACTGGTTCTCAGTTGACAGCCGCACGGCACCTTTCCCTCAACGGGGCATCAATGTGTTGCATGATTGTGATCATTAGACGACAAGGAGGTGCTGCTGGCATGTCCCATGGCCATTGTGGAGTTTACATTCTAGTCGGAGAGGTAAAAAATAGATCAGTAAGCAAATAAATAAACAATATAACACTGGACTGGGGGAGTTCTTTGAACAATAATGAAGTGGGGTATGGATCAGAGAATGACTTGGGAGAGTGGTGGCTATTTTACACAGTAGGATGGTCATAGAAAGTTTCTTTTTCATTTGAGTGAAGACCTGCAGTAAGAGAGTGAATCACGTAAGAGGCAGTGAGAAGGGCGGGGCACCGTGGCTCATGCCTGTAAACCCAGTGCTTTGGGAGGCCAATGCAGGAGAATCGCTTGAGCTCAGGAGTTAAGAGACCAGTCCAGGCAACATAGGGAGACCTCGTCTCTACAAATAATTTAAAAAAAAAATTAGCCAGGGCTGGTGGTAGTGCATGCCTGTAGTTACAGCTACTTAGGAGGCTGAGGTGAGAGAATCACTTAGACCTCAGGAGGTCGAGGCTGCAGTAAGCTCAGATGGCACCACTGCACTCCGGCCTGGGAGTGCAAAGGGAGACCTATCTCAAAAAAAAAAAAAATCAGTGAGAAGAACATGTCAGCCCAAAGGAAGAGCTGTCTGAGTCCAGAGTGTGCTTGGCAGGCTGTAGGTATGACACGGGGCCTAGAGAGCAGCTGAGCAACAGGAGAGCAGCAGAAGTGAGCGTGGAGTGTGGGCTAGGAGTCGATCACGTAGGACATCATTGTTCCAAGCAACAATCATGACTTGAACTTGATACTAAATATGATGGAAAGTTATTAAACAATGTTGAGCAGGGACTGACATGATCTAACTTTTTTTTTAAGAGACAAGTTCTCACTCTGTTGCCCAAACTAACACACAGTGGTACAATCACAGCTTACTATAGCCTCAAACTCCTGGGGTGGGGTTAAGCAATTCTCCTGCCTCAGCTTTCCAAGTAGCTGGAATTACAAGTGTGCACCACCACACATGGCTAATTTTTTTTATTTTTCAACTTGTAGAGATGGGGTCTCGCTATGTTGCCCAGGCTGGTCTCAAATTTCTGGCCGCAAGTGATCCCCTGGCTTCTGCCTCCCCAAGTTCTGGGATGATTGGCATGAGCCACTATGCCTGGCCTGACTCATATTTTTTTTAAAAACATTCTTTGAAAACAAAACTGAAAGGCCATGGGTAGAAGAAGGGAAACTAAATTTAAAATCCAAAAGGGAGCCACCGATTGACCAAATATGTGTCATACACCTGCACCACAGCTGCCAGGGGTGGAGAAAACGGCATGTGTCCATAGCACTGTAGGCTCAAAGGCCTTGGTGACTGGATGAGGCAGTAAAGAGAGGCAGAAATGGAGGCCTAAAGCCAGGTCTCTGGCATCTGTGCCTAGGTAGGTGGTGACACTAATTATTCACCAATGTCAGAAACACAGAAGGCAGAGCTGTTCTGAGGAAAAATGTGTCAAGTTCCATTTGAGTCATGCGAGAACGTCCAGAAGGAAGCTGATGACACATGCCTACAGCTCAGGGGTGTGGCCTAAGTGAGAGATAAAGATGCAGAATCATTGTGTATGGGTGGGAATTACAGAGGTCAAAGTGAAGGAGACCTACTAGAGAGAGTATAGAAAGAGGAGAGAGAAGAATTCTGAGCTCAGATGACAGAAAACACCAGGGTTTAATAGGTACCCAAAAGAAAAGTTGTAAGCAAAGGAAATGGGAAGACATAGTCAGAAAAATAGGAGTCCCAGGAGAAAGAACCAGGCGCTGGTTAATATTGTCACATGCTATGGAGGGGGCTGGGACGGCCCCCAGAGAAGTCTGACATAGCTCCCTTATTTCCCGTAACGTAGACCTTAACATGCTGTTTTCTGAGGGCTTGCCTGAACCCCCTACTGGACTGTAAGTGCTGCAAGGGCAAGGAATGCTTCTGTTTTGGTAATCACTGAACACTCAGCGTCCAACATTATACCTGACTTGTAGTGACACTAAATAAAAATGTGTTCAATTAGCAAATGGATGACTGAGCTGCAAACAGGCAATTATTCATGATCTCTGACAGAGCATTTAGAGTGGAACAGTGAGAGGAAGTCTAATCACAACTAGCTGAAGTGTAAATGACAAATGAGAAAAGGACGAAATCAGGTATATAATCAAAGAAGGGTAAATAATTACGAGGTACTCTAGGGTTTAGGTTAGGTCATTGTTGGTTTGTTTTATAAGCCAAAAATAAAATTCTAAGCCCCCCGACCAACTGAATGGACCCCCTCTCAGCAAATGGGATTCTAAAGAAACCTGAAAAACTAATTCAGGCCATGATGGGAAGGAGAGAGTCAGACATGCTTATTATACCCTCTCCCTTCTGGAGTTCAGGCACAACTGACCATAGCTAATATTAAAACAGAGATCTCGGCTGGGTGCGGTAGCTCAGCCTATAATCCCAGCACTTTGGGAGGCCTAGGCAGGTGGATCACAAGGTCAGGAGATCGAGACCATCCTGGTCAACATGGTGAAACTCCGTGTCTACTAAAAATACAAAAATTAGCTGGGCATGGTGGCACGTGCCTGTAGTCCCAGCTACTCGGGAGGCTGAGGCAGGAGAATTGCTTGAACCCAACAGGCAGAGGTTGCAGTGAGCTGAGATTGTGCCATTGCACTCCAGCCTGGGTAACAAGAGCGAAACTCCATCTCAAAAAAAAAAAAAAAAAAAAAAATCCAGAGATCTCAAGACTGACAAAAGAAAATCACTGTAGAATAAGATACCAGATTCTAACCTGATTCTAGTATAACATCCCATGACAGATAAAGAAGGAAATCAAAATATTTTACCCTAAAGTATGTTTCTCTGACATACTTTGAAATGATCCCGCAAAGCCATCTTTTGTGGGGAAAAAATTGTATCTATAATCTCTATTAACATAACTAGATCTTTCCTTTTTTAGACCTCCCAATCTCAAAGGGATTAACTGAGAGTCTAGCCCCTTTTAAAGGTCTAAATAGGGGCCTGGCTTAGTGGCTCACGCCTGTAATCCCAGCACTTTGGGATATCAAGGCAGGTGAATCACTTGAGACCAGGAGTTTGAAACCAGCCTGGTCAGTCTCTACTAAAAATACAAAAATGGGCTGGGTGTGTTGGTGCAGACCTGTATTTCCAGCTACTGGGGAGGCTGAGGCATGAGAATTGCTTAAGCCCGGGAGGTGGAGGCTACAGTGAGCTGAGATTGTGCCATTGCACTCCCACTTAGGCGACAGAGCGTGACTGTCTCAAAAAAGAAAATTAAAATAAAGGTCTAAGTAAGAAACACTTGCCATCTACTGTCTCCAAGGGCAGACACCTATGAGACTTCACCTGTGTAATAAGAACCCTGGTATCTACGACCTCTTATTTTAACCCAGGCATTCCTTTCTATTGATTCTGGGTCTTTAGAAAATTAGCTTAACTGTTTCAACCAATTGACAATCAGAAAATCTTTGAATCCAACTATGACCTGTAACCCGCCTGTCCCCACATCAAGATGTCTCGCTTTTCTGAACCAAACCAGTGTATACCTCACATGTTTAAACTGATGTTTTAAGTCTCTTTAAAACATAGAAAAACGGGTTGTAACCCAACCATCTTGGTCACAAGTTCTCAGGACATCTTGTGACTGTGCCTTGGGCCATAGTTTCTCATATGTGGCTAAGAATACATCTCTTTAAATATTTAGTTTGGCTCTTTTCATCCACAGTTTGTTTTGTTTCTCTCTCTCTCTCTCTCTCTCTCTCTCTCTCTCTTTTTTGAGACATAGTCTTGCTCTGTCACCTAGGCTAGAGTGCAGTGGCGTGATCCCAACTCACTGCAGCCTCAACCTCCAAGGCTCAAGTGATCCTCCCACCTCAGCCTCCCAAGAAACTGGGATTACAGGTGTGTGCCACCATGCCCAGTTAATTTTTGTATTTTTAGTAAAGATGGGGTTTTGCAATGTTGGCCAGGTTGGTCTTGAACTCCTGACCTCAAGTGATCTACCCTCCTTGGCCTCCCAAAGTGTTGAGATTACAGGTGCGAGTCAGCATACCCAGCATTTTTTTTTTTTTTAAGAGTGGCCTTGTGTATATTTCTTCAGTGGGTAAAAGACCAGAGTACATTTCTTCGATGGTTAAAAATAGAAGAGTGGGTGCTTGCTTTGGCAGCACATATACTTAAAAAAAAAAAAAAAGGAACAATACGGAGAAGATTGGCACAAGGAAAACACAAATTCTTGAAGTGTTCCTATTTTGTTTTAATTTGTTGTTTAAAATATTGAGATAGGGTCTCACTCTGACACCCAGGCTGGAGTGCAGTGGTGTGATCACAGCTCACTGCAGCCTCCACCTCCCAAACTCAAGCAATCCTCCCACCTCAGCCTCCCAAGTAGCTGGGACTACAGGCATACACCACCACACCCAGCTAGTTTTTAAATATTTTTGTAGAGATGAGGTCCCTCTATGTTGCCCAGGCTGGTCTCAAACTCCTTGGTTCAAGTGATCCTCTCACTTTAGCCTCCCAAAGTACTTGGATTATAGGAATGAGCCACTGTGCCTGGCCACATTCCGTATTTAAAAAAAAAACAAACAGGCTGGGCACGGTAGCTCATGCCTGTAATCCCAGTGCTTTTGGAGGCCGAAGCGAGTGATCACAAGGTCAAGATGTTGTAACCCAGCAAGTTGTAAGGAAAGCACCACCCACTGAGATTGAATCCGGAGTCCTTTATTGCCAACGACCGAGACTCACCTCACACTCAAAAATCTCTCAACCCCGAAGAAGGAGTTTGATTCCTTTTTATATCTTGCCTACGAGAGAGGAGGGGTAGCCTAGCTGAAGCAGAATTTACAGAAGTAGAATGAGCAAGTTAGATAAGGAGGCTAGTAACTAGAAGGCAGGAGGTTCCCATGATTGTTAATTACTAAAGACAGTATACGCAGGCGGTTCCCATGATTGACGGTTACCAAGGGGGATATTCGGTACTTGCCATATAATCAGTCAAGGGGGTATTCACAATAGCAAGTGGGCTTGCCAAGCAGGATATGCTTACAATGGTTATATGCTCTATAGTTCTAAGCACAGCATGGCCCAGCACAGTAGCATTACCCAGGTATGCACTCAAGGGAGAAATGGTGGGAGGGGTGAGGTGGAGGTTAAGATGGAATCTGACTCTTAGCAAAATGGAGTCTGTCTGGCTAACACAGGGTAGGTTAGCACAAAGAGATTGAGACCATCCTGGCCAACATGGTGAAGCTGTCTCTACTAACACTACAAAAATTAGCTGAGCATGGTGGCACACACCTGTAGTCCCAACTACTTGGGAAGTTGAGGCAGGAGAATCATTTGAACCGGCAGGTGGAGGTTGCAGTGAGCTGAGATTGAAATTGAACCACTGCACTCCAGCCTGGTGACAGAATAAGACTCAATCTCAAAAAGAGAGAGAGAGAGAGAGAGAGAGAGAGAGAAGAAATCCTGGAGGAGCAAGGTCACAGAAAGGAGAGAGGGTGTGGGATTAAGAGCTCAGACAGACGGAGTAGCTGTGAACTAAAGAAAAGGCAATTCTGAGGCTTGAGGGAGACAGATTCCTGTGGAAAAAGACAAAAGAACGTTTATAGATGTGATGGCAGAAATAATGGGAATTCATTTCTATTAAGCTGCATGTTATTGATACTATAGGAGAGAGAGAGAGTTTTCAGGAGTTGAGGCCGACTATAAAGTGGCCCTCCTTGCTTCTAATACCAAGCACAGGGAAGGGGAGGATCCCCAGACTGCTTTTGATAACTCATTAAAAGGACTCACAGAGCCCACTGAAAGCCGTTATAGGCAGGGCTACAGTTTATTGCAATGAAAGGATACATGATAAAATCAGCCAAGGGAAGAGATCAATGGGGAGGGGTCCAGACACTGAGTTTCCAGCTTTCCTCCCCCTGTGGAAGCATGAACAGTTGTGGCCTTCTCCCAGAGTTGATGTGTGACAATATGCAGAGTACAGCCATCCAAAGAAGTTCACCCAGCCACTGGTGTCTAGAGTTTTACTGAGGCTCCTTCATACTGCGCACGTGGCTGACCTTAGTCCAGCCCTTTCCAGAAGTCAAGCTATTGCCTTTAGTCTCCAGTCCCTGGTGAAGACAAAACATACATCGTGGCCCAAAGCCCCCATCATAAATCACACTGTTAGACTGTCTGGTGGCCAAAGCCCCCAGGCAAAGACACTCCCATCAGGCAGAATATTCCGAAGGCCTAGAGATCACAGCCAAGTAGTTAAGGGAAAAGACCAGACCTCTCTTTGGGTAAAGTTAATTCTTCACTATACCTAAGGTACTATGTTGATAAAGAAGGACAGAAAGCTTGAAAGGAATACAGTTTTGAATAGTAGCATAGGAAGCAAAACGGTAGTCAATGACAAAGAGCACTGCATAATAATGGAAGGCGGCCAGTTGAGATGATTTGTCTCGGTCAAGGAAGAGTACTGATATGACTGCTGTTCAGACTAGGTGCTTTTCAGAACACAGCCAAAAAGCTGTGCATTGAATGTTCATAGACCATGAAATAAATGACTTTTTCTGAAGTAGTACCACAGAGCAGTGCTGGTACCTTAGGTGGCTCCTACTATAGTGTCAGGTTTGGCCAATTTGGATGGACTCTCCTAAATCATACCAACAGAGGCTGAGTCAGATCAATAAACATTTCTTAAGAACCTACCAAGAGTAATGCATTATGCTAGGCTCTGATTACAAAGGTTAAAATTAAGAACATCTACCCTCAACTAGTTCATTAGTGAGGAAGACAGCAAATAAACAACTTGGGGTTTTATAAAGAAAGCACAAACTTAACTTATTTTTTTAAAAACTCACTATGGAATAAGGCATAGGTCATGAGATTCAGGAAGACATTTCAAAGACTTTTTTATTCACCACCATAGACCCAGCTCCCAGTAACAACTGGCACATTCTAGGCATGAAATAATTTAAATATATACACATATCCAAAATACAAGTAAAATGGTCTTTATTTGTATATAACATGATTGTGTACATAGCCAAAAATAATCAAAACCTATCTACTGGAACTAATAAGAGAATTTAGCAAAGTCACAGGATGTGGGGCCAATATTTTAAAATCTACTGCATTTTGATCTGATGCAGTTGCTCACACCTGTAACTCCAGCACTTTAGGAGGCTGAGACAGGCTTGAGCCCAGGACTTTGAAACAAGCCTGGGAAACATAGTGGATGCTGGCTCTATTTACTTTTTTTAAAATCATTTGTATATATTTCTCACAATAATTTGAAAATTATGTAGAAATATATTTAAGAGCATAAAGTATAAAATGCTTAGGAATAAATTTTTTTAACAATATGCAAAATTGTCTACGTTGAAAACACTGCCAAGAGATATACCATATTCATGGATTGGAAAACCTGATATTGTTAAGATACCAACTCTCAGGTGTGATAGCTCATGCCTGTAATCCCAGCAGTTTGGCAGGCCAAGGCAGGAAAATCACTTGAAGAGAGGAGTTCAAGACCTGCCTAGACAACAGAACAAGACTCCACCTCTACAAAACAACGAAGTGCTAGAATTATATTTGTAAGCCACTGCACCTGCGAAAATATTTTTCAAATAAAAAATAAAAAAGATACCAACTTTCTACAAATTGATTCATGGACTCAAGAAAATCTACATCAAAACACTGGTAGGCTCTTTTGTATTATTTGATAAGCTGATTCTAAAATTTGTATGGCAATGAAAAGCCAAAACCTAGAATACCTAAAGCCATTTTAAAGAAGGACAAAATTCGAGCAGTTCAAGATTTACTCTAAAGCTCCAGTAACTCAGCAGTTTAATACTGGAGTACAGAGACATCAACCAATCAATGAAATAGAAAAGAAAGTTCAGAAATAGACTGTCACTTGATATTTGACAAAGGTTGTCAATACAAAGCAATAGATTAAGGAAAAAGTATTTGGAGCAAGTGAATATCTATATGAAAAATAAATGAGTCTCTGATGCCTACCTACCATTACACCAAAAATTAAATTGAGATGCATCACAGTTCTAAAGTTGAAAGGTAAAACTCTAACGTTTCCAGAACAAAGCATAGGAGACTGTCTACACAACTCTGGGGCAGACAAAGATAAACTCAGACAAGACATATGTATATTGGATTTCATCCAAATTAAAACTCTCTAATCAAAGGACACCATTAAGAAAATGAAATGGCAAGCCACATAGACTGTTATGGCCGGGCGCGGTGGCTCAAGCCTGTAATCCCAGCACTTTGGGAGGCCAAGGCGGGTGGATCACGAGGTCAAGAGATCGAGACCATCCTAGTCAACATGGTGAAACTCCGTCTCTACTAAAAATACAAAAAATTAGCTGGGCATGGTGGCGCGTGCCTATAATCCCAGCTACTCAGGAGGCTGAGGCAGGAGAATTGCCTGAGCCCAGGAGGCGGAGGTTGCGGTGAGCCGAGATCGCGCCATTGCACTCCAGCCTGGGTAACAAGAGCGAAATTCCGTCTCAAAAAAAAAAAAAAAAAAAAAAAAGCCACATAGACTGTTATGGACTGAATGTTTCCTTCCCTCCAAATTTATATGTTGAAGCCTCAACCTCTAATGTGATGGTTGGTTTGGAGTTGGGGCCTTTGAGAAGTAATTAAGTTTAGATGACTTCATGAGGGTCAAGTCCTGACAATGGGATTAGTACCCTTAGAAGAAAAGGAAAAGTCGGCAGGGTGGTTTGCTCTCTTAATCTCAGCTACTTGGGAGGCTGACACAGAGGATCACTTGAGGCCAAAAGTTTCAGACCAGCTTGGGCAACTGAGCAAGACCATATCTCTAAGAAAATGTAAACAATTACCTAGGCACGGTGGAACACACCTGTAGTCCCAGCTACTCAGAATTTTGAGGCAGAGGATCACTTGAGCCCAGGAGTTCAATCATGCCACTGCACTCCAGCCTGGGTGACAGAGTGAGACCCTATCTCTTAAAAAAAAGAGAGAGAGATAAGAGTTCTCTATCTTTTATATATAAAAAATATAAATAAGATATTTTTATATCATATATATTTTAATATATCAATGTATTTATATATTTTTATATATCTATGTATATTGATATTTTATAATGAGATATATATATCGCTTCAAGTACAAACACAAAGAAAAGGCCGTGTGAGCACACAATGAGAAGGTGGCTGTCTATAAGCCAGGAAATAGGCCTGTACTAGGAGCTGAATCTTCTGTCACCTTGATCTTAGACTTTTCAGTCCCCAACCCAGTCTATGGTATCTTGTTATAGCAACCTGAGCTAAGACAGGGCAAAACTATTTGCAATATAAATATCTAAAAATGGACTCATATCCAGAATATATAAAGAACTCCTACAAATCAACAAAAAGAAAACAACCAATAAATAAAATAATGTACCAAAATCTAGGCCACACACTGGCACTATATATATATATATCTGAATGGCAAATAAGCATCAGTAAAGATGCCCAATAAATTTAGTGAACAGGAAAATGCACATTTAAGGCCACCATAAGATACCAGTCAGTATACTCCAGAGAGGCTGAAATGTTAAAGATTGATTATGCGAAGGGCTGGCAAGAATGTGGAGGAATTGGAATTCTCATACATTGTGGATGGGAGTGTAAATACTTTAAATACTTTGGAAAATGGAAAGTTTCTAATAAAGTTAAATATCCACTGACCTATCTCATGGGCTTATTGAAAAAGCTAAATAAAATGATGGTTCATACTGTAGTACATTTTCAATAAACATTTGTAATAGTAGTAGTACCGGTACCTTGTGCTTGTAAACACCTCCTCCAATGATAACTGAAACTTAATTGACCAACTGGTGTTGCTTTTTAACCATGTCTTGACCAGTACTGGTAGGTTGTACCTGGAGAGTGGGAAATGTGAGGTACTAAGACAGTCTGAGCTTGGGAAGGCAATTAGAGAAAGTGAAACATTTAAATAAATAGAATGGGTATCATGCCTAAAGTTAATTAGTTAATTCACAAATAAATGCATGTTCTTCTGTTGATCTGGATGCAGGTGTATTGATGATATCAAGCATTTAACTTTTAGAGTATTTTTACTTATCAAGAATTGTGCGTAACAGATACTTGCTCCCTAGGGAATGAAGCAAGACCTGAAAATGGGGATGGGTGAGTGAAAGCCAGTAATATTTGCTTCATGTGTTAATCAAGAAAAGGGTCACTTTCAAATTTTGATACATTCAGATGTTCCCCACTTCAAAATGTCTGCATCAAAATGTCCTGCTTTCATTCCTCATCACCTGCTCTGTGAGGTATCCTAATAAACACTTATCGAGTCTACAAAGATG
Organism: Saimiri boliviensis; assembly: GCF_048565385.1. Taxonomy (NCBI): domain Eukaryota; kingdom Metazoa; phylum Chordata; class Mammalia; order Primates; family Cebidae; genus Saimiri; species Saimiri boliviensis. Next base: position 13,392,506 of record NC_133463.1, read on the forward strand.
AGCAAGCTTTGTCCTTGACACAGGAGACTTTAAAGTATGGTAAGAAAGGATAGGCAATCATGTGGTTAACTACTCCCCTGGAGAATGAAGTGAATGTTCAAAGGACCAACATTACATGTGGTACCAAAAGCTCCATCAGCCAATAAATCAAGAGTTTGCCAAAGACATATACAAGTTTCCCGGGGCTTCTGTGAAGCGGAATGTCATATACATCTTGTCTTGTCTCGGAAATCCTTGAGGTCACCAACAAAGCTAAGATTTCAATTTCAAGGACTCTTTCAAATGTCTCAGAGGCTTCAAAGGGTCCATGAATCCCCTGAAACTCTATGGAAAAGAGTCCTTTTTGAATCTTAATGTGCATTTTTCTAGAAAGAAGGTCCATCACTTTCATTAAGCTCTCATATGGCTCTGTAACTCAAAAAAGATTTCTCATAAATTTGTTCTAATTGTAATTTGAGTTTATCTAGGACCTCCCATTACTCACTGAATTAAGAGTTTCCTATAACTTCAATCACAAAAATTGTTATCACAAAGGTGAGCAAAAGGCTTTAGTCCGCTAATTTGATTCTATTTCTTGCAGGCTATGGCTTCAGTGTTCTTAGAAGTCTCTGAGTACTTCCATGTGGTTCTGATGGGCCAGTTTGAAATTGAACTAGAAATGTAAAATTAAATTAACTTTACTCCTAATTAAGCATTGTAACAGTCATAATTAGATTTCACTTTATTTTGTAAATGACCTAAGCCATTTATTAACTATATGCCTTGAACTATTTACTTAAATTCTGTGACTCAATTTCCTCATCTACAAAATGAGAATAATGGCTAAATCCACCACAGTTATGATGATTAAATGGGTTAATATTTGCAAAATACTTAGACTAGTACCTGGCACAAAGTAAATGACACAGAAGTAATAAATGAATACCCTTGGCTTTACTGTCAAAGCCTATGGATTTACCCTTGTCTGCATTGTGGAATACATGCAACTGAAGTTCTTGACAAACTCTCGGTGACTCATTTCTTATTGAAAGCTTAGATGTAAGATTTAGTGTTCAAGAAAGCTTATCCAAAGTGTGAGCAGTCCATCTATTTTTAAGATATTCTAAATTATGTCTCTGTGTCAAAATAAGTCTCCTCTGAGACATTGTCTTGGCACTTAATAGAATTGCTTTTGGTGAGTTGTGCTTGCTCCATGCTCCTGCCTTGCCTAGAAAGACCTTTCAAGAAGCAGTTATTCTCCCTATGCACTTGTCAGGGATATCAATGGGATGTTGTTTACTCTAGAAGACGCTGTTGGTACCCTACCCACAAACTTTGACCAGGCTAATGCAGCCACCACTTCTGCCCATCCACAGCATCCATGCACATCGGCTGTAACAGCTCAAAGCTGTAACTCTTCTCCAGAAAACTGCTCTCAACTAACAGGAGCCTTGTCACTGGGAGATGTCTGAAAAATGATATACCAGACCCCACTCCGGTGTATAAAGGTACAAAAGCCCAGCCTTCTTGCCTCAAGAAAGGACGACTTCATGGTCCCTTTCAGACTTCAGAGCCATCCTCATGGAACCAGGTTGTCATCCGCTGAAACCGTATCTTTGCTGGGATTCCTCCTCTGCTTCGTCCTGCTTTCCTCATTTCCTTCCAGGTTTCTCCTGAGACCTCTCCCTCACTTAATTATTTGTGCGAGAACCCTATTTTAGAACCTACTTCCAGGAAATCCAACCTAAGACATCCATTATATCATAGAGTAATACGGTATGCTAAGCCCGACGGTGGGGTTTTTTTTTTCCTCCTTGGCTTCGGTGCCAAAAAAGATTGTGCTCCTCAGTCTCTCATTCCCCTTCCCTCCTTTCTCTTCCCCTCCTCATCCACCTCTTCCTCCTCCTCGTCTTCCCTTGCCTCCTCTTCCTCCTCCTTCTCTCTCCTCTTCTTTCTCCTTACCTCCTCTCTCTGGCTCCTCTTCCTCTCCTCCTCGTCTCTTCTTACTCCTCTCTCTTTTTCCTTCTCCCTTCCTTTCTCCTTATTTCGCCTTGCTTCCTATTGCTGCTGCTCCTCCTCTTCCCTCCTCCTTCCTCCCCTCTTACCTTCTCTCCACTCCTGCCTTCTCCTCCTCTTACTCTTCCTCCTTTCCTCCTCCCTTCTTTGCCTCCTTATCCGCTCCTCCTCCTCTCTTCCTCCTTCTTTCTCCTCCTCCCCTCTCCTTCCCTTCTTCACCTCCTCTTCCTCCTTCTCACTTCCTCATCCCCTCTCTCTCCTCCTCCTCCTCCCTTTCCTCCCTTTGTCTCTCCTCCTCTTTGGAAAAGAAAGAAGAAAAAAAGATTGTACTCTTCCAAAGTAAGTTCTTCATTTTTATCTAAGCCCTAGGACTCTTCTAACTGAAGGTGCTTTCCTCTTTACTTTGGTTGCCATGAATCTCAGAACCAAGTTTTCAACCCATTTCTGTTGTCTTTCTGAGTAGCAATTTCACCCTTAGCTTTATTCCATGTTTTACCTTTTTTTCCTCTTTGCCAAGACCAATCAAGCAAAATATGTTTTGTACTTTTTGGTGGAATAAAACAGGCTTTATTAATACAAAAAAGCTTTGAAAGGAGTCATGATGGCCAGGCACGGCGGCTCAGGCCTGTAATCCCAGCACTTTGGAAGGCTGAGGAGACAGGATCACCTGACCTCCGGACATCATGGCTACGGCAAGCTAAAACTGTGTCACTGCACTCCAGCATGGGTGTGAGACCAGAGTGAGACCCTGTTCTCCCCCAAAGTTTTAAAAATTAAAGAAATAAAATAAAACATCATGATTCACTTTCCTCATTCTTATTTTGCAGTCTGTATATAGACATCATTGTTTGAGGTCTGCCCAGTTCTCAATCCCCTTCTTCCAGTCATAGCATCCCCAACTGTCCTTTGGAAATGACAATATCTGAATTCAGTTCATGTAGTTCAGGTGTGCTGACTCCATTCTTTTGTTTCAGGAGAGGGGATGACCTAGTCACACAGAATCAGAGCATCATAGTCCCCTGTTACTAAATGGATTTAAAACAGGAAGGCATAGAGTACAACTAAAGCCATGAAGTTCAATTCTGCGACTTTGATTGGATTAATGAGGAGAAAACACCTTTCTTTCCCCTGAACCACTTCCTAGGATTGCTGAGAATACAAAATAAGCTTGAAGTGATTATGAGCCATTCTTCTCACCCCTACCAGGGTGAGGCTGCCTGAGATGGAGCCAGTGCAGAGAAAAGCAGAGATGAGGGACGCAGAGAGCCTACGTGTTCAGCACCTCAGTTGAGCTCTCCCTTTTTCAGTGACCTCCTTCTTTTCCTAAATCTAATTTGAGTTTGATTTCTGTTCCTTGCCAGCGAGATTCCTGACTAATAACAAAGGCACAAAAATATAAGTTTATTTTAACAGTGAAAACCTGTAAGAGGCTGGGTGCAGTGGCTTATGCCTATAATCCCAGCACTCTGGGAGGCCAGCGCAGCAAAATCGCTTGAACCCAGGAGTTCCTGTCCAGCCTAGGCAACATGGTGAGACTGGTGTCTCTATAAAAAATTTTGTAAAAATTAGTGGGTCATGGTGGTGCATTTCTATAGTCCCGGCTACTTGGAAGGTTGAGGTGGGAGTATCACTTGAGCCTCGGAGGTCGAGGTTGCAGTGAGCCATAGCTCCAGCCTGGGTGACAGAGCAAGACCATCTTAAAAAAAAAAAAAAAAAATGTTTAAACCTAAGCTTTAATGCTACATATGTGACTATCTTCCTTGTTACACAAATTTGAGAGGCTTTACTGTGTATCTTGAAACAATGGAATTCTTTTATAGCAGTTGTTCCAGTTAGAATTGATTTTACAGCATTTAAACTTTAACAACAGTTTTCTATGAGTGACGTTGGGGCTGGGCCTCGCGGCTCACGTCTGTAATCACAGCACTTTGGGAGGACAAGGGAGGCAGATCCCTTGAGGTCAGGAGTTCAAGACTAGCCTGGCCAAAATGGTGAAACCCCATCTCTGTGAAAAATATGTATTTTTTTAAATTAGCCAGGTACGGTGAAGCATACCTGTAAGGCCAGCTACTCTGGAGGCTGAAGCAGGAGAATTGCTTGAACCCAGGAGGCCGAGGTTGCAGTGAGCCAAGATCATGCCACAGCACTCCAGCCTGGGCAACAGAGTGAGACTTCATCTCAAAAAAATAAAAAAGAGTGACCTTGGGCAGAGTAGAGAATGGAGTCGAGAATTTAAACTAATTGGCAAAAAGGGAAAATCTTGGTAAAGATAGTTGCATGTGAAGGAGGGCACAGAGACTGCATTAAGTTCAGTTTTCAAGGATGACTTCTTGGCGTTTTGCTGTCATGTTACCCATCTTCGTGGTTGTTTGAGTGGTACTAAAAGCTACAAAATTTATATATTTTGCATCCTCTGCTGTTTAGGGAAGAACTCTCTAAAACCATGTTTTTCCTCTGCTTTCAAAGCATGGCAATCATTAACACAAAGAAGACTTCTGTGACCAAATGTGTGAGGAGTTTTTCCCACCACCAACCAGTGGATACCAGCTGGGTTTCCCCCAATTCAATTCTAATACTATCTCCCTGGAGATAGTGTCAGATCCCACAGGTTTAGGGCTCAGTTCTTGAGACTGCACCAAGAAGTGTCTCTGAAACTTCTGATCAATCCAATTCAAGTTAGGGTTCCCACAACCCCCTCTTTGGGTTCTATTAATTTTCTGGAGCAGCTCACAGAACTCAGGGAAACACATTTATCAGTTGATTGTAAAGGATACAGATAAAGAGATGCATAGAGTGAGGTAGGGGGGAAGAGGTGCAGAGTTTCCACGCCCTCCCTAGACACACCCCACTCCAGGGACCTCCATGAGATCTGCCATGGAGACACTTGCTGAACCCAGTTCTGTTGGGTTTTTATGGCAGCTTCAGTATGTCAGCATCCCTTCCCCCAGGGCATGAGGGTAGGAAGTCTTATGACCCACAATCAGAAAGGCAGGGAATGGTTAGAATCTTGCCTGGGAGCAGGTGAAAAGGAAGCATGGAGAAGGTTGGAGAGATCCTCTTTCCTTAGGTCTAACATACCCATAATAAAAGACTGAAATGGCCAGCCTTGGTGGCTCACCTCTGTAATCCCAGCACTTTTGGAGGCTGAGGCTGGAGGATCACTTGAGCGTAGGAGTTTGAGACCAGCCCGGATGTCCTGAGTAGCTCGGACTACAGGCATGAACCACCATGCCTGGCAAATTTTTGTATTTTTTATAGAGATGAGATTTTGCCAAGTTGCCCAAGTTGATCTTGAACTCCTGGGCTCAAGTAATCCACCCACCTCAGCTTCCCAAAGTGCTAAGATTACAGGTGTGAGGCACCACACACCGCTGCGTTCTTCCATCTTTAGTCTCAGGCAGGCTTTCCTTGAGCCATCCAGCAGCCTCAGGCTCACCTCCTCCAGCATGGGGCGAATACGTGAGTCGTCTTTCACACCAAAAGCAAAGTCCTGGAATTGAGTCTCATTAGGCCACCTTGGCTCTCATGTCCATTCCAGAGTCAATCTCTGTGGCCAGAGAAAGTGGATAGATGCTCTACACAGAGTCCAGGGTGACACGCCCATCCCTGGAACCTGGGGTAAAATCAACCCACCTGGAGCACATACATGGGAAGGGCACTGGGTGAGTCCCTAAGGAACACATGGGATCTGTTACCAGAAGAAGGGAATGATTTCTGGGCAGGTAAAGCCACACATGTCATTTCATCACTGATGTACATTTTTCCTGATTGATATCTAATCACTGAACTGATAGTATGCTTGGCTCCACTCAGCAGTGTACCCTCTCATGTATGAGGGAAGAGCTTGGTGCTTGGGGACTGTTGCAGGGGGTTGTCTGGATGTTTATTAGTGAGTGTCTTAGAGGTAGATCATGGAAGCAGGATGAAGCAAAGGGAGAAGTCAGGTTGTAGTGTTGTCCCATTGGCAGTCTCAGCTAACGCCCACCACCACAACCACAGGAGCTCTAGAGCTACAGTGGACGTTCAGAGTAGTCCCAAGTTGGAGCAAGAGAGGAGACCTTTCACGTACACACCAGGGAATACTATGCAGCCATAAAAAAGGATATGTTCATGTCCTTTTCAGGGACATGGATGAAGATGGAAACCATCATTCTCAGCAAGCTAACAGAAGAACAGAAAATCAAACACCGCACATTCTCACTCATAAGTGGGTGTTGAACAATGAGAACACATGGACACAGAGAGGGGAACATCACACACCGGGGCCTGTCGAGGGTGGGGCCTAGGGGAGAAATAGCGGGGGTGGGGAGATTAGGGACAGATAGCATTAGGAGAAATACCGAATGTAAATGACAGGGTGATGGAGGCAGCAAACCACCATGGCATGCGTATACCTATGTAACAAACCTGCACGTTCTGGACATGTACTTCCGAACTTAAAGTATAATGAATAAATTTTTTTAAAAAAGAGAGGAGGACTTTATACTCTGGGGTCCATTAGTCAGATATGCACCTTGTTAGGATGGAAGCACCGTCCGGGAAAATGAGGCTCTCCTCAGCTGAGGTTGCTCTGAAGGGACTGATGGCAAAGGGCTGCTGAAGACAGCACTCCCTGGGGGTGGGAGTAACCAATCCTGGTTGCTAAAGGAGACTGAAGTTGCACATCAGAGACCAGCACAGGGACACACAGAAATGGCGGGGTGACAAAGCTTTGTCCCAGACCCCCTAAAGGTAGCAAGCACACCACTTTAAATAGTGATTGTATAAATGTCAGTACCTAATCAGTAAGAATGATTAGTTAAAATTATAAAATTGCCTTTATTTTTATTTTTAATTATATTTTAAATATATGAATAGAGACAAGGTCTCACTAGGTGGCCCAGTCCGGTCTCAAATTCCTGAGCTCAAGGAATTCTCCTGCCTTGGCCTTACAAAGTGGTGAGATTACAGGCATGAGCTACTGTGCCCAGCCCAAAATTGCAAAACTAACTTGAGGAAGGTCTTATACTTTTTTTGCGCCAACTGCCACAATTGCCGGCTAAGGCTCTGCCTGAGGGCAAATTTTGTGATCAGATCCTCTGAGAATTCTGAGCCAGTCATGAATGGTAGCAGGTATCTGGAACCAGGATATCAATTTCAAAGAGATAAAGATGAGTCGGGAGTGTAGGCACCTGGAGGTATTTATCATTCCCAAGGCTGGAAGTAATAGCTGGCCCCACCGGCTTCTCCATACCACCACTTCCTTCTGGCTGAACTGTCTCTCACTTGATTAAAAAGATGTTTAGGCAGAGAATAAGCTTAATCTTTCCCACTGCCATCTAATGCCCATAACTCGGCAGATTTTATGATTTCAACAAAAAAGTCAGGTATCCTTACAGCAAGGGGGTGTAGGTGGGAGGGCTGACCCCCAGTCACTGCTGTAACAATCACACCAGGATGAAAGCAAGAACGTATTTCCTACACCTTCCAGGCTTGTCATTATCCATGATTCATACATGCTGGCAGGAAAGGATCATTAAACCTGAGAAAAGGACTAAGCAAACAAACAAAAAACCCTGACGCATTTAGTAAGAGACAGCTTAGAAGAAACAAAGTTGTAGAAGTAGGAGGATAAACAACCTCACTGGAAACTTAACATGTATGAAGCAGTGGTTGGTCAGAACCAATGCCAGGAAAAATATTCATCTGATCAACCAGTGAGACATATGGTAAATAATTTAAGACTTTCAAAGTTCATGCTCTAAGCTCTAACTGATAAGGAATTTGGGAATGAAGTACACATCGGCGGTGAAAAATGACTCACCAGACGACTCACACATCCGAGAACCTGCCGTTCCACCAATATTTAGAACGTAGTTCTGCTTAGGACAAAAACCAACCTAAGAGGTTTTTTGTGTTTTTGTTTTGTTGTTCTTGTTGTTGTTGTTGTTGTTGTTGTTCTGAGATGGGGTCTCACTCTGTCGCCCAGGCTGTAGTGCAGTGGCAGCATCTTGGCTCACTTCAACCTCCCCCTTCTGGGTTCAAGCGATTCTCCTGCCTCAGCCTCCTGAGTAACTGAGACTACAGCTGTGCAACACCATGCCTGGCGAATTTCTGTATTTGTAGTAGAGATGGGGTTTTGCCATGTTGGCCAGGCTGGTGTCGAACTCCTGACCTCAGGTGATCCATCCACCTCTGCCTCCGAAAGTGATGGGATTACAGGCGTGAGCCACTGTGTTCAGCCCCTCAGAGGTTTTTGTCTGTGGATTGGATTGGTTGGCTGGATTTTTTTTTCTTTTCTTTCTTTTTTTTTTTTTTTTTTTTTTTTTTTGGTTTGAGTCAGCATCTTGCTATGTCTCACCCAACCCAGGCTGGAAAACAATAGCATGATCAGTGCGCACTATAGCCTTAACCTGGCTTAAGCAGTCCTCTCACCTCAGCCACCCAGTGGGACTTGAGCGGACTACAGGAGCACACCACCAGGCCCAGCTAATTTTTAAATTATTGGTAGAGATAAGGTCTCAATCTGGTGCCCATGGTGGTCTCAAACCCCTGCACTCAAGTGATCCACCCGCCTCAGTCTCCCACAGTGCCGAGATTATAGGTGTGAGCCACCATGCCTGGTGAATTGTTTTTTTTTAATTAGAAGAATCAAGGCCGGGTGCGGTGGCTCAAGCCTGTAATCCCAGCACTTTGGGAGGCTGAGGCGGGTGGATCACGAGGTCAAGAGATCGAGACCATCCTGGTCAACATGGTGAAACCCCGTCTCTACTAAAAAAAAAAAAAAAAAAATACAAAAAAAAATACAAAAAAAAATTAGCTGGGCATGGTGGCGCGTGCCTGTAATCCCAGCTACTCAGGAGGCTGAGGCAGGAGAATTGCCTGAACCCAGGAGACAGAGGTTGCAGTGAGCCGAGATCGCGCCATTGCACTCCAGCCCGGGTAACAAGAGCGAAACTACGTCTCGAAGAAAAAAAAAAGAAGAATCCAAGGACATATTTTTTCAAGTTGTTATACATTTTCTTATCATTGTACATGACTATGCCCATAAATTTGTTCGGTCAACTCAAATATTTGAAGAAATGTAAAACCATCAATATAAATTTTAGAGTATATGCTACAGAATCATTAGAGTTCAGGAGACATAGAGAAGACTACGTGGTTTAGAGGAATTTAGAGCCAGACGCAGCTGGGTTCATTTCACACCTCTGTCACTTACTAGTTGTACAGCTTCGGCCAATTTCCTCATCTAGTTGAGTTGGTTATTCATCTGTAAAGTGGATATATAAAAATATGTATTACATAGGGGTACTGCTTGAGGTAATGCAGGCAAAATGATTAGTCCAGTGCCCAGAAAACAGTGACTGCTGCTCCTGTGGTGCTGTTGCCGCCATCATCACCGGGATGGTTGTTATGGAATATCTAAGCATAAACCATAAGACTCCTGGAAGAAAGGGAGACATTCTGACCCATGCTTCAAGAAGGCGTTTAATCTTTCAGGAAAATTGTGCCACCAAGTAAAAGGAATGAAAACAAAGATTAGTTGAGAATCCTACCTTTTATTTTCACTTGTTTTCCCCTAGTGGTTAAGTTGGGGGACAGGTTGAATGCAAGGTTGGTTTTTTTGTTTGTTTGTTTGAGACAAGGTCTCATTCTATCACTCAGGCTGGCGTGCAGTGGAACAATCACAGTTCACTGCAGCTTCAACCTCCCGGGCTCAAGCGATTTTCCGACCTCAGGCACACGCCACCATGCCTGGCTAATTTTTAAATATTTTTGTAGAAATAGGTCTCACTATTTTTCCTAGGCTGGTCTCAAACTCCTGGGCTTAAGTGATCTTCCTGACTTGGCCTCCCAAAGTGCTGGGATTAGAGTGTGAGCCACCACACCCAGCTGCAAGTTTTTTCTTAAACAGATTTACCTGAAGGCCTAGGATGGATTCAGGAAACCCAAGAGCTACTCGGGGTTTCTGGATAATTATCAATGCTGGGGCAGCCTCATTACCATGCACCATGTATGGAGGCACAAGGCTATACTTTGCCTCTCCAGGTTTGTGAGAGTCAAGGCGAAGTTCCTTCTCAGCGCTATACCACTTGCCAGACTGTGTAATATAGAAGCTGATGTCAGTTTCACCATGACAGGATGCAGCTCCCTGACTTTCCCCATCCCCTCCTCCGAGACAGTGTCTCATTCTGTCATCCAGGCTAGAATGCAGTGGTGCAATCAGGCTCACTGTAGCCCCCATCTCCCAGGCTCAAGCGGTCCTCCTACCTCAGCCTCCCAAGTAGCTGGGACCACAGGTATATGCAACGATGCCCAGCAAATTTTTTAATTTTTTTTGTAGAGATAGGGTCTCACTATGTTGCCCAGACTGATCTTGGAACTCCTGGGCTCAAGTGATCCTCTGGACTCAACCTCCCAAACTGCTGAGATTTTTAGGTAGCTAGGCAGACATGAGCAAGGCATGAGTGCCTCCCAGTCCCCAGATACGTCAGGCGACCACCAGGTATTGGTCAGGCAGTTGTTAAACTGCCTCTCTGAAATAATAATTAGTTGCAGCTGGTGCCAGGGAAGGGCGGTCTCCCAGTAGATAGAAACACCTGAAGCTGGTTATCAGCAGCTTCCCAATAAGATCTCAGGAGTTAGGCAAGTGGGCTCAAATATGCGTGCCAAAAAGCAAAATGGAGGAGTCTAACTGGTATATCTAAAAACACTCAACTGCTGAGGGAAAAATGCCACAAATGAACATGTACACAACTTCAGTAAACACACTGCGCATGTGGCCCTTCTCAAAGGCTGGCAGGCCACTGCACATGCAGACAGCTTACCCCAAGGAAAAATCAAGGGAGGAGAGACACAGAGCCCCAGAACCATGCCCATGCCAATGTTTACAACCACAAATCAAGGGTCCGGACCATGCACTTGGATCTCTCAAGTTGCCCACTTGGCCCTCTTCCAAGAGTACTTTACTTCCTTTTGTTCCTGCTGTAAAACTTTTTATTACACTTTCACTCCTGCTCTAAAGCTTGTCTCAGTCTCTGCCTCTGCCTTATATCCCCTGAATTTTTTCCTTTTAGGAGGTAAGAATCGAGTTGCTGCAGACCCACACAGATTCGCCACTGCTAACAGGATTACAGGCATGAGCCACCGTGTCCAGCCTCCCTGACTTATGTTTATACATAGTTTCTGCTTTCAGTCTCTCCAGATCAGCAGCAAGCAGGTACGTATTACTTTTGCAACGTGAATTACTCTTAGTCTCAGCTCTTTTAGGAATTCGAACCTTTTGACATCAACACAATGTGGATTACTTGTCATAAGATGAATATTAATAACAAATTATTTTTGGAGACGCACGTGACAGTCACAATACATTCTGCCCACATGACTGTCGCAAATTCTGTCACTTGCTCATGTTTTTACCAGCTTCTTTCCAGTGAATCTCAAGGCTACCTGTAAAGCAAGTAAATTAATAAGTAAATAGGTTGATCCAGGAGTGTACTTGTGTAATTGAATTCCTAGAACAATGCTGTTTCCACAATAATTAATTCATTTGCTTATTCATCAAGCACAAATACACATCTGTATTGAGTCAGACTCTATGCTGGGTACTCAGGATATAAAAGTGAAAATTCCCAGTCTAATCAGGAATTATTTGCTATTTATTTAGATGCCACACATGTAAATAAATAAGTGCAATAAAGTGTTTCAGATGCTACGTTCAAAGTGAGTCTGGGGGCTGGGCTTGGTGGCTCACAACTATAATCCCAGCACTTTGGGAGGCCAAGGATGGAGAATTGCTGGAGGCCAGGAGGTCAAGACCAGCCTAGGCAACATAGCAAAATCCTATCTCTATAATAAATTTAAGGAAATTATACTACCATACTGGTCTTTTCAAAAAATAAAAATAATTTTAAAATTAGCCAGATGTAGTGACACACCTGTAGTCCTAGGTACTTAGGAGGCTGAGGTGGTAGTATCACTGGAGCCCAGAAATACAAGGCTGCAGTTAACTATGATTGTGCTACTCCCTCCAGCCTGGGTAACAGAGTACGACCCTGTCTCTAAAAAACAAACAAACAAAAAAGTTAGTATCAGAAATACTGATTTTACCTGGGCGATCAGAAAAGGCTTGGTACCAGAGCTGGCTTCTGAGTCTTGAAAGATGAGTAAATGGTCACTGGTTGGATATTTTGGGTGAAGATAGCAGAGAACACATTCAGTTTATTTTTTTTTAAATAATTTTAATTCAAAAATGTTATTTATGAAAAATGGAACACTTTTTTTTTTTTTTTAAGACGGAGTTTCACTCTTGTTACCCAGGCTGGAGTGCAATGGCGCGATCTCAGCTCACCGCAACCTCCGCCTCCTGGGTTCAGGCAATTCTCCTGCCTCAGCCTCCTGAGTAGCTGGGATTACAGGCACGCGCCACCATGCCCAGCTAATTTTTTGTATTTTTAGTAGAGACGGAGTTTCACCATGTTAACCAGGATGGTCTCAATCTCTTGACTTCGTGATCCACCTGCCTCGGCCTCCCAAAGTGCTGGGGTTACAGGCGTGAGCCACCGCGCCTGGCCAAATATGGAACACTTTTATGAACTTGCATATCATCCTTTCACAAGGGCCATGACATTCAGTTTAACAGTACCATCAATATGCAAAAAATAGCCTGCTTCGCAGCTTGGGATGGCAGGCATTACCTTAAAGTAGAGCAGTGACACAGACTGGTCAAACTGATCTATAAAATTAGCCAGCACAGATAGGTAGGTAGGAAGGGAAGGAAAAGGAAAAAAGAGTCCAGGAAGAACCCTAGGATTATGGTTCTTAGGGTGAGGCAAAACAAGAGAGGGCCAGGTCAGCAGGGCAAGGAGGGTGACCCCAGAGGCCCCAGAAGAACCGCAGACATCACACCTGCTCTTTCCCCCAGAATGCTACAATGGTCAACAATATGAAATGATGCAGAAATGAGAAGATGAAAAGTGAAAAGAACTCACTGGATTTGGTCTTTGGTCTTTGGTAATGTACCAAGCAGTTTCAGTGACATAGTAGAGGTAGAAACTTGAGTGAAGTCAAATGGAGATGGAATCATTAGAAAACAAAAGTAAAGATGGTGATCAGAATTGGTGAGTGTGAAAGGGATACACATATACTGTTAGAAGAACTGTAAATTACATGAATTTTTGTGGCAAAAGTTTTTAATTCGATCATATCATTTGACCCAGCTATTCTACTACTAGAAAATTATCTCAAGGAAGTGAATATATATCTATGTCAAGATTTAGTTATAAGCTATTCATCCGAATATGGGTTTTAATGGGTAAGAAACTCAAAATTAAAAAGTTTTTAAAAAGAGAAAAAAAGAAACAACTTCAGTGTACAACAATAGGATGTTAGGTAAACCAATTATGTTCTATCTGGGGCAGATTTACCATGAAGCTAATGAAAATTAAGCTTTGGGCTCCTCACTTGCATGGAGCACTTCAATACACTGAGAGAGAGCCAGGCATGATGGCTCGTGTCTGTAATCCCAGTTACTTGGGAATCTGAGATGGCAGGATCCCTTGGTCCTAGGAGTTCAAGTCCAGTCTGGGCAGTATAGCAATACCAGATCTCTAAAACAAAACAAAATAAATGCATACCAAGAGATATTTATTTATAAAAATAATTTATTAAATAATTTATTTATTTATATAAATAATTCTATAGTCTTTTTCTAAAGAGAGCTTCCCCAATTGTATCAGTTTAAGCTCTCCAAATCTGGATTATCCTTGAGTCTGTTTACATAATTATAAAAATAAGATTGCATTTAATAATAGGACAAATAACTTCCCCCCCCCAGAAAAAAATGACAAAATATTTGTACAGGCATTTTTATCACAGAAAAGATGTTAATGGCATAAGGAGATGCAAATTACAACCACCATGAGCTACCACTTCTCACGTACTAGAATGGCTAACTTTTTTTTTGAGATGGAGTCTCACCCTGTTGCCCAGTTTGGAGTGTAGAGGCATGATCTCTGCTCACTGTAACCTTGGTCTCCCAGATTCAAGCAATTCTCCTGCCTCAGTTTCCTGAGTAGCTGGGATTACAGGTGTGTGCCACCACCCCTGGCTAGTTTTTGTATTTTTAGTAAAGACAACATTTCACCATGTTGGCCAGGCTGTTTTCAAACTCCTGACCTCAAATGATCTGCCTGCCTCGGCCTCTCAAAGTACTGGTATTACCGATGTGAGCCACCGTGCCCGGCCTAGAATGGCTAATTTTGTTTAAATTCTGATGAAGATGTGGAGCAACTAGAGCTCGCCTACATTACCGGTAGGAACAAAACATGGTAGCAGCACTTCGGAAAACAGTTTGTGTGCACGCTAAAGCAACTCCATCTTAAAAGTTAATCCACCATGTTGGCTTCTGATTAACCCCGTCTGGAAAGGCCACTAAGTGTGCCAGTTTATCGACTGTTCTTCTTGTAAGAGCAGGTACCCACTGTAAATCCTGTCCTTAGATCAAACAACCTTGATGCTGTCATACCTCAATTGTCCTATACATTCCTCTGAAACACCCCCTTCTATGGTACCTAAGCCCTGGGTCTTGGGTATAATGGTACCAGGATCCACCTTCTCTCTCTCTGCTGCCCCAAACGCAGCAAAGGCTTCTGCTTGTAAGTTCCTATTAAATGGTTCTTTCTAAAAAACTGAATTTGTCAGCCTCTTTTTTGGACTTTGGTGTACGTTTGCATAGATCTGCCCACGACAGAACAGTTTGGCAGCCTTTTACTACTAAACATGTACTTACCATAGGACCCAGCAACCTCACTCTTAGGAATTTATCCAAGACAAATGAAAATATAGGTCAACACAAAAGATCTGCACATGAATGTTTATAACAGCTTTACGAATGATTGCCGAAAACCAGAAACAACTCAAATATGTATCTACTGGCGAATGGATAAACCACTTGTGGTACATCCACAAAATGAAACACTACCCATCAATGAGTAGAAATGAACTACTAGTACATTAAACAACATGAATGTATTGCAAAAGCCTAATTTTAAGTGAAAAAGAGCCACACAGACACACAGACACACACACACATACACACAAACACACACACACACACACACACACACACACAGAGCTACATACTATATGATTCCGTTTCTACAACATTCTGAAAAAGATAAAACTAGGATAGAAAATTATATTCATAGTTGCAGTGGGCTGGAGAGAAAAAGGGAAATTGGGTTCCCACAACCATTTCAGGTTTGGTAATTCACCACAATGACTCACAGAACTCAGAAACATGTTATATATGATATAATAGTTTTATTGTGAAGAATACACATAGGTATCAAGATATTTTTAAAAACCGTAAAAATTTTAAAAATAAAAGATTACGTAGGGCAAGGTCTGGGAGGGAACACAGATCCTCAGTGCCCTTCCCTGGAGGAGTCAGGGAGCATCATCCTCCCAGCACTTCACTGTATTCATCAACCAGGAAGCTCCTCCAAGCCTAGGTGTCCAGAGCTTTTATTGAGGTCTCATTATGAAGGCATGATTGATTAAACCCTTGGCCATATGACTGACCCCAATCTCCCTTGATAGTGTCCCCAAATCCAAGAGCCATATATATTAAGTTTTCCAAGTCATTTTTAAATCCTCTTACTTGACTTGAGGTAAGAGAGACGTACTCCGGTCCCCTCTCCCATGCTGGGAGAGGGAGCGCAGCATACTTGGAACTCTATAGTGTGAATCAGCCAACACTGGACAGACCAGTTTTGAACAATTCCTACTGCAAGCCCTGCATGATGGTGTCTATTGTTAGTTTCTCAGCCACTTGGGCCTCTTCAGAACTTTTAAATTGCATTTTAGGTTCCATTCCACAATGCTTAACAAAATACAAAAAGGTTTCTGTTTTCATGGATTTTAGTGTCTATTAAGAGATAGAGATACTAAATAACACAAATACGTAATTGGAAACAATGTTGAGTCTTATAAAGGAAAGATTCACTAGATGTGATAGACTTTGGTGGCCTCAGGGAATCATGCCTTCAGGTATTTTGCCCTTGAGTAATCCCCTTTCACGTTGACACTAGGTTTGGCCATACAATTAACTTTCACCATTGGGACATTCCAAACATAGAGTAAGCAGAAGTTTGATGAACTTGCACATAGGATTAGGCCTCTTGGAATGCACTTTCTTAGAATCCAGTTGCCAGCCTGTGGAGGAAGCCCAAGCAGCCACATACAGAGGTCCACGTAAGAGTTAACAAAGGAGCCTGGCCAAAAACCCCTGCTGAACTCCCAGTAGGTGGCCAGCATGAAATACCAGACTTGTGACCTTGCAGCTATCTCAGCACCCCAACTGGCACAACACACCGTGAACCAGAACCACCTGATTAACTGATATGGTTTGACACTGTGTCCCCACCCAAATCTGCCAATCTGAGATTCCCAATGTTGGGGAAGGGACCTGGTGGGGTATGACTGGATCACAAGGACGAATTTCCCCCTTGCCGTTCTCGTAATAGTGAGTTCTCATGAGATCCGGTTGTTACACTCTCTATCCTGCTCCAAAATGTGAAGATCGTTCCTGCTTCCCCTTCATCTCTGCCATGACTGTAAGTTTCCTGGCGCCTCCCCATCCATGCTTCCTGTACAGCTCGTGGAATTGTGAGCCAGTTAAACCTCTTTTCCTTATAAATTACCCAGTATCAGGTAGTTCTTTATAGCAGTGTGAGACGGACTAATACATCAACCAACCAAAAGAATTATGAGAAATGATACCCTGTTAGTATTTAAACCACTGGATTTTGGAGTGATTTGTAATGTAGCAATAAACAACAAAAACACAAGACTATGAGAACAAAAACAAAAGACCTACCTAATCTGGAAAACTGAGGAGGCTTTTCCAGAGGAATCAATAATTTACATAGAATCTGGAAGAAAAAAATATATAAGTTAACTTCCAAACAGCGACCAGTGTCCATAATGGCCTGTGTTTGAAGGCAAAGCTAATGCAGTAAAAATCAGAATGGAGATTATTCATTTTCTTTTTGTTTGAGACGGAGTCTTGCTCTGTCACCCAGGTTGGAGTGCTGTGGCACAATCTTGGCTCACTAAAAACCCCACCTCCTGGATTAAAGTGATTATCCTGCCTCAGCCTCTTGAGTAGCTGAGATTACAGACACCAACCACCATGCCCAGCTAATTTTTGTATTTTTAGTAGAGACAGGGTTTCACCATGTTAGTCAGGCTGATCTTGTACTCCTGACCTCAAGCAATCCACCCACCTTGGCCTCCCAAAGTGATAGGATTACAGGTGTGAGCCACCACACTCAGCCTGAAAAACAGAATGGAGATTATTTTCTTGTGCATCGTTGCCTAATTATAAAACAAGTCGGACATGATGGCTCATACCTGTAACACTTTAGGAAGGAGGCCAAGGCGGGAGGATCACTTGAGCCCAGGAGTTTGAGACCAGCAAGATAATGAGTCTCCATCTATATAAGAAAAAAGAATATATTTTTTGTTTATATATATATTAAAAATATATATATTAAATATACATACATTAAAATATATTTAAATATGTATTTAAAGATATTTTATATATATTGAAGTATATATTAAATATATATTAAAATATATATGGAGAGAGAGAGAGGGAGAGAAGCGAATGTGTGCATACATTTATTTTAAACAGCAACAGTATAGTTAAGAAGGAAATAAAAACCCAGAGCTAAAACTGATATGTCTATTCTTGCTTATTAACACGGACTTGCCATTAGAGCCATCTGTGACATACACACATTGTGCTGGGAACATCTGCAATGTTCCTAATCTAATGGTTTAAACGATGGCTCACACCCTCATTAGAAGATATTAGCACCTCAAAACACATTTGTTGGAAATAGCAAGGTACTGATCCCTTCAGATGCTATCAAGTGGCTACACTGTAAACTAATGCACATCCTAGCAAGAACAAAGGGAACCAGACATTGAGTCCCTTCTGTGGACCAGGATATCTGACAGACTCATACATTCTCTCATTAATCTCAGTAATCTTAAGAGCAAGTATTATTTTTCCTTTTCTACTTATTAAAGAAAGTAAGGTTTTTCAAGTTTCATTAGCTTGCGTGATCACACAGCTCGAAAGTAGTAGAGCCAAGTTTTAAATCCCAGGCTCTCTGCCTCCAAAATCTGCATCTATAATAGCTGTTGTTGGTTGCCTTCCCTGCTGCAGCTTCCTCCTTTCATCCAGACGTTTTTCAACACCCATATCCTCCCATCCAGTCAGTGAGCTATAAGGGTGGGTCTCTTGCCTACACAGTATTTTTTTTTTTTTTTTTTTTGGAGACACTCCTCTCTCTGTTGCCCAGGTTGGAGTGCAGTAGCATGATCTAAGCCTCCCAGGCTCAAGCAATTCTCGTGCCTCAGCCTCCCAAATAGCTGAGACTACAGGCGCTTGCCACTATGCTCAGCTAACTTGGGGATTTTTTTGTAGAGACAGGATTTAACCATGTTGCCCAGGCTGATGTCAACTCCTGAGCTCGAGCAATCTGCCTGCCTCAGCCTCCCAAAGTGCTGGGATTACAGGTGTGAGCCATCATGTATGGCCCTCCAGTAGTATTTTTTTCGCAGCAGGTGCAACTGGCACTTGGGGCTGACTAGTTCTTTGCTCTGCAGGGCTCTCAGACACATCTTAGGATGTTTAGCATCCCTGACCTCCACTTGCCATCATTCTAACAACTCAAAATGTCCAGCACACACTTGCATGGCAGTGCTCAGCCTGAAAATGGCCAGTTCACACCAAATACTGTGCCTCCTGTCAATGATGGGTTCAGCAACCTACCCAGCAATTGGTGAGCTGTCCCTTCCAGGGGATTTCCCTGCCATGTGGAAAGATTCATGAACAGGAAAGCAGTCTGGGCCAATGAGATGTAAGGGGAGGTCTGCTGGGCTGTTTTGCACCAGAAGCTTACATACTCTGAAGAAACAGCTTCTTGGCCCTGAAGGTTTTCACGTATGGTGATGACACCCAGAACTCCTCTACCACGTCACTGCCACCTTTATAATGAAGCCACAACCTGGAGGCAAACAGATCTGAACAACTCTGAGAAAGGCAGCTAATACACTGATCACCACGAATCTCTGGACTTTTCAGTTGAATGAACAAATTAAGTCACCTTTATTCTTTAAGCCAATACAGTTAAACAATAAATCCTTAATGTTGGGCTTTCAGTTATTTGTGGAGGCAAATATCCTACCTGATATAACACCTTTTTTAAGGCATTAGGCGCTACTGTCTTTACCTAGAGCACAGGACATGCCCATTTGGGCTAGTGGCTATGAAGACGACAAAGGCATAGATTTCAATTTTGGAATTTGCCCAGCTTTCTGCTCTCTTCAGTTTTTGTCTGTCTACCAGGTTGCTCCCTGCTCTAAGCAGAAGACATGTGCTTTTTCCAGTTGAGTGGATTCCTTTGCCTGCCCTCTCAGTCCCACCTTTGCCTACCCCCTCAGATGTCTCTCTCCATAACGTATTGACCCTCTGTCTAGACTCTCCAGCCTTTCCCTTTCTACAACTCTTTCCCCAAAGCATGTGCACATCTCCAGACCTGCCCCTTGGTAACCAACCCGCCCTCAGGCTATGTACTTCTTATCTGTGGCCCTTTGCTTTCACTCGAGATAGCCAAGCTCCTTAGAGGTGACCTTTTCATCTACTTCTCCACTTCCTCATGTTTGCATTCTCCTCTGCCAATTAATCGTCAAACTACTGCGATCTGATTGATGCCACTAACTTCTCTAATGAAACTGCACTGGTAATATTCACTGATTAGTTCCTACATAATAAATCCAATAAGCATTTATCTTTATAATATCTAACCTTTCTGCTAAATGTGTTAACCAATTCCTCCTTCAAAAATTCTCTCTTGGGGCCAGGTGCGGTGGCTCATGACTGTAATTACAGCACTTTGAGAGGCTGAGGCAGGCAGAATGCTTGAGCTCAGGGGTTTGAGACCAGCCTGGGCAACATAGTGAAACCCCACCTCTACATAAAAATACAAAAATTCGATGGTACGGTGGCATGCACCTGGAGTCTCAGCTACTTGGGAGGCTGAGGCAGGAGGATTTCTTGAGTCCAGGGGACAGAGGTTGCAGTGAGCCGAGATCACACCACTGCACTCCAGCCTGGGCCACAGAGTGAGACTCTGCCTCAAAAAAAAAAAAAAAATTCTCTCTTGGGGCACATATACTAAAATTGGAATGATACAGAGAAGGTTGGCATGGCCCCTATGCAAGGATGACATGCAAATTTGTGAATCATTCTATACTTTTGTAATAAATAATAAAAAGAGGAAAAAATTCTGTCTTTTTTATGTTTGTGCTACCATCCTCTAATGCATGAGCTCTTAATCTGGGGTCCATTGACCACAGGAGTATGAATAGGAAAAAATATATATCATTATTCACTCTGAAATTCAACATTTTCTGCAGTTATGACAGTTGACAACCAACCATGGTAGTGTAGGCATGCCTATGTCTTTGTCATTAATAGAAATACAGATGTTTTTTATCATACAGTACCACTGATAGGAATATCTTGTGATATTATTTATACTCATCCCTACTATTATAGTTATTAGACATCTTGTTAGATTTCCTTATTTAATTTGTTAATAAAGAAGCATATAAAATATTCTAAAACAAATTTGTTTTTGTGCAATCACATGATGGGCTCTTCCCGCCCATTGCACAGACAAAATCAGTTCACCAAGACCGTGCGGTAGAGAAACAGTTTAATTTTCTACAAAGGAGAACTGGAGTTATCACTAAATCTGTCTCCCTAAAGTTTGGGAGGCTAGGGATTTTTATGGACAATGTGGTGGGCAGAGGATTAGGGACTGGGTGCTGCTGAATGGTTGGGAATAAAATTATACGCGTGTGGAAAACAGTCCTCTGAGTCCTTCTCTGGGTGGGGCCACAGGACAAGCTTAGTCATGAGTCACCAGTCTGGGTGGGGTCAGTCTGAAGAACATTTAAAAAAAAATCAATTTTCAAAGTTGGTCAAGGTGACTCATGCCTGTAATCCAAGCACTGTGGAAAGCCAAGGTAGGAGGATCTCTTGAACCCTAGAGTTCAAGACCAGCCTGGGCAAGATGGTGAGACCCTGTGCCAACAAAATAAAAAAGATTAAAGTGTGGTGATGTGCACCTGTGGTCCCAGCTACTGAGGCAGTAGGATCTTCTGACCCCTGAAGTTCAAGGCTGCAGTGAGCTGTGATCATACCACTGCACTCCAGCTCGGGTGACAGAGCTAGACCCTGTCTTTAAAAAAAAAAAAAGTTAGGTTCTACAATAATGATATAATCTCCTTTCTTCCTCCCTTGTTTCTTTTCTTCCTTCTTTCTCTTTCCCTCCCTCTTCCCTCTCTCCTCCCTCCCTTCCTCTCTCCTTCCCTCCCTCTCTCTCCCCTTCCCTCCCTCTCTCTCCCTTCCTTTTTTCCTTCCTTCCGTTTCCTTTCTTCCTTCTCTTTATTTCCCTCCCTTTCTTCCCTTCCTCTTTCTTCCCTCCGCCCTCCCTCTCCTTCCCTCCTTCTCTTCCTCCCTTCCTTCCTTATTTCCTTCCTTCCTTCTCTCTTCCTTCCTTCCATTTCTTTCCTTCTCTCTTTCCCTCCCTCCTTCCCTCTCTCTCTCCTTCCCTTCCACCTTTCCTTCCTTCCTTCTTCCTTTTCTTCCTTCTTTCCATTTTTCAAGAGAAGAGGTCACACTATGTTGCCCAGGATGGTCTCAAACTCCTGGGCTCAAGCAATCCTCCTGACTCAGCCTCCCAAAGTACTGGCATCACAGGTGTGAGCCACTGTGCCCAGCCAATGGTGATATAATCTATGGGAAAAATTGCGACTGTCACAAATCTAGTGACCTCTGGCCACATGACCCCTGAGCTGTAAGGGATTATGGAACTACACCTACATTTTAGCAGAGTTCAGGCCCTTCCCATAATCCTATTCTTACGGTTTTCCATTAGACTTACAAAGATGGTTTTTGGGTCCTGAAGAAGGAAGGGGTTCATTTTATGGAGGGACTATAATCATCCTTGCTTTTAAGTTAAACCATATACTTAAACTCTTCCCAAAGTTAGTTTGGCCCGTTCCCAGGAATAACCAAGGACAGTTTGGAGGTTAGAAGCAAAATGGAGTCAATTCCATTTTGAGATAAAATGTGTAGTAAATCAGGCTTATGTGAGTAAATCAGGCTTTATTGAGATAAAATGTGTAGTAAATCTGTAGTAAATCAGAGATAAAAAGCAGTATTCTCTATTAGATTTCTTTTACTGTCATAATCTTTGCAAAGGTTGTTTCATTTGCAACATTTTGATAAAATTTTCAGTATAATTTAATTTCTCTGTAATCTTCTGTATTTTATTTTGTACCTTTAAAAACATTGTTCTGAGAAGGCACCAATGAGTTTCACCAGGCTAAAGAGTCTGTTGCTGAAAAGAAGCCTGTGATAAAACAAAACACTGCCTAAAGTTTCTGCCCTTCCCACTTTTATATATATATATATATATATATATATATATATATATATATATATATACTGAATTACTGCTTCTCAGTCCAGGTTTGAAGCTCATGCTACAAGGTCCACTACCCCTCTTTTTATTTTCAGTTTTTTGGCTTCAAAACCACCTGTGGTTGGTATTATAGTCATTGGGTTTTACATTAAGGGCTCACCTAAGAACTCGGAGATAAGTTTGTACTCTGAGCATTAATGTTAAATGTCAATATGTAATGATGCCAGACATCTTACGAAAATAACATATCCCGAGTGCTTCCCACAATCTGGGCGCTGCACAGTAATCCTATCACTTTGATATTCTTTTTCCCATTTTACAGATTAAGAAACTGAAACACAGATGGAATCAATGGCATGGCTAGGTCATATGGTCAGTAATTAATGAAGCTGGAGGCTTAATATACTACAAAATAAAATTATGGGAGTGACCTAAAGATCCAGCTTGGATCCCAGGGCCAGAACTTGACAGTAATTTAATTGAATTTGTTAAGGTATCTAAAGTGACTGTCATCACAAATGGGGTTGGCCAGCCTTAAACCCTTAAAAGAAGAAGGTCTCAGAGATAAACAGCAGTATTCTCTATTAAAACATGATTCATGATTTAGATCTCAAAAACTTCAACCACACACAAAAAAAATTGTTTTAAACATGATTCATAGGAGTTTTTCATTCATCAAAGTATTTGGTTCTTGGGCAAAGCCATTAGGCCAGGGTTATAAATGCCTGCAGAGGTCAAAGAGATTAATGGTGCTGTTCAGCGTGAGACAACAGGGTGTGGTTAGGGCTGATGAAGTAAGAGAGCGAATGAGCTGAATAAAGGCATTGGGATTGATGCTTTTCCCTAGAAAGGTCATCCCAAAAGTGAGATGGGTGACTCATGTTCTCTTAGCTTAAGGTTACTAAATATTCCATACACATTATCTTTATCCAGGAAAACAAAAAGCTAGTTGCACAAATTTTAAAATATCCCTGTCTCTGGGACAATGATTTCTCATTGCAATTTGACCTTCCACTTTTAAAAATCAGACTCATAAACTAGGTTAATGTAAGTCCATTCCTGAAAGATGGATTCACTCTTGATACAGAGAAATCAGGTTCCTAAGCCTGATTTACTACACATACCAGCTTGTGAGCTCTCTTGGGAGACACAATGTATCCTTGCTTTGTGAACATAAAGCATACATCATTTTCTTGTGGAGGACAAATATGTTTTTCTTATTTGTTATATGCTGACAATTTTTAAATTTGTCTGTGGAGGTCACAACTCTCGTTAGTCCCATAGAATCCAGCATCTATCACTACCACTTACTAATGGCCGGGCGCACTGGTTCATGCCTGTAATCCAAGCACTTTGGAGGCCAAGGTGGGCAGATCACCTGAGGTCGGGAGCTCAAGACCAGCCTGACCAACATGGTGAAACCCCATCTTTAAAAAAAAAAAAAAAGAAAGAAAGAAAGAAAGAAATTATTTAATCTCTTTAAGCATCAGTCTCTTTGTCTATAAAATATTCAAAAATTTAAAAACCTGTACCAGGTTTGCTGTGAAAATTAGATGATTTAGTATTTTATTAAACATTTTTAATTGCATTAAATTTCTAGGAAATTTTAAGAATAACTGAGAGATTCAGTAGATATACAGGTAAAGGACACAAGTATGTAATCTACAATAGAGGAACTACAAATGTCTAGCAGACACTTGAAAAAACATTTGGACCCCACAGTTATACCAGCTTATATAGTATTTCTATCTCGACCACAGGCCACTCCCCCAAGATTCAAATGTCCAGTTGCTCATCTGACATCCCTTGGAAGTCTACTGGCATCTCAATTCAACATGTCTGAAACAGAATCTTTGATTCACTCTCCTTTTTCTCACATACATGATCTACTGCTACCTCAATTAATTGCATTACT
Source organism: Saimiri boliviensis (assembly GCF_048565385.1). Classification (NCBI taxonomy): domain Eukaryota; kingdom Metazoa; phylum Chordata; class Mammalia; order Primates; family Cebidae; genus Saimiri; species Saimiri boliviensis. Next base: position 13,416,971 of record NC_133463.1, read on the forward strand.
TTGTTCATCAGGCAAAACATGCAGAAATCATGCTTATATTTTTTCTCTTTCCAGTTCTTCCATACACAGTCTGTCAATGAGTTGAACCTAGTGAGGTCCTGGACTCTTGGGTGCTGCCCGGACCCACTCGAATGCCAGAACAGGAGTGACTTAGGTTCCTCAGGGAGCTAGGGTAAACAGATACCCTTTGTCGTGTTTCACATACACACAAAAATCTTGCCCTTCTAGAGGTTCACCTCTCAAAACAATACCAGGCAAGTAGAAAAGGAAAAGAAGAGCAAGTACCTAGGGACCCCGATTTGCCTGGATACCCATCTGGGTGATTTGGGGTGGCCAACTTGAAACAGCTTTTTTTCCCCCAAGCCATTCTCTCCTGTTCTCAGCCAGCTTTCTGCAACCATGAGGTCAAAAAGAAAAACAAGTATCTTTGTGCTTTGGCATTTGTGATGGGCAAGGTACTCTAAAATGCAGGGTTCAGGGCAGGACCCCTTTCCTCTGAGTTCAAAAAAGGCACTGAGTATTTTTTTTTTTTTTTTTTTTTTTTTTTTGAGACAAGGTCTCACTCTGTCACCCAGGCTAAAGCGAAGGGCAGGAACATGGCTCACTGCAGCCAGCCTCAATCTCCTGGGCTCAAGCAATCCTCCCACCTCAGCTTCCCATGTTGCTGGGACTATGAGCACATGCCATAGTGGCCTGCTAACTTTCTGTTTTTATAGAGACAAGGTCTCACTTTGTTGCCCAGGCTGATCTCAAACTCCTGGGCTTAAGCAATCCTCCCATCTCAGCTTCCCAAAGTCCTGGGAGTACAGGCATGATGCACCACTGTACCTAGCTTTTATTAATTTTATCATTCACCTCTATTGCTTTTATTGCACATTTGTTAACTCTTTTATGAAGTCTTTGTTCTAATAAATAAACACATGAAGGTTTTTCATAAATAAATCAGGAGTCTACTAAAATGGTATATTCTAGCTGTGTGAGCTTTTGGAAAATGTTTTCATTTATGTTTGAAAGTTCTTTCCAAATCTTTGAAAATATACATTCTGAGTTGAAAAGTTTTACAATAGGTAAAACTCACTAACCCACGTTTTCAATGCTGGGCATAGCAGGTGTGGTAGATAGAAATATATGATGACTCCGAAGATTTTTACACCCTGGCATATACATATCTTTTTCCAGTTGTTCAAACACTAAATTTAGGTGTTCCTGTGAAGGGATTTTGTAGATGTGAATAATGTCCCAAATCAGTTCATCTTAAGATAGAAAGATGATCCTGGGTGGGCCAGATCTTATCAGTTGAGTCCTTAAAGGGAACAGCACCCTTCCTGACAAAGAGATTCAAAGCATGAAGAATTAAAAATGAGGGAGATTCTCTATTGCCAGCTCTGGAAATGGAGTAGGTCATGCGATAAGGCATGCAAGTTGCCTCTAGTTGCTGAGAGCAGCTCCCAGCTAACAGCCAAGAAGGAAATAACAACTGAAAGGAGATGAATCTGGCCACACCATGTGAGCTTGGAAAGGAACTCAGAGTAGCAGATGAGGATGCAACCGAGCCAACACCTTGAGTTCAGCTTTATGAGATACTGAGTAGAAAATCCAGTGACTCTATGCCCAGATTTACCACAATGCTAGAGGCTAAAGACAACAGCCACTTATTGTCTCACAATGCTGTATTGCTTTTAGCCTCTAAGGTTATTTAGCAATTTAGTAATAAAAAGCAAATCCAGCAGGACATGCTAATATTAAGATACAATCTCTACATCATATGATGCAGTGTGAATCAGCACAGCAGAGATTGCAGTATCTCTAGAAGCCATTTCTATACTGGACAACTCTTGGCAATAATTCAACTACACATGCAAGTGACCAAATTAATATATCTTACAAAACTAAATGCATCTTCAACAATACTCTTCCATAACCAGTACCAGGGGAAAAAAAAAAGATCTGTGGATATTCTGTAACACCTCCCAACACAAGAGGAAGTGTTATAGATGGGAGTGAAGACTAAAGAGACAATAGAATTCACTGATTAAGATTTAGATATCTTACTTTTGCGACTTTTTATTTGCAAGAAAAAAAAAAGAAAGAAAATTGATCGTGTGAACACATTTGCATTAAAAGATGTTTTTGCAAATTGGGGGCCCTGAACTTAAGCTTGATTAGATTCACAGTAAGCCTACCTCTCTCTTTACCCATAGCACTTGGCAGAGTGCCTGGCATCTGAATGACAGGTCTCAAATATTCTTTCTCATATAATTGCATTCAATAAATCATTAAATTGATATTTACTTAAATGACTTTAAAATTTTCTTGATTGGGCCAGGCGCGTTGACTCATGCCTGTAATCCCAGCACTTTGGGAGGCCAAGCCAGGTGGATCATTTGAGGTTGGGAGTTCGAGACTAGCCTGGCCAACATGGTGAAAATCCGTCTCTACTTAAAATACAAAAATTAGCCAGGCATGGTGGCACACACCTGTAATCCCAAATACTCAGGAGGCTGAGGCAGGAGAACTGCGTGAGCCTGGGAGACGTAGGTTGCAGTAAGCTGAGATCGCACCACTGCACTCCAGCCCAGGCAACAGTACAAGACTCCATTGCCCACCCCCCCAAAAAAAAAAAAAATTCTTGAGTGAATTAACACTACTTGAAGGATCCCTGTAAACTGAGTCTTTCAATTTCTTATCTACTGGGTCCCTTATAATAAAACATGTTACATGTCTACTTCCTCATCTCTGTTTGCTCCCAAGAAAGAAAAGGCAAGTAATTTAGTTTTTGTATTTCAATTAGTAATTCAATAACCTGGCTGTTTTTTGTTTCTTTAAAGCAAAATAGCTTATCTCAGAGTTCAGATCAGACAATCTCACCACTGGTATTTGGATTCAGTGTCTTCTGAGGTGAAGTGAAAGAAGAACCTTTCAGAAATGCTTGCAGTTGATTCAAAGAGAGGAAGAAGGATCTCGTTCTAAAGAGGCTTTGTCTATAATTGATTTTTCTAAAGAAAAAATCAACAAAAAGTATAGTGTATCGATGCTGAATACTCTGCTCTTTCAAACAAATGTTTTCATATTATAACTTGTATCAGACATAGTATCAGGAAAATTAAAATACCCACTTACTAAGAGCAAAAAATGCTTTTCAGTAAGTCTGGTAATAAAAACTTCAAGATAATATTCCAAAATTACATAAGCCTGCAGTTCTTCTAATAAAGATTACTAAACTGTAGTATCACAAAAGATTCTTTTGGGGAATAAAATGATAGTGAAGCTTCCCTACTGGTTTGTACCGTAAACTTGCTTAGCTAAAGGCAGTGCTTCCACCACCTCCATTTAGTGTAAATTTTGTTAACCTGAAACTTAAAATGCAAAATGATGCATAATATACAATGCTATCTGTAATAATAGCTGCTATAATATTTGGATATAAGAGTTTTCACAGGCAGGAAAATATGCAGTTTCTAAAAAATGATTCAGAGTTCATAAAAAAGTGGAAATAAATGGTTTACTCTGTTGTCCACATAAATCCACAAGGACTTGGAATGGAAACAAACAGTAATCATTATCTTTAAAAATCTTTTCTTTAATACTTTGGCATTGCTGTCTAGCTTCAAAACAACTGCTTTGAACATAACTTTTTTTTAAACTGAAAAAATATACTTTATCTTCCTTTTCTGACTACACAATTATTATTTTTTTTTAATCAGAAACTCATTGCTTGCTAATGACTATACAATTGTTGTTGTTGTTGTTGTTTAGAGACAGGGTCTCACTCTGTCACCCCAGCTACAATGCAGTGGCACAATCATAGCTCACTGTACCCTCAAACTCTGTGATCCTTCCAAGTGGATAAGACTACATGCCACCATGCCTGGCTAATTTATTTTTATTTTTTTTAGAGATGGAGGTCTTACTATGTTGCTCAGGCTGGTCTGGATTCCCGGCTTCCAGCAGTCCTCCTGTGTAGCTGGGATTATAGGTGTGAGCCACAGCACCAGCCAAAAATAATTATTTTTCAGTTCCTTATTTAAAACATTCTTAGCAGGACAGGCATAGTGGCTGACTCCTATAATCCCAGCACTTTGGGAGTCTCAGCCACGCAGATCACTTGAGGTCAGGAGTTTGAGACCAGGCTGGCCAACATGGTGACACTCCGTCTCTACTAAAAGCACAAAAAGATTAACCAGATGTGATGGCACTTTCCTATAATCCCAGTTACTTGGGAGGCTGAGGTAGGAGAATCACCTGAACCTGGGAGGCAGAGGTTGCAGTGAGCCAAGATCATGCTACTGCACTCCATCCTGAGTGACAGAGCAAGACTCCATCTCAAAAAAATATAAAATAAAATATTTTAGCAGTATATAAAATCAAAACCACCAAACTTCTTTGTAGGCGAATCCATTTATAATAACCTTGTATGTAGATAGATTACATGAATGTGATTTGACTCAAAATGTATCTGACTTCAGATGATATTTATTAGATACTTGTTTTTATTTCTTTATCTATTCAGGTTTGTGGCAGCCAGCTACCAAGATGGCTCCCAGTGACCTTTGCCTCTGGCATAAATGCCCCTGTGCAGTTTCTCCCAACATTTTATCATGGCTGGTCTGTGAGACCAACAAAATACAGAAGTGATGATATGTAACTTCTGAGGCTAGGTCATACAAAGACTTTGAGGTTTTTGCCTTGTTCTGTGTCAGATCACCCTCTCTGGAAGAAATCAGCTGCAGTCATGAGGATTCTCACACAGTCTTACAAAGAATTCCATGTGACAAAGAACCGAGGTCTCCTGTCAACAGCTGGACGAGTGAGCCATCTTGGGTGAAAATCCTCTAGCCCCAGTCAATCCTTCAAATGACTGCAGCCTTGGCTAAAAAATTAAGTGCAACAGATAATACCCTAAGGCGGAATCACCCAGCTAAGCTGCTCCTAGATTTCTGATGTACAAAAATTGTGTGAGAGATCAAATGTTTATTGTTGTTTCAAGGTTGTGCAGTATTTTCTCCTAACCTGAACATTTGTAGAGGTTCCTGAGAATTGATCTCCATATTCTTTAAATTGGGAAATTTAAAAGAGCACTGGAAGTAGAGAGATTATTCTTCCCACAAATCTGAATTAATCTTACAGATTTTTTTAATATGAGTCCTGAGACATAATTTTGCTTTTTGGAGAACAGACTTATTCTTTTAATAGCTTAACTTTTTTTTTTCTTTTTTTCTTTTCTTTTTTTTTTTTTTTTTCAGATGAAGTCTCACTCTGTCACCAGGGCTGGAGTGCAGTAGTACGATCTCGGCTCACTGCAACCTCCCCCTCCCAGAGACAAGCAATTCTCCTGCCTCAGCCTCTCTTAGTAGCTGGGATTACAGGTGACCGCCATTACACCAAACTAAGTTTTTATATTTTTAGTAAAGACAGGGTTTCACCAGGTTGGCCAGGCTGGTCTCGAACTACTGACCTCATGATGAGCCCACCTCAGCCTCCCAAAGCGCTAGATTACAGGCATAAGCCACCTCACCTGGTCCAACTTTTTTTTTTTTTTTTTTAATAGAAATGTTTGGAAAACTAGACTCCTATTTTCTCCAGATTACAAGTGAAATTTGATCCTGTGGTGGCGATTTTTCTCTCTCACCATTACATTATGTTGGAAATTCTGATAATGGGATTGTTAGAAGCAGAGATAAAGGCTATATAAAAGAGAGAGGAGACAGAAAAGGGGGTGAAATGTAATCTCACAATTCCCTGTACCACTTACTTCCTAAGATCTTGTCTCATGCAAAAGACATCAGAGACAGAAAGCTTTCTCTGTCCTCATCTCCCACAGGGATGAAGGCTGATGATCATTTCTCGAAAAATAAAGACAAAATGAATTTTTCTTTATCAAAATGTAAACATCATTAGGGATAAAGGTAAAAATTAATTGAGACATCTGTAAGAGTAACAAGTACTGCTATTCTGGGCACACTGCCGGTGGGGTAGCCCTGCTCCACAAGAAGCAGTAAAGCCAAAAACAACAACAGAATAGTAACAAGTAGTTCTCTCTTTAGCACATTGTGAAGTATACTTTTCATGATCCCAGTCCCATTCCAATCCCAAATTGTCCAAAGCAAGGAATACCTATTATTTAACATCAAACGTAGGACATATTAAAGACAAATGAAGAGTAAAAAATATTAACAATGCGGAAGATAAAATACTACTGATGTTATTACCTGGATCTGTAGGAGTTGATCTCTTAATATACTTGGATACATTGCAATTTGGTATATTCTCTCCTAGTCTTCAAGTCTGTGGCTAGAAATGCTATTATTTAAGTAACCAGAATTATTATCTCTTTTCGACAGATGATGAAAGTTTGAAGACGATTTTCTGAAAGTCAGCTCGTTAGTGGCAAGGAAGAGACTATAATTCAGACCTTGTAGAATCCAAAATGGGGCCTTTCTCCAGATCACGTTCTTGTTGAATGCACTAAGCAAAGCTTTAGGACTTAGAAATAATAATTAATTTAAGAACATTATTCTTATTTTTAATTCACTTTTAGGTTCTCCATTAATCATTAATTTAATATACTTATATAGTGGGTTTTTTAAAGATGAAGTCTCACTCTGTTGCCCAGGCTGGAGAGCAATGGGGTGCAGGGGCACAATCATCGCTCACTGCAGCCTCAAACTCCTGAGCTCAAGGGATCCTTCCACCTTAGCCTCCCAAGTAGTTGGGAATGTAGGTATGAGCCACCGTGTCCAGCTTATATAGTAATTTTTCTTAATAGTTAACAATTTTTATGGCCAGGCACAGTGGCTTACACCTGTAATTCCAGTACTTTGGAAGGCCAAGGTGGGAAGATCACTTGAGCTCAGGAGTTTGAGACCAGCCTGAGCAACATAGCAAAACTCCATCTCCACAAATTTTTTTTTTTTTTTTTTTTTTTTGAGACGGAGTTTCGCTCTTGTTACCCAGGCTGGAGTGCAATGGCGCCATCTCGGCTCACCGCAACCTCCGCCTCCTGGGTTCAGGCAATTCTCCTGCCTCAGCCTCCTGAGTAGCTGGGATTACAGGCACGTGCCACCATGCCCAGCTAATTTTTTGTATCTTTAGTAGAGACGGAGTTTCACCATGTTGACTAGGATGGTCTCGATCTCTCGACCTCGTGATCCACCCGCCTCGGCCTCCCAAGGTGCTGGGATTACAGGCTTGAGCCACCGCGCCCGGCCTTTTTTTTTTTTTTGAGACAGAGTCTTGACCTGTTGCCCAGGTTGGAGTGCAGTGGCATGATCTCAGCTCACTCCAACCTCCACCTCCTGGGTCAAGTGATTCTCCTACTTCAGCCTCCCTAGTAGCTGGGATTACAGGTGTGCACCACCACACCCAGCTAATTTTTGTATTTTTAGTAAAGACGGGGTTCACCATGTTGGCTAGGCTGGTCTTGAACTCCTGACCTTAAGTGATCCACTGGCCTTGGCCTCTCAAAGTGCTGGGATTCCAGGCATGAGCTGCCGTGCCTGGCTCTACAAATAAATGTTTAAAAGTCAGCCAGTGGTGGTGGTACATGCCTGTGCTCCCAGCTACTCAGGAGGCTGAGATGGGAGGAGCACTTGAGCCCAGGAGGCTGAGGTTGCAGTAAGCATGATTGGACCACTGTACTTCAGCCTGAGTGACAGAAACCTCATCTCAATAATAATTTTTTTATATAGACAGGATCTCACTATTTTGCTCAGGCTGGTCTTGAATTCCTGGACTCAACTGATCCTCCCACCTCAGCCTCCCAAAGTGCTGGGATTACAGGTGAGAGCCAGCATGCCTGGCCATATAGTTATAATTTTAATGCACTATTTTATAAAATTAGCTTATTATTATCCCAGTATTCATTGTTTCTGCTCCATGCACTTACATCAGTCCTTTCTATTACTAATGATCAGTCCATTGCTATAAAAGAATAGCCTACCTATAAAAGAAACTTTTTTCTCCCACCTATACACACTTTGAGGATGTGAATTTGCTGTCACTAATTTTTGACTTTTCAAATAGCTTTTTGAAGGATTAGCAGAATGGAAAAGAGAAAACAGTCACTTCTGACTTTAACATGGAACCAGAAATAGGTCATGAATAGAAAAGCAAAGCAAGGAATACTACTAAGAATGTTACCTAACTAGAATAGAAATGGCATATCAAGTAGATGAGGGAAACAAAGAAGAAGGAGGGTTGTTGAAGCACCTGGAATGACTAGGTTAACGCAATACCTATAAAAGATAATGCCCTTGAAGACCCACTTAAAAGATTCTCTCTCTGCAAAACCTACCCTCATTTCCCTAAAAGAAATTAGAAGAAATTGTACTCTGTAAAATAATAGAGCACCTCTCCCGTAGTCTTCATCAGCCCAAAGTTATTTACGATTTAGCACAAGAAGACTTGAATCTCCTTTAAAGCAGGGTCTTTGTTGGGCTGACTTAACTCCTACGTTTGTTTGTCTGTTTTCCTGGAGATGGAGTCTTGTTCTGTCTCCCAGGCTGGAATGCAATGGTACAATTTTGGCTCACTGCAGCTGCCCCTCTTCTGGCCCCCAAATTCAAGTGATTCTCCTGCCTCAGCCTCTCAAGCAGCTGGCCTACTTGAGGTGCATGCCACCATGCCTGCCTAATTCTTGTATTTTTAGTAGAGACGGGGTTTCATCACGCTGGTCAGGCTGGTCTCGAACTCCTGACGATCCACCCACCTCGGCCTCCCAAAGTGCTGGGATTACAGGCATGAGCCACTGTGCCCAGCCTCCTATGTTTTTTTTTTTGTTGTTGTTGTTGTTGTCGTTGTTGTTGTTATTGCCAGGAGTTGGGTGAGATGAGGTAGAGAAAGATAATTTATTTGCTTTGGAGCTACAGTTCTTATTAACCGGCTGAAGGTGGGAGAGGACAGGGAGGAGAGGAAAGGAAGGGGAAAATGACCTCACTGTTTATGAAGTGTCCTCTGTGTGCTTGACATAGTGCTAGACATTTATATATGTCACCTCAGAGGGGAAACTAAGGCTTAGAGCATTTAGTAATCTATCCAAGATCACTCAGCTGATGTTGAGTGGTGTAGTCAGGATTTCAGTCTAATTATTTCTTCTTCCAAAACTCATGCTGAGGTCAGGTGTGGTGGCTCATGCCTGTAATCCCAGCACTTCGGGAGGCCAAGGCAGGTGGATTACTTGATGCCAAAAGTTCAAAACCAGTCTTGTCAACATGGCAAAACTCCGTGTCTACTAAAAATACAAAAATTGGTTGAGTATGGTGGTATGTGCTATAGCCCCAGCCACGCGGGGGACTGAGGCCCAAGAATCGCTTGATCCCAGGAGGTGGAGGTTGGCAGTGAGTTGAAATCACACCACTGCACTCTAGCCTGGGTGACAGAGCAAGACTCTTTCTAAAAAAAAAACAAAACAAAAAAAACAAAAAAAAACAAAAAAAACAAAAAAACTGGTACTGAGTTTTAAGCATTTGCTGGAAAACTAGTTCTATTATAGTATTTGGACATGGCTGAAGGAAGGCATTTTACAGTTGTTCTTAATTATTTCTGGGTCATGGAAGAATCTCTCCCATAAAAGTGTACATGTGCAAATATATACATCATTATGAGTTTTGCATATCATTTCAGAAGGATTAGCTAAGGAACCACAGAAACAAAGGCAAGAACCTCAAGATTACAGTATTCCCAACCACCTTCTCCCATTCCACTCCACCCTAAACCTCTTCCCAAAGACTGAGAATAATTAAAATCAGAGAAAATATAAACACGAAAGTTTGGTTGGGAGAAGCAAATGCAAAGTTCTAATATAGTATTGTACTCGAAAACGTCATGGAGAACTTGATTAGGAGACACTGAAGAATGTAGTGACAATCTTTAAATTTCACAGTTATGACCTTCAGACCATATATGATGTAAGGTTAAGAGACAGGGTTATCACAATACATTCTAAGAGAGTGAAAATAGCTGAAAATCAAACTGAATGGAAAATCCCAGGAAGTATACTATATTCAATGGAAGAGAGGTTTATTTCTGTTATTCTGTCTGGGGAACTTTTCTTGAAAAATATGCTTGGATTTTATGGGCTAAAGAAAATGTTTTAAATGAGGTTTATGTGATTTTTTTTTTATACCCTGTCTTTTTTCCAAGAGGATTTAAAAGAGATTATAGATTTACAGAAAATATAACAAAATATTATGAATCACACATAGAAAAAAAGGTAGAGACATAAAATAGAGCCAGGAACGAAGCTGATATTAAATCATGAATTTATATAAGTGATTAGGCCTTTACTTCCTCAAGGTAATTTCTTTTTTTTCTTTTTAATTTTCTGTAGAGACAGGATCTCACCATGTTATCCATGTTGGTCTTGAACTCCTAGGCTCAAGGGATCCTCCAGCCTTTGCCACCCAAAGTGATGGAATTACCTACGTGAGCCACTGCACTCAGCCCCTCAAGGTAATTTCTAAATATTATGCAGCACTGAGAGTTTTATGTATTAGATATATATTTTTCATAATTTACACAATATTTTCACATACATTATTTGATCCTAGATGGATTTTGTGAGGCAGTTATTATCCACATTTTCCATAAAAGGAAACTGAAACTCAGAAAAGAACTTGAAAAATTCTGTCCTTTAAGGTGGAGAATTGCTTGAGGCCAGTAGTTCAAGACCAGCCTGGGTAACACACGGAGTCTCTATCTCTCCAAATAATAATAATAATAATAATAATAAATAAGCTGGGCATGGTGGCACGTGCCTGTGGTCCCAGTTACTTGGGTGGCTGAGGCAGGACAATCACTGGAGCCCAAGAGGTCAAGACCGGCAGTAAGCGGTGATCAGGTCACTGCACTGCAGCCTAGATGACAGAGCAAGACCTCGTCTCAATCAATCAATAAATCAATCAATCAGAACAATAGGCATTTGACATCTATGGTCCTGGCATTTCCACAAGAGAAATGGCTTTAGAGCCATTCTTTACAGATGGCTTTAGATTTGGAGGCTGGCTAAACATAAAATTAAAGGACTTCATGCTTGGAATGGCCCTTTTAGGAAATACTTAACTCCTTTACTTTATAGACGAGCATACTAAAGCCCTCAGATTTTTAAAAATAATTCTTTCAATAATTATTTATTAAGACACAGCGTCTCAGTCTATAGCCCAAACTGGAGTCCAGTGGCAGCATCCTAGCTCACTGAAGCCTCTAAATCCTTGGCTCAAGCTATCCTCCCTCTTCAGCCTCCCAAGTAGCTGGAACTGCAGGCACAAGCCATCGTAACCTGCACTCTGAAGCTTTAAGAGGCCAAATGGTTCCTCATATTCAATCAATTACAGGTAGAGCCAAGACCAAAAGCCAGGTTTCCTAAGTTATTTTCTTTACAACACATTGCCCCTATAGCTTTATATCCTTGCGTATGATTTTTGTTACAAATCCAGTTCTCATCCTCTTTCCTGTCACAATTTCCCTTGTGTCTGCTGGGTAAAGTTTTAAATGCATGTTGACATATCATACAAGGCCCTGCATAACCTGGCATAGAGATCTCTCCAGGTACTCTCCTACTCTAATAATACAGGAATACTCCTGACTCCTAGGAGGCTAGACGTTTGTGTAACATCCTGATAGAGATGTCCTGTTTAGGCTGTGTTGGTGAAAAAAGGCCACATCCCTCTATCCTGTGAGAGTGAGTACTTGAGCTTCTCCTCTATCACCCAGGAAGATTCGGTGAAGGCACTCAAGTGGGAGGGACAAAATGACGTCTGAAACCTGGAGGCCTTGGGCAGGGACCTCCCCTTCCTTAAACTCAAGGTAAACGAACCAAATTTTGAGATTCCAGGTAACTTTTCATGTCAAATTCTTCTGTGCCATCCCTAACCCTTTAGTAAAATCCCCTCCAAATATTTCAGAAAAACCTTGTGAGTTCGTATCTGGCAAGGCCATCCAAAGCATGTAGCAGCCCTCCATATCTAGCCAGCATAATGGTGTCAGTACTAATTACAACATGATAGATTCCAAAGAGGAGAGGAGAGTATTATGCAACAGGAACCAGGGCCACTAAATCCCAATCACTTTTTCGCCAGCAATGATTCTCCTTCCATATGGGGTTATAGGTTATGAGGATACGGGTTAGTCAATTAAATTCCTTATGTAATTTCAAATTCCCTGAACAGATCCAGGAATTTTGCACATTCTGTTCCTTGTCCATAAACTTTGGTTCCCTTCCCCAAACTGTTATTCTTTTGACAAACTCTTTTTTTTTTTTTTTTTCCTTTTGAGGTGGAGTCTCGCTCTGTCGCGCAGGCTGGAGTGCAGTGGCACAATCTCAGCTTACTGCAACCTCCACCTCCCAGATTCAAGCAATTCTCTGCCTCGGCCTCCCGAGTAGCTGGGATTACAGGCACCCACCACCATGCCTGGATAATTTTTTTGTTTTTGTTTTTGTTTTTGTATTTTTTGTACAGACGGGGTTTCATCATCTTGGCCAGGCTGGTCTTGAACTCCTGACCTTGTGATCCACCTGCCTCAGCCTCCCAAAGTGCTGGGATTCTTTTGATAAACTCTTATTCATCATTCATATTCCTGGCTCAGACATCATATCTCTAGGTAACCTTTCCTGACATTTAGACTATTCTCTACCTCCTCTTCCATAACCTGTGCTCCTTTTGAACAGAGTGATACATTTTGGGCTTGATGATTAAAAAAGAAAAGTAGAAAAACAGAACATAGAACATACAGGGCTTCTAGTTGCTATGCCTGGCAGTGCATGAAACACAGTATTCAATAACTATTATTTAAATGCATAAATTAGTCATTTTGTTTTTTCCTTTAGCAGTATTTTTTTATACATGATAAAAATTATATAGGATTCATATATTACATATGTTGCATATGTTGTATAACATGTAAAAATATGTTTTGTATATATATATGTACAGATTGTCTCCGTTTTGCATAACCAAAGTCAAGCTTTTTTTTTTAAGAGCAGCCCTCAGAACCAGGACAGGTCCAGAGGCTTTATTAATTTTTATTTTTATTTATTTTGAAACGGAGTCTCACTCTTTCACCCAGGCTGGAGTGCAGTGGTGCAATCTCGGCCCCCTACAACCTCCACCTCCCAGGTTCAAGTGATTCTCCTGCCTCAGCCTCCTGAGTAGTTGGGAATACAGGCAAGCGCCACCACGCCAGGCTAATTTTTGTAGTTTTAACAGAGACGGGGTTTCGCATTGTTGGCCAGGCTGGTCTTGAACTCCTGACCTCAGGTGAGAGCAGCATAGTATTCCACTGTATGGGCATACCATGATTTACTTCGCAGTCTCAGATTTATGGTTTCCATTTTATAAATACTGCCATTTTCACCGTCAAGCCCCGATGCCAAACACAGAAATACCGCCCCCCAACTCCCTCGCCGCGTGCCTTCCACATTTTCACACAAATTTTTAGGAGCCCAGGGCGGAGCCCTGCACCGAACGCTGCCTCTGCCTTTCCCCCACGTGCCCCGCGCCCCCGCCACAGGGTGGAAGGCGACGGAACCGAGTCCTCCGCACCCCCACCTGCCCGCTTCCCCCGAACCCCCACCTGCCCGGTTCCCCAGCGTCTCCCGGCGGCCGGGCTCTCCTGCTCAAAGGTGGCGGAACGACCGGAGCCCGGCCTCGCCCCGCTCGGGACAGGGCTGACTGGGCCCGGCCAGCTCTGCGCGGGGCGGGACTTCGACGGGGCGGGGCGGGACTCCGGCCGGCGGGGCGCGGCCAGCGTGCGGGGCTCCTCCCCTTTCCTCCGGCGGCGCCGGCGGCCGCAGCACTTCCGGGTCGGCGTGGAGGCGGGGCGGAGGCGCAGCGGAGGCTGTTATTGTTCGCCTGGGCTCGGTCGGGCGCTGTCTCCCATAGCTCGGCAGGTGTCAGTTTGTCCGGCCTCCTCGCAGCCCCTTACTCCCGGCAGCTGACAGCAGTAGCGGCGGCGGCGGCGGCGGCGGGCGGGGCCTGGCGTTTCGAGGCTGAGCGGCGCCGGGGTGAGGGGCGCGGAGGAGGAGCAGCAGCGGGAGGAGGAGCCGTGTGCCCTGGCACTGAGCGGCCGCGGCCATGGCGTACGCCTATCTTTTCAAGTACATCATCATCGGCGACACAGGTGAGGGCCCCGGGCGCGGCCGTGCGGGTGTCGGCGGTCTCCGCGCCGGGGCTGAGGGGCAAACGGCGTCTGGCGGTGGCGAGGACGCGGACCCCACCCGGCGCCTCCCTCCCGGCCGCGCCGCTGCATTTCCGCAGTGCTGGAGCTGGTGACGTGGGCCCTGCGAGCGGCCGCGGCCTGGCCAGGCCGGCTCTGCGGACCCCGACCCGGCCGGCCCCGCAGCTGGGGGCCGCGGCAGCCGTTTGCGACGCCCGATGCAGGAAGTGTGCGACAGAAGGGGAGGCCTAGCCCGGGGCCGCCGGGGCCCGATCCGCAGGACTGCACCCCACCCCCGGAACCCCTCGCCGTAGGTCTCTTCGAGGCCCCGGAAAAAAGGAGGAGGGAAACCTAGGAGAGCAGAAGGTGTTGGGGTCCGGGTCTTAGTTCCTGACCAGTCCACCCTCCTCCACCTGCACGCATCTGTTAAGGCCTGGGCAAGGCGCTTTTTGGTGTGGGACAGGCAGCTGAGCAGGAAAGGAAAGCTTTAAAATATATAACATATGCCTCTGTATTATATATGCTTTTTTAACACCTTCACTCTCGAGTCACAATAAGCCACATCTCCTTACTTGACGGCTAGAGCATCCCTTTCGGGGTTAGGAAAGCGCGAACGGGTTGTGTGGACTTTTGCCACGTGGGAACTGGGGTTATTTGATAGTAACGCACAGTCGTTCAGTGCCCTGGGTGTGTACTTACGTATGTATATGTTGGGGACGCTGATGTTTTAAATAAGTCAGGTCCGGTGTCACAACGGATAATTTTCAGGTGAGCTCATGTCCATTTGAAGCAGAAAGAAAGTCAGTTAGTCTCACTTAGAATGACATCCCAGTATATGGCACAGAAAGTAAACAAACTTCGTATTTTTAATACCTGTGGTTTTGATATTACTTTGAATCTAATAATAAACCTAAAGATTGTTTAGGTGTTGCAACTATTAATATACCAGAGTCTGATTTCAGTGGTTACTCTTGCACAACTTCGGACTATTTGCACAACTTTGGTAATGTAAGCCTCTGTTTGTAGTTGAACTAATAATGTAGCAGGTCCCGTAACTAAAGAAGTATGTTGGCCGGGTGCGGTGGCTCATGCCTGCGCGATCCCAGCACTTTCCGAGGCGGAGGCTGGTGGATCACCTGAAGTCAGGAGTTCGAGACCAGCGTGGCCAACATGGTGAAACCCTGTCTCTACTAAAAATACAAAAATTAGCCAGGTGTTGTGGTGGGCGCCTGTAATCCCACCACTTGGGAGGCTGAGGCAGGAGGATCACTTGAGCCCTGCAGGTGGAGGTTGCAGTGAGCCGAGGTTGCAGTGAACCGAGATCATGCACTGCACTGCACTCCACTCCAGGCTGGGTGACACAGGGAGACTCCGTCTCAAAAAAAAAAAAATCTTGTTGATTACTGCCTGAAAGAAAAACTTTCTGCTAGAAACATGAATTTTCAGCAAGGTTTTTTGGTGTGTATGTGTGTAAATTGGATTTATAAACTTTATTTTAAAAATACTGTGGTGTATTTGGAAGAAGGAAGGAGAATTCTAAAGCCTTCTGGCAAAATTTGATTTAGACTGTAAAAACAAGATTGGAGAGGAATGCCGCATTAACTGTAATATGAGTGGGTTTGAGAAATAGAAGCTTGTGGCTGTGGCCATTTGGCCGTCTCAATAGTGGTAAAGATTCAAATCAGACTTTGCTGGTTGCCTTTTTCCAGTTTTTTATTTGAGGCTCTACTGTAGGTAAATAAAGTATTGTGCAGGCAATAGTGGGGCTACAAATCCTAACAAGTTAATGCTCTGTTCTCTTGGAATTTGCCCTTATCCAAAAGCAGTCCCCACACAGTTCAAAGAAAGGGAAGACACTCCTTTCTTGTCATTACTGCTCATACGACCTAGTTCAGGAACAGAATTCTTGACACTATTATTGTATGGAGCATACTGCTCCCCACTTAAGTTCAGCCAGTGTGGTTTACTGTCAATGTAATCTTCCTGAAGCATGAATGTCAAAAGGCTACTCGTTTACTCACAGTTTTTAGTTTGACCTTGAACGAACTCTGTATTTTAGCTCCTATGTACATTTCTAGCCTTCTTTCCCACTATTCCCCTCCTTGCTTCAACCAGTGAGACCCAGTGGCTGATTTTTGTGTTTTTTCCTGGACTCTGCTACTCTCTATTCTTAGAGTGTTTTCTGGCACAACCTCTCCCTGTGGAAAATCCATCAGTCCTTCAAAGTGTTATTTGAGTTTTCTGTAATGCCTTCACGGTCAACATATATTAAGCCTTTATTGTGTGAAGATTTTCACAGTATCCTGGCTTAAAATGACTACCTTTTTTCTGCATTTATGTTTTTCACTTTGTGTCATTCTTCTGATACTGATCCCAGACTGTTTTGTTCTATAGATACTTGTATAGGCTCAATATTATGTAGGCATCTATTATATACTTCTTGAAGGCAGTAAAGATATTTTCTATGGCTTTGTGTTTCTTTCAGGAAGATCCTAGTAAAAGATAGGCCTTGTATATTTAATGAATAAGAGAGGAGCCAACAGGCTACTATATTCCTGTTTGTATATATTAATAGCTTAACAGAGGTGGTGGTGGTGGTGGTGGTGGTGGTTGTGGTTGTTTTGCCCTGTTCTGTCCCTTTTTTGCTTATTAACTTGAGCAAAATCCTTTACCATATTTCTTTAATTCAGAGTGTACCCACAGAAACTCCGTATAGCCTTAGAAAAGATGACTTTAAAATCAGTAATTTGAGAGCCACCTTGATTTTCTAAAAAGTCAATGTCAGAAACATGCATCATAGACTGAGGGAGATCACCTAATTTTTATGTTTCTGTTTCCCTAACCTATAATCTTCTCTCATTATGTGAGATAAAATGAGGATAAATGTGAAAGTACTTTTGATTTCTCAAGGGAAAGGAACAATGCGCATTTTTCCTTTTCCCAGTTCCCTCTTTAATAGAAGAGGTTTTAATACTGTTGAGCTGTTTTCTTACTGTAAGGCTAAATGCAGTTAAAATGTAGCTTTACGTTTTTTCTTTGTTCTTGTTCCTGAATCATTTAGTAAAATTTGTCATTTAAATGTAGATATAAAGTGGAAAGTGGTTTTTAACAAGCAGTTAATTATCAAGCATAGAGGGAGAGAAAAAATACAAACCTATAGTAATTTTTGCTCCTAAAATTCTAGCATCTGCCTACTATTATAACCTTATCACTAACCCTTCCTGCCCCTCAACTCTCGGCCAGGTACACAAAGGCAAAACTTTGGTTGTGTTCTTATTTCTGTTAATATCTGAATCTCCCCTTCTTGTCCCTTCTCTATCAAAAAAGGTTATGTCAAAAATTTTTGTCACTTGGCCAACTCCTTTTTATCCATTCTTTTAAGATTGTAACAAATTCTACCACTCCCTGTTGCATTTAATGCAGGTCCTCTCCTCTCTTCCCTCATTCTGTTTACCTTCTCTTCAGTCCCAGTCCCACTTAAATTTTATTATTTATTTTTATTATTTTTTTGAGATGGAGTTTTGTTCTTGTTGCCCACACTGGCATGCAAGTGGGCACGGTCTCAGCTCATTGCAGCCTCCGCCTCCCAGGTTCAAATGATTCTCCTGCCTCCCTCTCAAGGAGCTGGGGTTATAGATGCCTGCCATTACACATGGCTAATTTTTGTTTTTTTTTTTTTTTTTTTTTTGAGACGGAGTTTCGCTCTTGTTACCCAGGCTGGAATGCAATGGCGCAATCTCGGCTCACCGCAACCTCCGCCTCCTGGGCTCAGGCAATTCTCCTGCCTCAGCCTCCCGAGTAGCTGGGATTACAGGCACACGCCACCATGCCCAGCTAATTTTTTGCACCTTTAGTAGAGACGGGGTTTCACCATGTTGACCAGGATGGTCTCGATCTCTTGACCTTGTGATCCACCCGCCTCGGCCTCCCAAAGTGCTGGGATTACAGGCTTGAGCCAGCGCACCCAGCCTTAATTTTTGTATTTTTAGTAGAGACGGAGTTTCAGTATGTTAGCCAGGCTGGTCACGAACTCCTGACCTCAGGTGATCCACCCACCTCAGCCTCCCAAAGTGCTAGGATTACAGGCGTGAGCCACCGTGCCCAGCCTACATTTTATTTTTTATTTATTTTTCACTCTTATGTATATACCTACCACTTACATTTTATTTTACTTTGTATTATTTATAAAGTAAATAATTTATTATTTATTTATCTACTGAGACATGATCTCTGTCGCCCAGGTAGGGGTGCAGTAGCTCTATCATGGCTCACTCACTACAGCTTCAGTCTCCTGAGCCCATGCGATCCTCCCACCCAAGTCTTCCAAGTAGCTGGGAACACAGACACATGCCACCATGCCTGGCTAATGGGCTTTCACTGTGTTGCTCAGGCTGGTCTTAAACTCCTGGGTTCAAGCCGTCCTCTTACTTCAGCCTCCCAGAGTACCAGATTACAAACATGAGCTGCTGCTCTCAGCCTCAGTTATATTTTAAATAATCTTTTTTTGAGACGGAGTTTCGCTCTTGTTACCCAGGCTGGAGTGCAATGGCGCGGTCTCGGCTCACCGCAACCTCCGCCTCCTGGGTTCAGGCAATTCTGCTGCCTCAGCCTCCTGAGTAGCTGGGATTACAGGCACGCACCACCATGCCCAGCTTTTTTTTTTGTATTTTTAGTAGAGACGGGGTTTCACCATGTTGACCAAGATGGTCTCGATTTCTTGACCTTGTGATCCACCCGCCTCGGCCTCCCAAAGTGCTGGGATTACAGGCTTGAGCCACCGCGCCCGGCTTAAATAATCTTTTTAGTTAGGAAGGTATTTGGCTTTGTCTTAGATGTAACGGTACACCGTTCAGTATCAGATTTATTTAATAGACAAGTGCATGGATCCTTGAGGGGAGGGGAGGCGCTAGTAATGTTTGAGCTGAAATTAGAATGATGAGTAGGGACTCCCAGAGTGGGCATGGGGGAATGTCTGGTATGTAGCTGAAAGTTCATATTTCTGGCTCAGGAAAGAGTAATCTGGGATGGAGATTTGGGAACTAATAACATAAAATGAAGTCCTTATTATCTGAGAGTTCATTTTCTGAGCTTTTGAAATTACAAGATTATGTAAGGAAGAAAAATTCTCATGACATGAAAATAATTATCACTTTAAAAAGTTAACTTCTCAAACTTTCTTCTAATTCTCATCTTCTTGCTTTGGCATAGGGGCTTGCTGATCATAATATAGTTTGAATTAGTTGCAAAGTGAAATTACATATGATGCCAAAATTACAAGCATTTGTTTTTGTTTGTTTGTTTTTTTGAGAAGTTTCGCTCGTGTCACTCAAGCTGTAGTGCAGTGGAGCGATCTTGGTTCACTGCAACCTCTACCTCCCGGGTTCAAGCGATTCTCCTGCTTCAGCCTCCGCAGTAGCTAGGATTACAGGCGCCTGCCACCACACCCAGCAAATTTTTGTATTTTTAGTAGAGATGGGGTTTTGCCATGTTGGCCTAACTGGTCTCAAACTCCTGACCTCAGGTGATCCACCTGCCTTAGCCTCCCAAAGTTCTGGGATTACAGGTATGAGCCACTGCACGCAGCCACATTTGTTTCTTTGATGCAAACGATTTTGGAGCATCGGTTCATGTGCAAAACCACTGACAAATGGGAATCTGACACAGTTGTCCTCCTGGAATGAAGTAGATGGTGATTGTTCATTGAATGAATTGACAGATGAAAGTGTGGATGTAACGGTGGGAAATACTAGTGTTCATGGGGCATATGGGGAAAGTGACCAGCATAGGAGACTTTTAGGAATAAGCAAAAGAGGAAGAGAGACCTGGGCAGTACAGTGTCACGGAATCTGCAGAGGAGGCAGGTCCCAGAGAGAGAGTGGTCACCATTGTCAAGTGCAGTAGAGGTTAGGGACTACTGGTTGAAATGGTAGGAAGACATTAGTGCTTTGCCACAGTGTTTGATTCGGAAGTCAATGAGGAGGAGAACTGTAAGGTATACTTTCATTTATGTTTTTAAAATACTGTGGATTTTTATATATGTCTAAATATACAGAAAAAGTCCCAAAGACTGCACACTTAACTGTTACTTCTGGGAAGGAGAGTAAAATTATATACTTATATTGATTACATTGAAAGAGCTGGTGTTGGTGAAATGGGGCTTTTTATATTTTAGAGGCCTTCTACTTTCTTTTTTAAAAAAATAAACAGCATTACACATAGTATTGGTGCTTTTACAAAAAGTTACTGGGAAGTTAAAAGTAGAACCATGTGTGGGCTATTTTATTGAATAAATGTGAATGTGTGTTTGTATTTTAAGATAGGAGATCCTTGAGGTTGAAAGGTTGAAAATACAAGACAGGAAAGAGGGAGGGAGCAAAGTTCTAGAGGATTTGGGGAAAGAATAGGACTAGATTCTCAAGAGCTTTAAAGTTTTAACAGAAGGAAGACCTCTTCCTGTGGGAGACACTCAAATTTGAGTTAATTTAGATTTTTGTGAATCACCTGGGGTGTTTGTTAAAAAAATATGTGTATTCGGCAGCCCAACCCCTGGAGATTTTGATTCACTAGATTTGAGGTGGAGCTGAATGTTGCAAAACCTGTGGCCAGAAATACTAGTCATTCTATTATATAAGCAGATTTATTAGAGTTATCTTCAGAAAACAAACTGGGAAGTTCAGAGGTGGAAAAATTCTATTAAAATCTTTTTATTATGAGATATAGCATGTATATAAAAGAATATGTGTAATATGTATACACAGTTTAATAGTTTTAAAGAATAATAATAAACACACATTGTTTTCTCATCCAGTTTTCCACTGGCCTGAATTTTATATTACTCCTCCCCTGCTTTTCTTCATAGTTGTATATCTTATGGATTCCTAAGCTATATTATTTAGTTTTGCTCATTTTTAGATATGCTTAGCTGTTTTATTTATCAAATGAGAGCTGAAACATATCTTTTAACATCATCTACAATTTAGGTTATATACTTTTGTTATCCTTAAATTTTTGCTTTATGTATGTTATTGGTGATCTTTTAAGATTTTCGACTAGCTCTTTTCTGTTTGTTTTCTATCTCTAACCCCGTTTATTTATTTATTAGAGGGAAGTATCCTCCCTCTAATACTTATACTGTGCCTTAGTGAATCATAGAGGCTATTGGCCCTGTTGTTCTCATTCCTTTTTTCCTTTCTAAAAACCTCCTCTGGTGACTCTCCCTCCTCGTCTTCTCAAATAATATCACTCTGTTTGGTGTTCTGTCCTTTCAGTCCCATGCCATTCCTGTCCAGCATGAAGTTTTCTCTTCTGTCTCCCCAACTGCTCCCTTCCTGGATTTTAACTCCAGCTCTCCTCCTTTTGCAGTAGCCAGTCAGTTTGATGTTTTATTTGAGCAGACCCTAATTTTGCCATCTCAGCTGTTTTTCCCTTCCCTTCTGGCCCAGCTGTGCTTACTTCATTTGTTATTCTCTGCTCATCCTTAGTCGGTGAGGCTGTGTCCTTTGCTACAAAAGATGCAGCCATATATGCAGACCTCCCTTGTCCCCCTCCTAGCTTTACATTTTCTACAAGAAACTGTCCCATTGGATTTAGTTAGCCTTAAGTATTTGCAGGTTTTTAAATACTCTAGTTTTAGCTGTTACTCTTCACTTGTAAGTAAGAGATGCCTGGCAAAAAGGTGCTAGATTCTCTCTGCTGTCATGCACAGATAGTAGCCCCTTTTAAATTTACGCAGTGTTTCTCAACTCAAAACTATTAAGACTTGGTTCTTATCCATGGAATTGCTGTTTTAGTCACTCTCCAGGGATCAGTATTTTTAATACTGACATCAGTATTTTTAAAAAGTATTGTTTGTAGTGATGATAGTACTGTAACATTCCACTGTTGGTCAGCCATGGGCCACTTTTGCTTATTTTTCTAAAATTGATAGTTCTTTTTCTGTTGTCAAATTTTCTGCTTTGGGGGATTTTATGTAATCCCTAAGGTGTAGCCAGACTGAATTTATGTGGAATTCTTCATCACATTAGCTTTTGGCACTGTGGTCTGTATAGCCGATTCTCATGAGTAATCCTCAACACTTTTTATAGTTCCTATACCGTATCAAAAGCTTATTACTGTTAATCCTTCAACAGATATGTGAGATTATCATTTTACAGATGAAGAAACTGAGTTGTGTCATTTGGGGCAAATTATCTTAGTAGATGGTTTATATGGTTTGGCTCTGTGTCCCACTCAAATCTCATCTCAAATTGTAATCCCTATAGTCCCCTCGTGTTGAGGGAGGGACCTGGTGGGAGGTGATTGGATCTGATGATAGTGAGTGAGTTCTTAGGAGATCTGATGGTTTTCTAAGTGTTTGACAATTCCTCTTTGATAGTCTGGTTTTCTCCTGCTGCCATGTAATAATGTGCCTGCTTCCCCTTCTGCCATGATTATAAGTTTTCTGAGGCCTCTCCAGCCATGAAGAACTGTGAGTCAATTAAACCTCTTTCCTTTATAAATTACCCAGTCTCAGGTAGTATCTTTATAGCAGTATGAAAAGGAACGAATACAGTGGTAGAACAAAGATCTACGGCTGTCTGACTCCACAGACTATTCTCTTGATTATAGGGTGAGCTGGCTTCATTTTCCTTTGCTGTTGCCTTCCCCACATCTTCTGAGTTTTTACTTTTCATAGCCATAATGTAGCTTTAGGTTTCTCCCAATTCTCATTTTAAAGTTTAAAGTTCTCATTTTCAGGTATAGCTAAGAGTCACTGTGGTTTTGGCCAAATCTGAGGGAGAAAGGAAGAAAATGAATATTGATGGCTGCATGCTGATACAACTCCTTGAAGGAAGGATGGTGCCTGGTGCAGAGTTAAGAGTTAGTGCTTCAGTAAATGATGAATGTGTGCTAGGTAAATTCTGCTGGGTAGGCTGCATGCATTGACCAGTTTATTCCTCCTTCTTTCAAAACAGGGTTTAAGGCACTTACATAAAATTTTTTAAAGTTTTTTTAAATGTAAATGAGATATTAAGGAGATATATATATCAGTATTTTAATGCTAGCATTCCAAGCTACCAGAAACTTAGCAACTGAAACAACATAAATATATCCTACAGTTCTATAGTCCAGAAGTCTAACATGTCTCACTGGGCTAAAATCCAGGTTTCAGCAGGACTGGGTTACCTTCTACAGCAGGTGTCCCCAAACTACAGCCCGCAGGCCGCATGCGGCCCCCTGAGGCCATTTATCCGCCCCCCCCACTGCACTTCAGGAAGGGGCACCTCTTTCATTGGTGGTCAGTGAGAGGAGCACAGTATGTGGCGGCCCTCCAACAGTCTGAGGGACAGTGAACTGGCCCCCTGTGTAAAAAGTTTGGGGACGCCTGTTCTAGAGTGTCTTGACTCATTCAGGTTGTTGGCAGAATATAGGTCCATGCAGCTGTAGGGCTAAGATCCCCATTTCCTTCCTGGCTATCACCTGAGAGCTTTTCCCAGCTTTTAGAGTCCACCCCTACATTGCTTGGCCTATGGCCCCCTTCCTCCATCTTCACAGCTAACAACAGTGGATCACATCCTTCTTATGTCTCATCTTTCTGATTCTTATTGGGCCATCCCACATCTCTCTGTTGTAAAGGTTCTCCACTTTTAAGGACTCATATGTTTAGATTGGGCTAACCTGGATAATCCATGCTAGTCTCCCCATCTCAAGATCTAATCTTAATCAAATCTGCAAAGTCCCCTTTGCCATGTAGGGTAAAATATTCACAGGTTCTGGGGATTAGGATGTTAATATCTTTTGGAGGGCATTATTCTGCCTACCATAAAGGGCCACATTAGTCCATTCTCACACTGCTATAAAGAACTACCTGAAGCCAGGCGTGGTGGCTCACACCTGTAATTCTAGCACTTTGGAGGCTAGGCGTAGTGGCTCATTCGTGTATTCCTAACATTTTGGAGGCTGAGGCAGGTGGATTGTCTGAGCTCAGGAATTCAAGACCAGCCTGGGCAACACGGTGAAACCCTGTCTCTACTAAAATACAAAAAATTAGCCGGGTGTAGCGGTATGCACCTACAATCCCAGCTACTTAGGAGGCTGAGACAGGAGAATTGCTTGAACCCGACAGGCAGAGGTTGCAGTGAGCCTCAATGGCGCCATTGCATTCCAGCCTGGGCGACAGCGTGAGACTCTGTCACACACACACACACACACACACACACACACACACACACACACAAGTCCAGGTGCTATGGCTCACGCCTGTAATCCTAGCACTTTGGGAGGCCGAGGTGGGCAGATCACCTGAGGTCTGGCATTCGGCCTGACCAACATGGAGAAACCCCGTCTTTATTTAAAAAAAAAAAAAAAAGAACTACCTGAGAATGGGGAATTTATGAAGAAAAGAGGTTTAATTGATTCACAGTTCCACGGGCTGTACAGGAAGCATGGCTGTGAGTCCTCAGGAAACTTGCAGTCACAGCAGAAGGTGAAGGGGAAAGCAAGCACATCTTACCACGTCAGAGCAGGAAAGAGAATGTGAAGGGGGAAGTTTTACACACTTTTAAACAACCAGATCTCGTGAGAACTCACTCACTGTCACTGAGAGCAGCAAGAGGGAAATCCGCTTTAATGATCCAGTCAGCTCCCACCAGGTCCCTCCCCCAACATAGGAAATTAAAATTTGACATGAGATTGGGTGGGGACACGAGCTAGAAATTTCAAGGGCTAAGGAACAAATGGTAAAAACAGTAAAATAAAATCAGAAAGGAAATGTATTAGTCCATTTTCACACTGCTATAAAGATACTGCACGAGACTGGATAATTTATAAACAAAAGAGATTTAAGTGACTCACAGTTCCAGATAGCTATGGGGAGGCCTCAGGAAAATTACAATCATGGCAGAAGGCAGAGGGAGGCACCTTCTTCACAAGGTGGCAGGAGTAGGAGGGAAGGGAGGGAGGAGGGAGGGAGGAGAGAGAGAGAGTGCGTGCAATGGAGAAAGGGCCAGGACTTATCAAACAACCAAATCAGCCACTCCCTTAGCACATGGCGATTACAATTCCAGATGAGACTTTCATAGGACACAGAGCCAAACCATATCAGGACATTTATACTCAAGGTCTGTGATGTGAAGTTGTGTAGACTTCTTTGAAGTAGACGCTGTATTTAGCACTAACCAGTGCAAGAAGACAACCCTGCTCATTTACCCAAATTGTAGTATCCATTATTTTTTTTTAAAGTATGTTCATGTATATAGTTAGTAACTGCAGACATTGGGTCTTAAAAGAAGCTTTGCTTCTGCTTCCTCTTAAAAATAATACAGTTCAGCAGGTCATGGACTAAAAATAATAATAATACAATATAATGTAGTAGGTATAAATATACAACTGGTTTTATAGGGCATTTTCTCTACAGACATAACTCATTGAATCTATGAGGAAAACACCATTTTATAGGTGAGGAAAGGGACAGTAGTTGTCACATACAGTTTTCTTGTATACAGCTTGTAACTGACTAATAAGTTTTGGGACTCCAAAGTTCATGCTCTCTTCTCCATATTATAGTTCTTGATTCCCATAAATTTCACATCAGACCTCTTCTGTTGGCTTACTTTTTGGTCTGTTCAGTTGCTGTGGGGAATACATAACCTTCAATTCCCTTTACTTAAATAGGTAGGACCTCCATTCGTGCATAATAGTGCAGAGCTATCCTATATAAAAGTAGGATAAAGTACTTTATCTGCTATTTATCAGCTGTGTGACTGGGAGCAACCCATTTGATCTTTCTTTGTCTTGGTGTCTTCATCTATAAAATTGGAATGAATAAATGATATTGTATGTGTAACAGTGACTTGAATGAGAAATGATTATATCTTTACTTTTTATTCCGCTTCTTTGAATGTTTCTGTAATTTTCCCATATGCATTTGAAAAATTCACCCAAACCTGACCAGTGCTGTATAGTGTCTAAGTAATGCTAATAATAGCAAAAACATAATTTTTTTTGCCCTCTGTGTGTTCTAATATGTTGATTCCCCCCACCACCACCCTCTTGTTAGCTTGCATGTTTTTGGCCAGCTGATACTTGAAGAAGTATGTTATCCTTGACTCTAATTTTTTTTTTTCCTAGCCTGTGCTGGTATTTTATTTGTTTGCATCAAGTTGTTTTATGACAGGTTTCTTACGTTATCAAGATTCCTTTTATTTCAGATCTCTGTATTTTTGGCAGCTCTGCTTACAGTGAATGACCATCCGAGTCCACTTATGATTTATGTTAAGAGATGAGGTCTCACTATGTTGCCTAGGCTGGTCTCAGACTCCTGGCCTCAAGTGATTCTCCTGCCTCAGCCTGCCAAAGTGCTGGGATTACAGGTGTGAGTCACTGTGCCTGGCCCCTGGTAGTGATTTAAAAGACTCGGTAGGATTTTGTTCTAAGAAGAAACAGAAATGCACTTCAGCTAGCTTTTAAGGAAAGAGATTCATGATAAGAATTTAAAGAGGACTTACAGGAATCCAAGTAAAACAGTTTAACAGGTCTTGGGCAGTTGGCTACTCTGAAGTTTTTGTTTTCTTCTCATGGCTTCTCTCTTGACCCATTAAGCATGTTTCTTTTTTTTTTTTTTTTCTTTTTCATCTTCTTTTTTTTTAAACAATCTTTTCATTATTGATTTCTGACTTTATTACACTTAAACTAGAGACTGTATAGACTATATGTACTGAATTTTCAGTGTGTGAGACTAATTTTGTAGCCAAGTACTTGGTTGATATTTGTACATGTTCCATATGTGCTTACAAAGTATATTCTTGTGTATATAGTGAGTTCAAGTTTCCATACATGTCTCTTAAATCAGACTTGATATTAGTGTGGATTGTATCTTCTATATAGTCTTTTGTCTGCTTCTTTTTTGAGCTTTGGGTAGAGATGTTAAAAGTCTCATATTATGACAATGGATTTTTCTTGTTCTTCTGTCAGATTATTTTCCCCCACCTCCCATGAATTTGGGGGCTACTTTGTAAGTTATTTATCACCCATATATCTTAATTGAGGAGTTATTCATTTGTCATTAGATTTCCCTTCACTTGTTTCTTGGTATGATTTTTTTGAATTCAGGTATTTGATGTTAATTTTGCGTATTTGGTTCATATTTGTTTAGGATGTAAACATTACACTTAACTGGAATTTTTTGCTCATTATTTTGAGGAGTTTATATTAATGTATTTTATTCTATGTTATTGATATTAATTGCTTGATTATGTTCTGTTTGTACTGCACTTTTCTCCGTTCTTTCACTTATGGACATTTTGGAGTTGTTCGTTTTGTTGTAAAAGATGATACTGCATAGATAATTCTTATGCTTGCCTCCTTGAGCTGGATACTAGAGTTTTGGAAATACATCTTACAGCAGATTTGTGGGTGGAAGATATATACATCTTCGGCTTTACTGGCATATCTAAATCTTTCTCCAAAATAATCAGTTGACTAGGCCAGGCGCGGTGGCTCAAGCCTGTAATCCCAGCACTTTGGGAGGCCGAGGCGGGTGGATCATGAGGTCAAGAGATTGAGACCATCCTGGTCAACAAGGTGAAACCCCGTCTCTACTAAAAATACAAAAAAAAGTTAGCTGGGCATGGTGGTGCGTGCCTATAATCCCAGCTACTCAGGAGGCTGAGACAGGAGAATTGCCTGAACCCAGGAGATAGAGGTTGCGGTGAGCCGAGATGGCGCCATTGCACTCCAGCCTGGGTAACAAGAGCGAAACTCCGTCTCAAAAAAAAAAAAAAAAAAACAATAGTAATCAGTTGACTTATTTTGGTTCTGTGTCACCTTTTTTTCTTTTTTTGAGACAAGTTCTTGCTCTGTCACCCAGGCTGGATTGCAGTAGCACTGTCCTGGCTCACTTCAGCCTCTGCCTCTTAGGCTCAAGGGATCCTCCCATCTTAGCCTCTGGATTAGCTGAGGTCACAGGCACGGGCTACCACACCCAGCTAATTTTTTTTTTTTTTTTTTTTTTTAAGAGAGGGAGTCTCGCTCTGTCACCCCGGCTGGAGTGCAGTGGGCATAGTGTTGGCTCACTGCAACCTCTTGCCTTCTGGGTTCAAGCAGTTCTGCCTCAGCCTCTCGAGTAGCTGTGATTACAGGCACACGCCAACATACCTGTCTACTTTTTGTATTTTTAGTAAAGAAAGGGTTTCACCGTGTTGGCCAGGCTGGTCTCAAACTCGTGACCTTATGTGATCTGCCCACCTCAACCTCCCAAAGTGCTGGGATTACCGATGTGAGCCACCATGCCTGGCCTCGCCTGGCTAATTTTTAGATTTTCTCTAGAAATGAGTCTTGCCGTGTTTTCCAGGCTGGTCTCCAACTCCTGGGCTCAAGTGATCCTCCCACTTTAGCATTCCAAAGGGATGGGATTACAGTAGTATGAACCACCATGCCCAGCCCTGTATCACCTTTTTTAAAAAAGGCCTATTTTTTAATATAGTGTATTTCTATATTTTTAAAAACTTGAATCTGAGAGTCTGTATTTTAAAAGGAGAATTTAATGTTTTTATATGTATTGTAATCACTGGTGAATTCAGGTTTATTTCTACTATCAGGTACCACCCTGGTTCAGTCATACAGATAAAGATCAAGGTGTAGATCACAGGCATGCCCACTTGCCATGGGCTTTTGAGTTTAGACAGGCACATGTCCTGCACAGAAAGCAATGTGGTAGATTTTCCAAGCATGTACAGGTCACCTATGCCTTGTAGGCCAGTAGAGAGTTTCATGAAGAGAAGATACCTGCCATTCACTTATTAGTGTACATGAACAATTAATTTAAATTCCCAAGTTTTCTGTTTGTAAAACAGACCTACCAAGGTCTCACTGTGTTGCCCAGGTTGGTCTCAAATTCCTGGGCTCAAGCAGTCTGCCCACCTTGGCTTCCCCAAGTGCTGGGATTACAGACATTGAGCCACAGCACCCAGCCAGTTGGATTTTAGTTGGATTTAAGAACTGTATCCATAAAGGACTGCTATGTAGCAAGCTGGAAGGAGCATGCTGCTATGTGCAGTCCTGTATTTTTAACTTCTGATATTAGCAGCAACTTGGACACAGTCCAATCTGGTTGAAGGAGTTAATGTATAATTTAGATTTTAACTGACAGAATCCAAAATGACCTTGGTAGGCAGAATGATTGGCTAAATTTTAGCAAAATTGATTTAAATAAAAATGAAGTTAAAACCCAGTATTTGCTAGTAAAGTAACCATACAAATATAAAATGGAGGTCAGGTAGTTCAATATCCACATGTCTAAAAACTTAGTTTTACATTACTTGCTTCATATGAGTCAAATAAGTAATAAAGCAAACAAAAGAATAAATGTGGTGCTAGATCAGTAAAAATATAATGTACAGATAAGGCAGGTCCTACCCTGTCAGGCCTCAACTGCAATTTCTGAAACTCTCATTTTAAAGGGATATCTACAAACTGGAGTCTGTGCTCAGGAGACCAGTAACATTGA
Organism: Saimiri boliviensis; assembly: GCF_048565385.1. Taxonomy (NCBI): domain Eukaryota; kingdom Metazoa; phylum Chordata; class Mammalia; order Primates; family Cebidae; genus Saimiri; species Saimiri boliviensis. The sequence continues at coordinate 13,446,606 of NC_133463.1, forward strand.
TATGAAGGCTGTAACATTCATGACGTTTTAGGAATGGTTGGGTAACTGAACCATTTTAACCTAAAAAAAAGAAGACTTAAAGGAGAATATAATAATGACTTTCAGATACTTAGGTGACTGACATATGAAAGAGGGACTCATACCAGGACCATGAGTAGAAGACCTACAGTTGGACTCTTCATAAAATGGAAAGAGCTTGTTCACTGGTAAGTTAATTTGCACTGGAGTAGGAGTTTAATTGACACATATGAAGGCTTGGAAGACGGAGTTTATTCAAAAGATAGAGATTTGCACTTGATTTTTTTTTTTTTCTTCTCAAAGACATTTAAGATACTATTGTGGGCTGGGCATGGTGGCTCACACCTGTAATCCCAGCACTTTGGGAGGCCAAGGCGGGTGGATTGCTTGAGATCAGGAGTTCAAGGCCAGCCTGGCCAACATAGTGAAACCCTGTCTCTACTAAAATACAAAAATTAGCTGGGTGTGTTGGTGGGTGCCTGTAATGCCAGCCACTGGGGAGGCTGAGGCAGGAGACTTGCTTGAACCCAGGAGGCAGAGGTGCAGTGAGCCAGGATCACACCACTACCCTCCAGTTTGTGCTTTTGCCCCATCTTTATATTAATTATGTAAGAAGTACTGAGTAGAGCTTCTCACACTTATTTTGCCAAGAACGTTTAATGACTTTATAGACCAGGAGTGCTATACAAAATGTGGCAGTAAAGGGTTTTTGTCACTGGGGGTAAGGGATGTGATAATTAAGAGTAAGGAATCTTGGGACCATACTGTGAAGAGCATTGTGTGACATAGTTTACGGAGTTGCTTAACCCGCTGTACGTCTTCAAAGAGGGAGTCTTATTCTCTTTCCTATTCTCTAAGTGGGACAAATTTCTACCCTAAACTCAGTTATTTGTACAGTAATAAGCCTCATTCACCATTTCACCTATTTTTTTCTTGCTAGGCCTTTACCCCCATCGTTTCTGGCTTAAAGTTTCATTCTTGGAGAATTTGTAGGAGAAATAGAAAAATCATGTTGGATTTAAGTGTGAATATGTAAATTTTCAGCCTTAGCCATGAATAAGTCTTACTCAAAAGTACTGCTGAGTAGTAGTATTCAGAGACTTTCAACGGCAGAGAGAAGGAAATCAAAATTTTCTATTTCGCAGTGCATTATTTTACTTGCAGGGTTTCTTGAAATTTTCTTATCAGATCAACATTTAAAGTAGCTGTACTGGTCACACGGGAAGTTTTACTGGTTATTTAACAGCAGTGTCACTATGGAGGTAGCTGGATGAGGACAATAAAAGTACTGCTTATGTAGCATTGATATAAAAGTTCCTCTTTACACCTTACGTATGTAAGCAAGCATGGTAAACAGTGGCTTACATCCTTCCAGAAATTTTCTGTACCTCTATAAGCCTGTGTATGTGTACATGTGTCCCAGTTCTACCAGCAGGATTACACCAGGCGTCCCCAAACTTTTTACACAGGGGGCCAGTTCACAGTCCCTCAGACCGTTGAAGGGCCGCCACATACTGTGCTCCTCTCACTGACCACCAATGAAAGAGGTGCCCCTTCCTGAAGTGCGGCGGTGGGTGGGGGGTGGGGAGGCAGATGAATGGCCTCAGGGGGCCGTAGTTTGGGGAGGCCTGGATTACACAGTCACTACTGTTATACAACTTTATTTTTTTTCACTTTACGGTAAATTCTGAGTGTCTTTCCATATCACTACATATAAATCTCTCTCGTTTTTTAAAAACCCTCATATAGCTGAACCACAATTTATCAGTTTCTGATTCTGTTAGTCTAGGTCTGTGGTAGCAAATAACAGAAGCCAGCTCTGGTTAATGTAAACAAAAGATTTTATGGGAAAGATTGGACAGTTCACAGACAGGAAAGCAATAAAATAAAGTCTGAAAATGGGCAAAATGAAGGAAGGCAAGGCACAGCCAAATTCCTGTTGTCAGTACAGCCTGCTGGAGAAGGTGCTGGATGCATACCACTGGCCTCCACTGCTCTCTCATCTCTGCTGTAGCCACCACGTATTGTCTCTTGATGGTCCTTGATATTGCAGTACTTTTTCAAGATTCTAAGTTCTAGATAGGAGTATCTGATTGGCTCAGTCTAGGACACATACCTTCCTGCCTTAGCTACTAGGGAGCTCAAAGAAAAGTGCTCTGATGCAAGGTAGCCAGAAATAGCAAATGTCCACCTACACCTGCTTTGATGAATATCATTATAGACAGTGTTGCTCTTAGCCTCCTTGTGCATTTGTGCAAGAAGCAAAATTTCTGGGTGAACTAGTATTTACATTTTGCATTTTGGTAGGTATTGCCAAATTACCTTCCATTGAAAGTATCAATTTAGAAAGAATATTTAATTTTGACCTTGGTATATATTTCAGATACTTACTATTCAGCAGGCTAACTCCAACATTGTGTATCTTAACTGATGCCTAGTGTTTGAGAATTTAGCAGTTTGATTTTATTACTGGTATTATTTCTTTGGTTATTACTAATCTGTCAGTTGCATGAAATAGTTTTTCTGCTTACAACCTTTGACTTTGATACAAACCATTTATATTATACAACTTAGAGATCATGTACAGTAAATTTATTACATAATTATATTTTACATTTACATCCAGTTTGATCTATACCATTGTGAAAAGTTTTCAAATGACTTTATTGAAATATATTTCTGAAATACTGCAGTTCTCATTTGGAATTTTTAATTACAAAAGGATTAGGAAAGTAGATTAAAGTATGTTAAGATACCTGATTTATCTATGTGACTTAATTGGAGCACTTTATTATTTGGGATAAAGTCAGCATAGTGGAAATTGTATTCTTTTTAAAAAATTTCTGTTTGTTAAATTTCTGCAGTGTCAGAGTCATTTCCCTTATAGAATGTTCCTTTGATCCTTAGTATTGGTTTCTGGAAATTAAGATGGCATTCTTTCTAGTTAGCAAAGATATTGATTACAAATAGCAGTATGTATCTGAGAAAGAACAAATTCAAGAGGTTGAGTAGCACAGTGGGGAAAGAAAATATGATTTAGAATCAAAAAACTTGATTTTGAGTTTCATTGTGCCTCTTATTATTGATGTTAAATTGCCAAGAAATGATTCAATGAGATTTTTCCTTTGATCTCTGTCCTTGTAAATATTGATTAAAAGAGAATAGAAGTATTCCAGATTCTTCCCAGTTTATTTTACCATCAGTATTAGCAGAAATGTGGATGAGATCTTTTTTTGTATATGAGTCGGATTAGATATTACACAGTAATTTTTAGGTTTGTTTTTTATAAGCCACAGTATAAGGTATATTTTACATTGCAATCTAGGGTTCTTGTGTGTAAATGCATATATATCTCTAAAACAAAAATTTCCAGGGGTGCTTATTCTAATCCTGTAACATATTTGCTATTTTGTTCTAATTATTATTATTTTCTTTTTTTTTGGAAATGGAATTTTGCTCTTGTTCCCCAGGCCTGAGTGCAGTGGTGCAAGCTCAGCTCACAGCAACCTCTACCTCCCGGGTTCAAGCGATTCTTGTGCCTCAGCCTCCCAGGTAACTGGGATTACAGGCATGTGCCACAATGCCCAGCAAATTTTGTTTTTTTTAATAGAGAGGGGATTTTTCACTATGTTGGTCAGACTGGTCTTGAACTCCTAACCTCAGATGATTCACCTGCCTCGGCCTCCCAAAGTGCTGGGATTACAGGCATGAGCCGCCGTGCCTGGCCATCTAATTTTTTATTTATTTATTTATTTTTTTTAGACAGAGTTTCACTCTTTTGCCCAGGCTGGAGTGCAGTGACACAGTCTCGGCTAACTGCAACCTCTGCCTCCTGGGTTTAAGCAATTCTTCTGTCTCTGCCTCCCCAGCAGCTGGGACTACAGGTGCATGCTACAACGCCTGGCTATGTTTTGTATTTTTAGTAGAGATAGAGTTTCACCATATTGGTCAGGCTGGTCTCGTACTCCTGACCTCAGGTGATCCACCCGCCTCAGCTTTACAAAGTGCTGGGATTACAGGCATGATCCACTGTGCCCGGCCCATCTAATTCTTTTTTAATGCTAGTTCCAATCCACTAAATTGGTTTTGTGACCTACCTAGTTACAGCTTACTGTCTAAAAAACTTCAGAGGACGTCTCTAGTTCCAACAAAACTGACATCATACAATTCTAAGAGACATTTACAACTGTTTTCCTTTTTGTTTTATTTATTTATTTTGAGACAGTGTCTCACTCTGTTGCCCAGTGGGAGTACAGTGGCATGATCATGACTCACTGCAGCCTTGACCTCCCTGGCTCAAGCAGTTCTCCTGCCTGAGCCTCCTGAGTAGTTGGGACTATAGGTACACACCACCACAGCTGGCTAATTTTTTGTTTTTTCTAGAGACAGGATCTCACTGTGTTGCCCAGATTGGTCTCAAACTCCTGGCCTCAAGCAATCTGCCTGCCTCAGCATCCCAGTGCTGGGATTACAAGTGTGAGCCACCGTGCCTGGCCATATAGCTCAGTTTTATTCTTCCTGATTTTTCTGAAACATTCCAGCCATTTTCCACTGTTAAGACAAGCTAGTGGGGAAAGTTCCATGAGTTGAAAGGAAGAAAGGAATAGGAATGCCATTTTTGCCACATTCTTACTTGCTATTAGATTTAATACCTCTGTAACTTATTCCTAATAAAATTATCAAATACTCTATTTTATTTTCCAATTTTTAAAGATTTAAATCATATCTAGCTTTGTATTTGTAAAAATACTGCACTTAAACTGTGTCTTTCTAAGAAAATTTAAATTCTACCTATATTCAAATACCCTCAACTTTACCAAATTAAATTTGGCTTATTTAATGAAGGATATATTATTCATGTAAATTGTATCATTTGGAGTTCAATTAGGAAATAGAAACTACACAGGAATTTGAACAGAGAAAGTCTAATATAAAGAATCCTTAAATGTAACATAGAGTTAGAGTAATGGGGGAATTGGCCAAGAGGTAGAGAGAACTTTGAAGACCATAGTAACAGCAGATAAGGTAATAGTTACTACCTCTAAGGCTATGCAGAGCATGGAAGAAAGGAACAGATCTGACATCCAGACCTCATTGCAGGGGCCATGGCTGAGGCCTACTGAATGTCAGAGAAGGTAACTAAGGGGCTGAGATGGGCTGGAAAGCTGCCCTCTTTGTGTTCGGGGAAGCCTTCCATGGTGTGTGTGTGGCCTGAGAACATCATGAGAGGCAATCTGAAGGAGTGCTGAGGGCAGATGACTGTAGAGGGGTGCTGAGTGCTGATGAAGCTGTCATGCCCTGTGCCCTACCAAGGTAGAAAGGTTTCAGTCTCACTCGAAGGACAGTGAAGGGTGGATTTGGAGCTAGGAGGCAGTCAGTTGATAACTGGCACATGAGTGTACTCACTACCTTTTCAAAGAAAAACAACATTTAAATTAGGGGCAGATAATGCAGATACAATTCTAATTTAATGTAGTCACATTTTCATTATCTAGCATCTTTTTCCATCTGAAAAATCCACTGTTGAACAAAAAGTTTTTTAGAAATTTTTAGTTTTTTTCCTTGAAATGTAGACTAGAGTTGTTTGACATAATAGTCTATCACTTTGTGATCTTTCCAATGAGCTTGAGATGCGTTAATTCACTCACCGAGCGTCTGCTTTTAAGGCAGTCCACTGTGCAAGGTTGTTTTCAAAATACAAAAAGGCGAATATAACTGCTCCTGAGGAGTGAATCTGATAATAAAAGTACCATGTGATAAGTGCTTAATCATGTATATATGTATATTTTGGCCTTAGCAGATAAAGTGAGCTTGTCTAGGTATTGGGAAATCAAAAAGAAGTGTAGATGGGTTATCTTTTTTATTTCTTACACTAGCCAATGAATAAGATGTAGTATAATTATCATTACACAAATAACCAAACAAGGCCTAGAAATCTGAAACAACTTTTTCTATCAGTGTCAAACACAGGATTCAAAGCTAGTCCAGTAAATATTTATTGTCTCTTAAGTTGGTCATATACTTTTAAATGAAGAAGGCATGAGTTCATCAAATATAAAACACAGGACTAAATACAATTGAGAAGGACTCCTTGCCTTAAAATGACCAGAGGACTTAATTAGATTCTTGGGCCCCACCAAAGACATACTAAATCTCTGGGGTGGGGCTTCAGGAATCTTTTTTTTTGAGGCAGGGTTTCACACTGTCACCCGGGCTGTAGTGCAGTGGGACAGTAATGCCTCAGCCTCCTCAGGTGATACTCCCACATCACCATCCAAGTAGCTGAAACTACTGCCATGCACCACCAACCAGCTTATATTTTGTAGAGGCGCCATGTTGCTCAGGCTGGTCACAAACTCCTGGGCTCAAGCAATCAGTCCTCCTGTCTTGGGGTCCCAAAACACTGGGGTTACAGGTGTGAGCCATCACACCTGGCCAGGAATCTGCATTTTTAATGAGTACTACTTGCAATTGTTAGACCATTGACTTGGTATTTAAATACTCAGCTCTCACAATGCTGTCCTACTGAGGGACAGTGACTCTGACCCTGAGTAAAGGAAGAAGATAAGGTGACTTTATAGTAGCAACTCTAATAGCAGTATTACTAAGTGTAGTGATTTGTATTAATTATAGGTAATGATCTGTGTATCCACACAAGGCCTTAAAAGACAATATTTTGCACATGTGCTTTTTATTCAGTAAACAAATATTTCATGAATACTAGCGGAATGGATCATTCTAGGTGCTTTGGAGGATGAAAAGATGAATAGGAATATAGATCTTGCCCTGAAGGAACTTTGTTTATAAATGTTATTAAAACAGGCATTAAATAATTGTAGAGTAAGATAAAAGTTAGTGCATCATAACTGTCATTTCAGAGGTAAAGTCTTCTGGAAGTCCATTAAGGGAAAGATCACATCCAGAAAAATACTAGGAGAGGCTGGAGGGTGCCCATGGCTTTCTGTTTGTTGAGGAAAACAAATAAAAAACCTTTGTCATCTGGACAGGTGCCTTCCAAAGTCTCAGGGTAATTCTTTGTGTTAGACTTTTTCTTTTTTCTTAAGCGTCTCAAACCTTCTATGAGGTTTAGGATTCCAGTTAGTGATATTTCCTACTTGTGATAGCTGAGAGAATTTGATGTACAAGACTTAACCAACCTTCTCCTGGGTGTGTTCAGAGGTAGGAGACTTGAATGCATGTGTCAAAAGATTTCCAGGGAGAAGCAGGCAATAAAGATGCAAGAAAAAGGAGTTGCTAGATCTCCAAACCGGGAGAAAAGAATGAGACCTCATTTTGAATTGGAATATAGTACTCTCTAGGATGTAAAGAAAGGATAAACTATATGGACGTCTAGAGGAAGTGTCAAGTGAAGAAGTGATCCATGTTGGATTTTTGTCTTTGTTTAATTCAGTGATAATACTGGTAAGTTATTACATAGTGTTTCCTATGTGATCTCAGTGCTTTATATACGTTAACTGGTTTAATTCTCACAACTCATGTTGTGAAGTACATACTGTTCTTATCCTCATTTTAATGATGCATGCAAAGACCAAGTTGTTTATCCAAGATCACCCAGGCGGTGCTTTTAACCACTACACAGTGCTGACACTTCAATTAGAATCTCTGAAGGTGTGAGGCCTCAGCATCAGTTTTGGTTGCTTTTTGGTTTTGGTTTTGTTTTTTGGGTTTTTGTGTTTTGGTTTTTTTTGGTGTAGATTGAAGACTACTAATGGATAGAAAATGATTGGAAATTGGAGCTACTTCACGTGGAATGGCAAAGGATGGCATTGGTAACGTGGAATGTCTGTCTGCATGGAGAGGAAGGGAGAGGATGTGCACAGGCCTTGTTCTTGGTCCAGAGTGAAAGTCATTGACAGGAGATCGTTTTTTCCCCCCATTTCAAATTGGGTTTTTATCAGCGATCCCAGCATAAATTTTTTTAAAAGACTAGATGGTTGCTTTTTATTTGATTTTCCATTTCTATTGGGAAAGTAGCAACAATAATAAAAAAGGTTTTGGAATTTGTCAGCCTTTACTCAAAATTCTTTTTTGTTCTCATTCTGTTTAATTCTGTGATTAAAAAAACAAACATGGGCTGTGTCTCTGTCTTCTTTTTGCTGATTCCTCTTTACATGTGGCTTATCTCCATCCTGAATGTCTTTCCTGAAATCTGTACTCACATATCCAGTTGCCTACTCACCTTTGTCTCTTAGATGAGTAATAGACATGTCAACTCAAAGTAACCAAACTAGAACTGATGATCTGTCCACTCTCAATCTACTTTACCTACATCTCCCATCTCACTGAATGTTCTGTTTGATTGGGGAAAAACATTGGAGTCATTTTTAACATACTTCTGTTTCTCAAAAAATTCATATTCATGTTGTCAACACATTCTCTTGGCTCTGCTTTAGTCCCTTTGAACTACCCCGAGTACAACCACCCTGTCCGAGTCACCATTTCTTGCTTCATTGAGAAAGCTCCTTACTGGTTGATGCTTTTTTTTTTTTTTTTTTTTTTTTTTTTTTTTTTTTGAGACAGTGTCTCACTCCATCATCCAGGCTGGAATACAGTGGTGTGATCTTGGCTCACTGCAACTTCCACCTCCGAAGTTCAAGCGATCCTCCCACCTCAGCTCCCCAAGTAGCTGGGAATAAGGTGTTCACCACCATGCCTGGCTAAGGTTTTTGTATTTTTTTGTAGAAACAGCATTTCTTTTTTTTTTTTTTTTTTTTTTTTTTTTTTTTTGAGACGGAGTTTCGCTCTTGTTACCCAGGCTGGAGTGCAATGGCGCCATCTCGGCTCACCGCAACCTCTGCCTCCTGGGTTCAGGCAATTCTCCTACCTCAGCCTCCTGAGTAGCTGGGATTACAGGCACACACCACCATGCCCAGCTAATTTTTAGTATTTTTAATAGAGACGGGGTTTCACCATGTTGACCAGGATGGTCTCGATCTCTTGACCTCGTGATCCACCCGCCTCGGCCTCCCAAAGTGCTGGGATTACAGGCTTGAGCCACCGCGCCCGGCCAAAACAGCATTTCATCATGTAGTCCAGGCTGGTCTCAAAGTCCTGGGCTCAAGCAGTCCACCTGCCTTGGCCTCCCAAAGTGCTAGGGAGGGCATGAGCCACCACACCTGGCTGTTTGCTTCTACTCTCATCTGCTTCTACATGTAAGTTTTTCTCATGGTAGCAGCCCGTAGGCCTTTTAGAATTTAAGTAAAGTTATATTACTCCTCTGATGAAAACTCTCCAGTGAATCCTCTATTTTATCTCAATAAACTTAGAAAGTTCTTTAGGTTCTGTGTGATTAGGCTGCTGTCATTCTTGTATCCTAGGTCCTAGGGTCATGGCTCTCCCTGCCTCCTGTGCTTTAGCCACATTGGCCTCATTGCAGTTTCTCCCAAATGTGCCACCTCAGAATTTTTCTTGTTAACTAATACTCTTCTCTCAGTGATCCACTGGCCTATTTCCTCACCCCCTTTAAACCTGCACTTAAATCTCACCTTCTCAATGAGAGACTACCTGGTTTAATAACACACGTTCCTCCTTCCCCCACCCCAGCATTTCAGGTCCTACATCGTTGCCCTGCTCTGCTTTTTCTTTTTACCATACCGTTTAACACCCTGCAACTGATCTCTCTGTTTCTCTCTCTCCCTCTCCTGTATCCACATACACATTTGTACATACCTGTTGGGAAAAAAAAAACAAGTTTATAGTCTCTTCCCATTCCACAAGTTTGTGAGCCTTTGTCTTTGCACTGGAAATCCATTTGGCTAATACTGAAAATGAATAGGTAATAACCCACTATTGCTATGTCTATTTATACTTTAAACTCCCTAAAAGTGAACCATGCTTTTAGGGAGTTTAAAGTATAAATAGACATAGCAATAGTGGTTTATTATTGATGTCAGTAACAAACATTTGTTGAATTCTTTTTTGAAACTTTACTGTGTGCCAGACATTGTTTTAAGACTTTGAATGGATTAGCTTATTTAACGTTCTCAATTATCCTATGAGATAGGTGTTTTTTAACCTACTTCTTACTGATTAGGAAACTAAGACACTAAAAAGGTAACACAGATGGTTTCTGTCTTTTGATGGTTTGACTTACAATTTTTCAGCTTTACAGTGGGGCAGAGTAACATTTGTTTAGTAGAAACTTCAGATTTTGATCTTTTACTGTTTTTATTTTATTTTAGAGACATGGTCTTGCTTGTCACTCAGGCTGTAACACAGTGGCTCAATCACAGTTCACTGCAACCTCAAACTCTTGAGCTCAAGCAATCCTCCCTCCTTAGCCTCCTTAGTAGCTAGGACCACAGGCATGTGCCACCACACCTTGCTAATTTTTTTTTTTTTTTTTTTTTTTTTTGATACGGAGTCTCACTGTGTCGCACAGGCTGGAGTACAGTGGTGCTATCTCAGCTCACTGCAGCCTCTACTTCCCAGGTTTAAGCGATTCTCATGCCTCAGCCTCCCAAGTGGCTGGGATTACAGGTGCATGCCACTATGCCCAGCTAATTTTTCTATTTTTAGTAGAGATGGGGTTTCGCTTTGGCCAGGCTGGTCTCGGAATTCTGACCTAATCTGATCTGCCCGTCTTTTGGCCTCCCAAAGTGCTGGGATTACAGGCATGAGCCACCGCACCTGGGCTGATTTTTAAATTTTTTTTATACCAATGGGGTCTCACTATGTTGCCTAAGCTGGTAAAGAACTCCTGGCCTCAAGTGATCCTCCTGCCTCAGCCTCCCAAGTTGTGAGAAAATAAATCCTCTATGTTATCTTCATATTACTATACTTTGTGACATGATAGATTTATTTTCCATTTCAGTTTAAACATACTCGAGTAGATGTTAACTTTAAATTTATCTGTGAAAAGAAAACATTATTAAAATTTTAAAGCTCTTAAGTAATAAATCACCAGGGCCAATTTATAGAGTTAGAAAGAAACTTGATGATTGTCTGGCTCAATTATCTGATTCTCTGTACATATAGTAAAATTACATCCAAAAAGATGAAATGATAAATGCAAAGTTACACAGTTGGTTAAAGTCCTCCGGTCTTCTAGAGGTAGTGAGGAAAATTCAGCATTAGCTGTATGTGCAAATTTTCTTTCTGTTATTAATCAACAACTTAGACAAGTTTTATAGTAAGAAAGGTATGAGGACAGACAGAGGCTTGCTTTGTACCTGCTGTATGCTAGGGATATACTCCTGAATGTGATATCTGTCCTAATAGAGCTCATGTACTGTGTGACTTGAGGGTCACATTCTGTTATGGGAGAGCCTACAAAGCATGATATAATTAATAAAAATAATAGCTTTATTTGAGAGTTTTCTTGTTCTACACACTGTGCTTTTTGAGTGGTGATGGTTGTCTGTAAGAGTCAGTTTGTGGGATGGTAAGACGGGGTTGAAAAAAGAAAAAGGGAGAAAAAAGTCAGTATCCAACTAGAGAAGCAGCACGAGTAGGATATATGTGTGCATGTGATTATGCAAATAGAGATGGGGGTTAAGATTGAAATTGATTGGTTTATTTGGTTTATGTGTTGGTGGGGGCTGAACAAGGAAGTCTGAAATAATCAGGACAGGCTGTAACCCAGAGGTGTGGCTAAAGTTGCTGTCCACGGGTGGAATTATTTCTTCTCTCTGGGAAGTCTTTGTTGCACTTTTAGAAAGTCAATCGACTGTGGATTTTTATTACATGTATGATGCCTTCACAGCAACACGTAGGTTAGTGTTTGAATAACTAGGGTAGGGCCTAGCCAAACTGATGCATCAAAGACCGTCATTTTGTTGTTTTCATTTTTATTGAAATAAATTATACACGCAGAAAAATGCATATGTTCTGGTTTACAGCTCAAATAATTGTTATAAACTAGACAAACTCAGGTAACCAGTACTGTACAGGGTCCCTTTTATATCTGTATATTTCATTTGCTGCTTATAACAATTCATTGAGATGTAGAGATTTCTTCCATTTTATAGATGAGGATTCTGAAGTTTAAAAAGGTTAAGTACCCTGTGTTACAGCTAATAAGTGACAAAGCTGGGATTCTAATCAGGGTTTTGAGGCATATATAAAGTATTATGGGAGCCCAAGGCTAAAATGGATTGATTCATTGGCGTATGTGATTGTGGGGGCTAAACTATTAGTTCTGCTTGAGGATTGGTAGATTTTTGGAACAGGAATGTTCTACCAAAGCGGGTGTACAAAGCCTTGAGTTGAGTCTTAAAGCATGAATTTAAATTTGCCAGGGAGTGAAAAGTTCCTTGGTAAAAGGTACCAGCAAACAATATGATACCATTTCAAGGGACAAGAGGTGGTTTGTTGTTGATAACTATAGAGTCTTTAGAGTATGCTGTCCTAGTATTAATCTGTCAGAGTAATAGAGTTAGAAAGAAACTTGATGATTGTCTGGCTCAATTATCTGATTATTTCAAGCTCAGAAAGGACCTTGTGTACTATTTTGAAGAGCTTGAATTTTTATATTTTAGTTAATATAACGTGAGAGTGAGTTAATTGTGTCTGCACTTTAGCAAATATTTCCACAGTGGTTTGTAAAATAGATTAGAAAGGCTGAAGGCAGAAAGATTTGGTTCTTAGTGAGAACTAGAACTAGAGCACTAATGATTCAGAGGAAGGTAGAGCATGGAGTTTATGAAGACCTTCAGAGAGAATTGATGAGATTGATTAACCATTAGAGCTAGATGATGAAGAAGGAGTAATTAAGGATGATTCCAAGTTTCTTTGAAGTGTGAACCATTGGGAAATAATTCCAGAGATTAGGAAATACTGAAGGAGAGCTGAGTTTTGATCTGTTGTATCATGGGTAGAGTGAATCACAGGTTAATTGGGAGGATTATGAACAAGAGAATGAAAAAGAATGAATTTGGCTCTGGAAGTTTGAGTTTCAGAACTGAAGGTATTGAAGTGTGAATGTTTAGTAGGCAGTTGGAAATAATTGGAGTAAAGTTAAGGTGGTGGCTAGAGATGGATTTGATAATCACTGGCTAATTTGTAGAAGGAGGTTGAGGCCACGGGACTTGATTAGTCCTCTCAAGTGAAAAGTAATGAAGTTAGAGTGGAGAGTGGTAGGGAAGACCCTCCAGTATCTTCAGGGTTACATGGAAGAAGAGGAGTTGATTGTCATAGAATTAACACATCAAGGAGATAATAATCGTAGTCTGACAAAGCCAGAAGAGATTATTTTTAAGGAGGTTGTAGGCTGATATGTAGATATAGTTTATGGGCACAAATGTATTTATCTTCAATAAATTGTGCTGGGAAAACTGGATAGCCATATGCAGAAATAAATTAGACCCCTGTCTCTCACCATATTAAAAAATCAACTCAAAGTGGATGAAAGATTTTGGTCTTTCAAAACTAGACCCAAAACTATAAAACCACTAGAAGAAGGCCGGGCGTGGTGGCTCAAGCCTGTAATCCCAGCACTTTGGGAGGCCAAGGCGGGTGGATCACGAGGTCGAGAGATCGAGACCATCCTGGTCAACATGGTGAAACCCTGTCTCTACTAAAAATACAAAAAATTAGCTGGGCATGGTGGCGTGTGCCTGTAATCCCAGCTACTCGGGAGGCTGAGGCAGGAGAATTGCCTGAACCCAGGAGACGGAGGTTGCGGTGAGCCGAGATCACGCCATTGCACTCCAGCCTGGGTAACAAGAGCGAAACTCCGTCTCAAAAAAAAAAAAAAAAACAACAACAAACCACTAGAAGAAAATACTGGGAAAATGCTTCAGGACGTTGGTCTAGGCAAAGATACTACGAATAAGACTTCAAAAACGCAAAAAGCAAACAAAAAGGCAACAAAAGCAAAAATAGACAATGGGATATCAAACTAAAATCCTTCGCAGCAAAGGAAACAATAGAGTGAAGGCACGATTTTTAGAATGAGATAAAATATTTGCAAACTATTTATCTTACCAGGGATTCATATCGAGAATATATAAGGAACTCAACAGTAAAAACAAAAATACTGTGATTTAAAAATGAGCAAAAGATCTGAACAGATACTTCTCAAAAGAAGATGCACAAATGACCATCAAGTATATGAAAAAATGTTCAGCATCACTAATCACTAGGGAAATGCAAACCAAAACCACAGTGAGATGACATCTCATCTTAGTTAGAATGGCTGTTACCAGAAAGACAAAAAATAACATACTGGTGAGGATTCAAAGGAAAGAGGATTCTTATAAACTGTTAGTGGGAATTTAAATTATAGTCACCAGGAGAAACAGTATCAAGGTTCCTCCAAGAACTAAAAATAAAACTATCATATGATCCAGGAATCCCACTACTGAGTATTTATCTAAAGGAAAATAAATCATTATATCAAAGTAGTGTTAATGTCTGCACTCCCATGTTTGTTGCAGCACCATTCATAATAGTCAAGATATAGTATCAACCTAAGTGTCCACCAGTAGATGAATGAATAATGAAAATGAAAATGTGGTAAATATACACAATGGATACTGTTTCAGCCATAAAAAATGATGAAATCCTGTCATTTGTGGCAACATGGATGAGACTGGAGGACATTATATAAAGTGAAATAAGTCAGGTACAGAAAAGTAAATACTGCATGTTCTCGTATCCACAATAAGTAATAGCTTAAAAGGTTGAGCTCATAAAGGCAGAGAGTAGAATTGTGGGTATTAGAGGCTGGGAAAGGTAGGGGAAAGGTGAGGATAGGGAGTGGTTGGGTAACAGGTACAAAATTATAGCAGGAGTAAGTTATCCTGTTCTATAGTACTATAGGGTGACTATAATTAGTAACTTATTGTATATTTTCAAATAGCTGTAAGAGGATTTTTTAATGTTACCAACAGACATAAAATGATAAATGTTTGAGGTGAACAGATATGCTAATTACCCTGATTTGATCATTACACATTGTATATACATGTATGGAAATATCACTGTCCCATAAATAAGCACAATTATATGTCAATTAAAAATTTAAAAAAAAATTTTTTTAAGAACATGGAAACTAGGTGTAGTGACATATGCCTATAGTCCCAGCTACTTGAGAGGCTAAGGTGGTAGGATCTCTTGAGCCCAAGAGTTTGTGGCCAACCTGGGCAACATAATGAGACCCTACCTCTTTAAAAAAAAAATGAAGAAGAAGAATATGGCATCCTGAAAGTTTTTAACCAGCACTTAGAATGAGATTAGTATTACTAGACTGATACATACTCTCTTGTGAGGTGGGAAAGGGTTTTCTGGTTCTTCTATTATTTAAATGATTACCAAACTCTTAGATGATTCTTGAAGTCCCACAAGAAAACTTGTGATTTCTAACTATATATATTTTTTCTATACCATGTGGAAAAATTGGGAATGTCACATAACTGAAGATGTGTTTCTCAATTACCTATTTTCAAACTTTCGCACCTTTTAAAAGATAATTTTTCTTTCATGCTAGGTTTTGAACATAGAGCAAATTCCTTTGGTATTCTTGGTAACCAACTCTTTTAACTTAGAAAAACTGTTCTTTTGTCTTTCGTCCTACACCTGAAAGTCTGTTCAAAAGAGTTAAAAATTGGATAAAATGAATTTGACTTTGGGCCTTTTGTAATGCAACAAAGAAGAAAATTATAAGATCACATGTTTTGAAATTCTAGTTTCTTTTCACTGTCATTTCTTCAGAAAAATTTTCTCCATTCTGGCCAGGCATGGTGGCTTACGCCTGTAATCCCAGCACTTATAGGCTGAGGGGGATGGTTCACCTGAGGTCAAGAATTTGAGACCAGCCTGGCCAACATTGCGAAACCCCGTCTCTATTAAAAATACAAAAATTAACCAGGCCTGCTGGTGTGCGCCTGTAATCTCAGCCACTTGGGAGGCTGAGGCAGGAGAATTGCTTGAACCTGGGAGGCAGAGGTTGCAGTTAGCCGAAATCGTACCATTGCACTTCAGCCTGGGTGACAGCAAAACTCTTTCTCAAAACAAAAACAAAGATTTTCTCCATCCCTTTTGTCTAAATTAAGTCTCATTTGTTTGTTTTTTTTTTTGAGACGGAGTCTCAACTCTGTTGCTGGCTGGAGGGTAGTGGTGTAATCATAGTAGCCTTGAACTCCTGGACTCAGACTACCCTCCCACCTCTGCTTCTCAAGTAGACTGGAACTACAGATGCGTACCACCACACCCATCTTTTTGGACGTTGTTTTAGTCTTTTTGTTTTAAAACACAGTGTCTCTCTATTGTTGCCCATGATGGTCTTGAGCTCATGGGCTCAAGGCCTACCTTGGCGTCCCAAAGTTTGGGATTACAAGCATGAGCCACAACACCAAGTTTGTTACCCTTTCTCATAGCACTTTATTTTCTTTCAAATGAGTCATAATTATTTCAGATTATTCATATATAGTATATTATTTCAGTATTCACTTTGTTTAATTTCACCTGTACTAGATTGTGAGCCCCATACACAGGAACCATGTTGGTTTTCAGCACTACTGTATTTTCATGTCCTAGTGCAGTGAATACTTAGCATTCAGTAAAGACTGAGTGAATGATTGAATGAATGAATGGTGACTGTCTTTAGTATTTTGTAGAAGTGCAGGATACTATCAATTAAGCAGCCATTGTCTAGTGTGAGGATGAGGAAATGTTTCTTAGAGGGCTTGAAATTGAAAATGAGTAAGGAGCAGGTATGGTGTTCAGTATCAAGTTTTCCTTAGAGGGCAAGTAGGATGAATATAGAAAATTTTCCTTTGAATTTGAAAATGTGGAAATTATTAACGACCTTACTGGGGTCAATTTTAGTAAAGTAAAGGAATGCAATTCAGATTACATTTGCTTATGAAATGAATTAGCAAGAAAACAGAGTAAGGAGCTTTTCCCAGAAACGTCGATCTTAGGCATGAGATCTACAGTTACACAAAAAACAAAAGTGCACAAAAGCAGTACTGTAGTAGAGGCTGCCAGGAGGACCTTGTGAGTTTTCTTCTACAAGTTTAGCTGCCACCTTTATCTTTCTCGTGGAAATATTAAATGAGTAAGAAAGGGTGAAAAAGGTACTTTAGATTGGTTTACAACTTCCACCTAAATCATCAGTCCTCTAATTTTGCAAGAAATTAGAGTACTGAGGAAATCATGGTAGATTATTCACAGTGTGCCAGAAACCTTGGCTGCCTCCTTTCCATGTGCTTTTTGTAAAGTATCTTAATTTCTGTGAATTTTGTCACTTACTTTTATTTTTTTAACTTTCAGGTGTTGGTAAATCATGCTTATTGCTACAGTTTACAGACAAGAGGTTTCAGCCAGTGCATGACCTTACTATTGGTAAGTTTTATAAAACGGATGAGAAGCATTAAAAGTTTTGGATAGTTTAAGTGGAAAATGCTAGACAGTCCATTCTGTTAATGATGATGCTAAAATCAGTGAAACTGGATTTATTGTTATGTAGTTTAGTCTGTCACTTTTTTGGGGGGGGGGGGAGAGTCGGAGTCTTGCTCTGTCACACGACTAGAGTGCAGTGGTACAATCTCTCACTGCAACCTCTGCCTCCCAGGTTCAAGTGATTATCCTGCCTCAACTTCCCAAGTAGCTGGAATTACAGGGACCCACCACCACATGCCCAGCAATTTTTGTCTTTTTAGTAGAGATGGGGTTTCACCATGCTGGCCAGGCTGGTCTCAAACTCCTGACCTTGTGATCTGCTTCCCAAAGTGCTGGGATTACAGGCGTGAGCCACCACACCTGGCCGTCTCTGTCACTTTTTAAAACATAATGTGTAGTAAAAATAAATATTACCCAACTTTGTAAAAGTGGGTAGCATGCTGAAAGACCTTAGTTTTTAAGATTTCAGTTGTAATTAACAATGAAACAATTAAGAGACAGTATTCCATCATGGTAAGAGCAGAAACTTTGAATCCGCTTTGGAAGTTGAATCAAGTCTCTGCTGCTAACTTGCTGTGCAAGCCACGTCCCCATTTCATGTCTCAGTTTCTCTTTCTGTTTAGTGAGAATAGTAGTAGTACCAATCACATGAAGTTATTGTGAGCAGTGAGTGAGTTAATAAATGTAAAGCATTAAAGTGCCTGGCAATGTGGAAAGTGCTCTAGACTTTCATAATTATTAACTGAGAAAAAGTATCACTGGGCATTTTGTATTTTCTTCAGTTGTAAAGGGTAAATGAAATAGTTACTGGTAAGAAATAGTCAACAAATATTATCTGCTGTTATTTAAAATAGTGATACTGTGACATGTTAAAAGCCCCATGAACTGCATACCTCGACCATACCTCTGTAACCCTGATGTGACAGGCAAGCAGTCCAAACCCACGCCATCTTGGCCCCTGCGACTTGTAGTAAGTAACTAAGGTCTGTTAATTTCCACCCTCCCCAGGCAATGTGTAAAGTAAGGCTTATCTTGACTTCTGTGAAACACTTAAATAACAATTGGAATGTCCAAAGCCCCTCACCCCCACCCCTGCCCAGGAGGTGGTTTCCAAGCATAAAAGGTCTTGACACCCTCCTTTCGGGGCCACCGGTTGGAGAGACGTGAGCCCTCCAGGGCCGCCGGCAATAAAGGCCCTGCAATTTGGCATACTTTTGTCCTGGTGTTGACTTTCTATGCTCACTCTGGTACAATAATCCATTTTATTAATATACAAAGGAAAAAATTAAGATGAGTGAAAAGCTAAAAACTTAAGGTAATCTTACGATTTAGGGTTCTTGTTTAAAAATTATATTCTGAAAGCTGAAGAATCTAGCTAGATTATTCTTCTGTGGCTATAGCCGATAAACAACTAGAAATTAGTCTAATATGAAGAAAAAAGGTAATTGGAAATCTAGTCATTCTTTACAGCGAATTGTTTGATGAATCTTTTTAGACACTAACTGCTTATTTTCTGTTGACATTATTAATTTACCATTTGTAGCATGTTGATCCTTGTGCCCTGTGTGCTTTTAAAATACCAAATCAAAGATAGAGCTCATGAATCAAATTGTTAACTAATAGTTTTCAACCAAGCTATAGGTATAATACTTTGTGGATATATCGAAATCTTTTATTAGCAACTACTGTCATTAAGACTATCCATTTTCTGTTCTAATTTTGATAGTTTTAAGTGTAAACAATAATTATGGGTAAAACAGGTGATATGGGTAAAACAGGTAATGTTTCATGCTGGTCCTGGTAACTTTGTTTTAACATTTTCTTTTGTTTTTTTTTTGAGATAGGGTCTTGTTTTGTAGACTAGATTGGAGTGCAGTGCTACAATCCCTGCTCACTGCAGCCACAAAATCTGTCCCACGTGATCTTCCCACCTCAGCCTCCCAGGTGCCTGGGTCTACAGGCATGCGCTACCACACCTGGCTAATTTTTTGTATTTTTGGTAAAGACAGGGTTTTGCCATGTTGCCCAGGTTGGTCTCAAACTCCTGGGCTCAAGCAATCTACCAGCCTTGAGTACCTCCCAAAGTGCTGGGATTACAGGTGTTAGCCACTGTGCACGCCTGTTTAACTTTAATGAGTTCTCTTCCCTGCCCCTCCATCGGATTTGTCCTTTGCTTAATAGGTTTGAAACTAGTCGACTTTTTAGGCACATGACTCAGTTCTAAGACAACTAGCAAAATAGTTGTTTTCAGTATAGAATACTAAACAACAGTGTTCTTCCTTTTCCTTGAGTCTTGCGTGTAAATAAGTTAGCATGGCACACCAAGTGAAGAGGATGGACCTGAGCCTGCTGTTGGCAGTTGGCATAGGCCAAGCTTGTCCAACCCACAGCCTGCATGCAGCCCAGGACAGTTTAGAATGAGGCCCAACACAAATTTGTAAATTTTCTTAAAACATTATGAGATTTTTTTTTTGTTTTCTTTTCTTTTTTTTTTTTTTTTTAAATCTCATCAACTGTCAGTGTTAGTGTATTTTATGTGTGGCCCAAGACAGTTCCTCTTCTTCCAATGTTGCCCAGAGAAGCCAAAAGATCGGACACCTCTGCTATAGGCTGTGGGGAGAGATGAAGGAGTCGACCTGAGAGTTTGGAAAACGGTAACTCATATAAGCTACCAGCTGGCTTCACACTAGGTTTGCTAATGGTGGGCACCGGGAAATAGGAGGCTGAAAGAGAAGAAAAGCCAAGATCTTTTTCTCCTCGGATCCACTGTGTGTTCTTCATTCCTCTGGCTCCAGCCCTTGCCTGGCAGGCTCAAGTGGTCTGGTTCCTGAGCTCTGATAACCTGTTTCTCTCTTGTCTTTCCAGCCTAGGGGTGGTAGCAGCTTCCTGCTATTTGTAATCTCTGGGTTTATTCCCCATCTCCTTTGGGTTTTGGGGGGCTCTTTCTTTACTATAACCAAGTTCCTACATTTAATTCCCTATCTCCTGTGTACTTAAGTGTGGTTTCTGTTTTTCTGGTTGTACTGACTGGCATACCATTTTTTTTCTTTCTAACTTTTACAGTTGGTTATAAATGACAAAAATCTACCTGGATGGGTTTAAATAAAAGGACAATTTATTATTTTAATATTCAGGTGTGTCTCAGAACCTGAGGGCAGGGAGCCAGCTGGGTCAGCCTGGAACCAGAGCTTAGAGCTCTTAAGGAGGAACACGAGTTCTGTTTCTCAGTCTCCCATCCTTCCCTCATTGTCTCCCATTCTCTTCTAATGCCTGTTTCATTTTTCTCTCTGCCTGTTGACCATTGTTTTTTATTTCCATATCTCCATGATGGGAAATGGCCATTGTTAGTAGTTCCAAAGTTCATTACCATTCAGGAGAGCAGAGATTCTCTTTAACTCAATTCAAAGTTTCCTAGGCAGGAGAGTTTATGGGCTCAGCTTGGTTCAGGCGCACTTAATCTCTTGTTCTGTCCACACTGTTCATGGTCCCCAAATCACTTTCGTACAACATGGTTACCAAATTGGTAGTTGTAGCGAGCAGTCTGGGTGAGTACTCTAATATAGCCATCACCAGAATTTCC
Organism: Saimiri boliviensis; assembly: GCF_048565385.1. Taxonomy (NCBI): domain Eukaryota; kingdom Metazoa; phylum Chordata; class Mammalia; order Primates; family Cebidae; genus Saimiri; species Saimiri boliviensis. Next base: position 13,467,571 of record NC_133463.1, read on the forward strand.
TCACACCTAGGTATTTTAGCTAGTCATCATGTCCTTATCTTCTGTTTCCTGTAATGATACATTCTCTACTCTGTTTATAAACCACTGACTCCTGAGCTCATAATTCTTTTCAGTCTGCCTCTCTTGCTTTCTCTTCTACTTTTCCCTAACACTTACAGACACTACATGCCATCAGGTCTTTGCTGCTTGCTGCTCCCGGAACGCTTAGTACGTTTTCACATCCTCAGTCTTTCTCTTCTCAGAGGATGCCATTGCTTGATACCTCTGCTTATTATAGTTCTTTTCTGAACAACTATCCATATCCCAAACTATAGCCCCCATTTAAAAGAAGTGAGATTTGATACCCACACTTGTGGAGAAATATTGTTAACAAGAAAGGAACAACAATAAAAAATGCTGAAAAACAGCCAGGTGTGGTGGTTCATACCTGTAATCCCAACACTTCAGGAGGCCTACGCAGGCAGATCACGAGGTCAAGAGATTCAGACCATTCTGGCCAACATGGTGAAACCCTGTATCTACTAAAAATACAAAAATTAGCTGGGCATGGTGGTGCACACCTGTAGTCCCAGCTACTCGGGAGGTTGAGGCTGGAGAATCGCCTGAACCCAGGAGTTAGAGGTTGCAGTAAGCCGAGATCACACCACTGTACTCCAGCCTTGGTGACAGCGTGAGACTCCATCTCAAAAACAGAACAAAACAAAACTGAAAAACAGACAACATGGAGTAACTGTATAGGCACAGAGTTTCAACATAATGCCCAGCACCAGTAGGGATTCCTAGTAGCTCATGCATTAGAACTTCATTGTTCATAATTAGGATCAGTCCTCCTAAAAAGGCAAAGTAAATTTTATGGAGGATGAATGTAGGAAGCCCTGTCGTTTTACCTGCTGTGTGTTAAGGGAAACTATATAAATAGTTTTCTATTTATATAGTTTCCAGTGTACATTTATAAATAGATTGTTTTTTGTTGGAATCATTGTCCAGCCATGGCTTATGGTTGGACTATGTATGTCCAACAGTCTGTTATTATAGATTGAAGATGGTAACTATCATAAACTATTTTTTTAATTGAAATTTTATTTTAGATCTAGAAAGTGAATGTAAATGTACTCTGTACATTAACTATGCAGAGTCAATATTTAAGATGCTTCAGGATATTTGAGTTAATGAAACTTAAAAAAAAAATACATTTATCTGAAGCAAACAGTGACTACCTGGCTCTGACAGATGGCCCTTTCTCACAGGGACTGTCATCATTAGTCATGTGGGTAGTTTAGACATTCTAGTGCATAATATGGAATAATAATTATACCTGACATATTAAATACTGGGTGCCAGGTACTATTCTATTTTATATGTACTCATCCTTTTAATCTTAAAAAAAAAATCTCATGAGATAGGTATTATGAATACCATTTTACAGATGAGGAAACTAAGACAAAGAAGGGGCTTAACTTGCCCAGGGTCACAGAACCTGGTAAATGTCGATTATGAATGCTCAGTAAATGATGCAAGGATGATAACGATCTAGAGACAATTGGAATGTGTATGTATTTAGAGTATTTGATTCTGGAAGGCTGGAAGTGAATAACATCTCTGAAAAAATAAGCATCATTCTCTGAAAATGTCAGGTAAATGAGATCTTGACTTTGACTCCACATAAATTTATCTGGCAGCCAAATTGGCTAATTGAAAATGGATCTGGGAAGAGAGCCTCAACGGCATAGGGAATAACAATTTATCACATATAAAAAAGAGAAGGAAACCTTTCTAAATGGGCTTCTTAAGCATGTATACATCTAAGGAAAAGGATTTTAAAATGTTAATATTCCAGAAGAGAAATCAAGTTTTCAGTTTCTGTGTTTGTTTTTGAGGCTTCCAAGAGACTAGGACTCAGTATTTTCATCCACATAGAATTAAAGAGTTTAAACCTACATCGGACCCAGTTGTGGGAAGGTAATTGGAAAAGAGTTATATTTCTGAAGCTGAAACTAAAGTGTTTGTTTTTGTTTCATTGGATGGGAAAACAAAAATCATAGTTTTTCAGTAATCAACACTTGCCAACTTTTCCTTTAAGAAGTGTATTTTTTTCCCACCACCATTTTTTAATCTCATGCCTAAATATAGTACAATAGGCTTTTAACTGGTTTCTTTGCTTCTTGTTTTTTTCTTTTTTAAAATTATTCATCCTGACCTGGTTGATAAGTTAAAATGTCTATTCTATTATGACATTTCCCTGGTTTAGAAACATTCTTGATTTTCACTTAACAGATTTATTTAAAATTGGATGTATTTTTAGAGGCAAAATTTTTGTTTAAAGATTTTAAGCTTCATGATCTCTATCTGCTTACTTTATTTATTGTTTTGTGTTTTGAGACAAAGTCTCAGGCCACCCGATCATGGCTTACTGCAGCCTCAAGTTCCCAGGCTCAAGCGATCCTGCCCCTTTTCAGCCTCTCAAGCAGTTGGGACCACAGGCACATGCCACTATGCCTGGCTGATTTTTTAATTTTTTATAGAGATTGGATCTCCCTATGTTGCCCAGGCTAGCCTCAAACTCCTAGGCTCAAGCAATCCTGCTATCTCAGCCTCTCAAAGTGTGGGATTATAGACAACACTGCACCACTGGGCCCAGCTGATCTGCTTAATTTGAATAAAGAGATGAACGTACTAAAACCCAATTCTAGCTAAATTAAGCAAAGGGAATATTCTATATCTGTAGTTGTATATGGAACCTACAGGAGGTTGGAAACTTGGAATTGGGCAGGAACAAAGCATCTTGGAGGCCAGGAAGCAGAAACTGTTAACAGCCATCCTGCAGCGGGGGCAGTTTTGTTAGCTTCTCATCTGCTCAGATGGAGTGATCGCAGGTCAATTTCTGTATCTTTAGCCCTCTGCTCAAGATATCAATTCCAGAGAGGCAGCATCTGCTTGCTGTTGCTAGCCTTGCCTTCCTTACTTGCCCACCATTGGTGTCAGGAGCATTCATGGATCTGTTTCTAGTTTGTAGTTGTTTTTTGTTAATATTGACATTATGAGCAATGTAGATAGTTTAGGATTGTGCTTAAAAGCCAGAACATCCTTGACAATGGAAGGAAAAATAATTCTTTTCTCTCTCATTTGTAGGTAGAAACAATAGATTCATGAGAAAGCCTCTACTCTGTCAGATACCTTGCTGACATGTAGAATTTTGTGCTTCAGTACATTCCTTTTCAGTACTGAGTATTGCAAAGAACATCTGTACCATACTTAGCAACTGGTTTCTTCCCTCAACTAATTTCATTTTTCATGTCATTAATGGATTTTTTGTGTATCCCCACCCTATGGCACAGGACAGATATGAATATATATACATATAGCTATGTTATAAATCTGTATGCATATGTGATGGATATATATGTAAACATTGTAATGGTTTTATGTGGCATGCTACAGTTTTTCATTTTTCAGTCTGATACATCATGACTCCTGGTTCTCTTTTCTCTAGCTTTCCTGTATTTCTAAGCCTGAAAAACGTGAACATCACCTTAGTTTCTTGGTATTCGTTAGGCTGTGGGATGGAATAAGTAGCATAAAACCCTATCAGGTTTTAAATCATAGGACAGATTATCTTTGTTTTTCACCCTCCTAATCACAGTTGGGGAGTTATGGGAGATGCTAAACTGGAATTCTAACATCAGGCAGTATATGCTCTTCCCTGGAAAACTAGAAGTTGTTTTTCTGCCAGGATGACATTTGGTGTTTGGTGACCATGTGTGTCTTTCCTTCACCCTGACTCTGGTACGAATACTGAGTGAACACACTCTCGGCAGTTATTTGTTATAAGAGATATGCTACTTTCAGAGTTGTCTTTACAGCTGTTTGCTCTTCTAAAATTATCCCCTATTTTTCTGCTACTGTTTTGATGATTGAATGCATAATTTCCAAAGATGACAAGTGCAAGTTAAAAACCAAAGTAGACAGGGCGCGGTGGCTCAAGCTTGTAATCCCAGCACTTTGGGAGGCCGAGGCGGGTGGATCACGAGGTCGAGAGATCGAGACCATCCTGGTCAACATGGTGAAACCCCGTCTCTACTAAAAATACAAAAAATTAGCTGGGCATGGTGGCACGTGCCTGTAATCCCAGCTACTCAGGAGGCTGAGGCAGGAGAATTGCCTGAACCCAGGAGGCGGAGGTTGCGGTGAGCCGAGATCGCGCCATTGCACTCCAACCTGGGTAACAAGAGCAAAACTCCGTTTCAAAAAAAAAAAAAAAAAAAAAAAAACCAAAGTAGTTAACTTGTAAGTGTAAAGTCTGTATTCCCTTTGCAATCCTATTTCCCCTTACAATCCTGCTTCTTATAAATTGCCTAAAATTATAGTAAGTTGAAAAATGTATGCAGAAAGTTCATTTCAGCATTCACTATTTAGTGAAATATGTGAGAACCTAAATCTGTAGGAATAAAGTAACAATTTAGTAAATTATCTATACACAAAAGAATATTATGCAAACATCAAAAATAATGATGTATTTTTATGTTTATCGATTTACAAGAATGTTTGTGGTACGGAATAATGTCTGTGATATATTATTAAATAAAAAGCAATTGTGGCCTGGTACAGTGGCTCTCACCTGTAATCCCAGCACTTTGGGAGGCCGAAGCAGGTGGATCACCTGAGGTCAGGAGTTCAAGACCAGCCTGGCCAATATCTCTACTAAAAATAGGGAAATAGTGAAACCCTATCTCTACTAAAAATACAAAAATTAGCCGGACTTGGTGGTGGGCACCTGTAATCCCAGCTACTGAGGAGGCTGAGACAGGAGAATCGCTTGAACCTGGGAGGCGAAAGTTGCAGTGAGCCAAGATCACACCATTGCACTCCAGCCTGGGTGGCAGAGCGAGACTCCATCTCAAAAAAAAACGGGGGGGCAAATTGCAGAGCAGCATTTATATGTTCCCATTTATGCAGAATTGTATACCTATTTCTACATGTGTTTATTCATGGAGCACTGTCTGGGAAGTGTATTAAAACATTGGTTATAGCTAATGGCACATTTGGAGATTTCTTTCCTTGCTAATTATTCATGCTGGCACAATACTATGATATTGAAATATACCTATCCCTTTTAGTGATTTTTATACCATATGAATGTAATTTTTAAGAAATTTTAATATTTAACATTTGTGATTAATAATTATGGCTATTGGATCTTTTTTTTAGTTTTAATGTTACTGAGCCTACAAAACATGAAGACCACAGTTGGTTTCTTATCATTGACTCTCCAGACTTTAGTATCTTAGTATTTTAATTATGTCCTTAGCTATGACTTATTAGCACGTCTTCCTTAGCTTATATATTTTCTAAGAGTCGGCACTGCATTTGTTAAAGTCAATCTGTATATCACCTAACATATCATATCTTAAAAGTAAACATTCTGTTTTTAATCCTTGAATGTGAGCTATGTTCTCACTAATTTTGTAACAAATCATTTTCTACTCTATTTAGGTGTAGAGTTTGGTGCTCGAATGATAACTATTGATGGGAAACAGATAAAACTTCAGATATGGGATACGGTAAGTATAAGAAGAATGTACTATATGATCTCAGTAAAGTTGCTTTATAAAAGTACATCGTACGTTTGTTTTGTTTTAATGTTATTATATGCCTTTTATGGTTTGTTAGACACTAACCTCCAGCCATGACATGAAATGTGCTGGAGAAGATTGGTTTTTCTTATGCATTGTTTTCAATAGATGGGCCCCGGGTGTTGGTGTTAGTGAGCATATCTGAGTGGATGCTTATGTTATGTGGTATTAAATGAAATGCTCTAGAAACTGTGTTTTTAAGAAAAACAATCAGCATGTCTCAAGAACACAGAGGAATTAAAATAAGAATATCAATATTATACAATAACTTATTCTGCAACCTTATTATTGTACAAGTTTTAGTCCTAACCACTTGAAGTCGTGTTGCTCTTAATCCAGTATCCTAATTTTGTCATTTACCCTTATTTATTGAGTACCTATTACATGCCATACAATACTGTTTTTACTGGTGGTTTCTCATCTGAACCACGGTATACAGAAAATGATTTGAGTGACTATTTTCTCTGTTCTCCCATCCTAGATGCATAAAAGTGAAGTTACTGTATTATATACATTGGGTACTTTAAGGTAGCAATTTTCAAACCATTTTGTTTCAGAACTGCTTTATACTTTTAAAAATTAAATGAAAACCCTCAAAGAGCTTTAGCTTGTGGGGCTTGAAGGTATTAATATCTACCATATTAGAAATTTAAAATGAGAAATTTATCAAATATTCAATCATTAATTCATTTTAAATTAATACATTTATTGTTAGGGTAACCAATACAATTATAATGGAAACTGTATTTTTCAAAAAAAAAAAAAAAACTTTATTTTTCTGGTAAGACTAGTGATATCGGTCTGCTTAACAGAAGACACTGGATTCTTGTATCTGGTTCTTCACTGAGCTTTATGTATGTTGTTTAGTTGAAGTATATGAAGAAAATCCAGCCTCACGCAAATAAGGCAATTGGGAAATGGAAGACCAGATAGACCCTTAAAGAGTCTGAGGAATCGCCAAGGTCCCGGGATCGCACTTGGAGAGCCACTGCTTCAGGACATTAGGGGAGAATTCTGCACAGAACCCCAATTGAGAAAACCTGAAAGGGTCTTCTGTTGTTTCAAGGATCATACTCTCTAAACTAGTAAATGAGATATAAAATACATGGGATTTAATCATCATATACCCGTGGCCTATTTTTCTCAAGTCACTCGGTTTGTTTCTTGCTTGTTATGTGTAGCAGCCATTGAAAGAAGAAACCTTAGAGAACATCCAGTCTGTGAAGACACCCTAGACCAAGCAAGTTGCTGAAGGCTCTTCCGGGACCTGGGTTTCCTGATACTTCCTGTGTGTCACAGTTGTCCCTTAAATAATAACCCTACATTTCTATCTGGTCCTGTCCTTGAATTGTCCACTTGACTCTGGGTTCTTGTACTTTTTTTGCCTCCTCTTCCTCAGTGAAGATTAATACTTTCACTATTCCTTAGGGGGTTTCCCACAGGAGCCTCAAGCATCTCAAAACTTTTGATTTGCATTCTCTCAGGCAACATCTCAAAACTGCATGGAAAAGATCAAAATAAAATACACAAAGTCCCGTTTTTCCTAGAGGTTTAAAATTAATAATATCCAACCAAAAGGAAATATTTTCTACTTCTGTATTAAAAGAGTTTCTCTCTTGTTTTTGAGACAGGGTCACACTCTGTAACTCAGGCTGTAGTGCAGTGGCACTGTCAGTTCATTGCAGCCTCAAACTCCTGGGCTCAGGCAATCCTCCCACCCCAGTCTCCCGAATAGCTGGTACTATAGGCGTTCAGCACCACACCGAGCTGTTTCTTTTTTTCAGAACTGATTTACATAAACTATGTTACTTGTTTTAGCTTATAACCTTGCATAACACACACCTTTCCATTGTGTAGTGTGAACCAGACTACTTGTTGTTCCTCAGTAAACATATTTTTCATTCTTTATACTTTTGTGTAACTACTTGCATTGTTTGAAGTGCTTTTTGTTTGCTTTTCTGTTGAAAGCAGCTAAGATGTCAGCTCTTTCGTGAAGACTTTTTGATCCCCATGGGAATAACTTACTCTTCCTGTAATATTTTGTGCATATCCCTGTTGTTACTCTGATCCTGTTGTCATAGTTTTTTGTTCACATATCTCCCCTTCTCAGAATGAGCGTTGTGAGAGGAGGAACCACCTATATCTTATGCAGCTTTGTATTCTGTATTCTTAGCTTGGTGACTGATACATACAGTGTTTGGTAAATTTTACTTAATGAATGAATCGAGAATCTCATTCTGCCTAAGCAACTTACAGGGTCACTGGCTGTGTTCAGGAGGCATCATCTACTAAAGTACATGATTTTGGAAAGGAAAGATTAATACAGTAATGATAATTATGTGATATTTTAGGCATAAACCACTTCATTGTCTTGAGATTATTTTAGTTTATTCACTTGTTCTTCTATTCTTAAAGTAGTTCCTTTGTTTTTTGAAACTTGAGTAAGCCATTCATTTCCTAGTTGTCTCTTTTGTAGATTAATTCATCATGCATTCTTTTGATAGAGGCCTGGTTTTTTGTTTTTGCTTTTTTAGCTTGAGTTGATTTCTTTACACAACAATAAACTTTTTTTTTTTTTTGAGATGGAGTTTTGCTCTTGTTACCCAGGCTGGAGTGCAATGGCACAATCTCGGCTCACCGCAACCTCCGCCTCCTGGGCTCAGGCAATTCTCCTGCCTCAGGCTCCTGAGTAGCTGGGATTATAGGCACGCGCCACCATGCCCAGCTAATTTTTTGTATTTTTAGTAGAGACGGGGTTTCACCATGTTGACCAGGATGGTCTTGATCTCTTGACCTCGTGATCCACATGCCTCGGCCTCCCAAAGTGCTGGGATTACAGGCGTGAGCCACCGTGCCCGCCCAACAATAAACTTTCAAAATAAATCTAAAATAATTTCTTGTGCTGGACAGTATGAGAAGGGAATAGAAAAAAAAACCCTTTTTTGTGTTCCTCTAGGAGAGTAGAGGGCTCATTTTCTTTCCTCTGTATCTGAGAGAGACTGTGGTCCCTTTAAAGACATCATAATGCCCAAGAATTCAAGCACTTCTACAAGGAGAGCTCCAGGAACCAATGGCCTGTTTAGATTTAAAGGACTGTTTTAAAAAAGTGTAACTTATTTCTTTTGGAGGTTGTTTCTTGAGTCTTGGTCCTGTAGTTTTCCTTTTTTGTTATTTTTTGTTTTGGTTTGGTTTGGTTTGGTTTAGAAAGAGTGTCTTTCTTACTGTGTCACCCAGGCTTGAGTGTAGTGGCACAATCATGGCTTACTGCAGCCTCAAATGCCTGGCCTCAAGTGATCCACCCACCTCAGCCCCTTGAGTGGCTGGGACTACATGTGCAGGCCACCATGTGCAGCTAATTTTTTTAATTTTTTGTAGAGATGGAGTCTTACTGTGTTTCTGGTCAGGCTTTTCTCTTATTTTCATTGACTTTCTTTTTACTTCATACCCAACCTCCAAAACTTTATAATAAATGTAATCTAATACACATTAAGGCTAGTCTCACACTTAGCTTATATCTGAGTGAAACAGGATTTTCCGTACCATTAATGTTTTACAGTGTGTCTATACATTTGGATAGCCAGTTACATTTTTGATAGCAAGGGTTATGTCTATTCATGACCCAGAATGTTTACAAAACCATCCTAGAGTCCTTCAGTGGAAAATTAGTAAAATATTACTTGTTTGATCAGCCTTATAGAAATGAAGTTTTCCCTTCAAGGGAAAACTTGTCTTAGTATCTTAGCATATTTGTCATTTTTATCTTCAAAAATTTAAAATAAGGAGTTTTCCTTGCAAAATTTTCACATCCACCACCTTTGCTTTCTTTTGCAAATAGTGAGGATAGCTACCAGCAGATACTCCTTGAAGGCCTTTAGGCCATCAATCAGTATCACAGCTGGAAGCAATGATAAGAGTCTATCAGTGCCTCCCTTAAAGCACTGACACTTGGCCCTGTACTGAGGTACTTTTTTTTCATTTATTAAAAGCCAAACCTGTAAATATTATTATTCTGCCAGGGGAAGTCAGAGAAGAAACATGTTGTCCCTGGTTTCTGTTTATTGGCAGAAAAAGGGCAGAAGTGTGTTGTCACTGTTAGACCTTGGCCAGCCGTTAACGCCTTGTTCTGCTCGTGCTCTTTTTCTCTTTTTCTCTGGCCTTCTGTCACTCTTCCAGCATACCCAAATATGTTTGATTTCCCAGCCTCTCCGAAAAAGTTTGTAATATGGATATTCTAGTTAAGTTCATATATCTACTCAGCTTCCCTAGAAATACTTCTTTTTAGATGTCTTTTATCAAGTGAAAGTTAGTGAAATTTTGACAAAATTATATGAAAACAACATGCTAAGTTTCTTCTCAGCAAATCACAGGCATATTTTTTTCTCCTTTGAAAAACGTGTTACTTTATACTCTTTTTTTTTTTTTTGAGACAGAGTTTCGCTCTTGTTACCCAGGCTGGAGTGCAATGGCGCGATCTCAGCTCACCGCAGCCTCCGCCTCCTGGGTTCAGGCAATTCTCCTGCCTCAGCCTCCCGAGTAGCTGGGATTACAGGCACGTGCCACCATGCCCAGCTAATTTTTTGTATTTTTAGTAGAGACGGGGTTTCACTATGTTGACCGGGATGGTCTCGATCTCTCGACCTCGTGATCCACCCGCCTCGGCCTCCCAAAGTGCTGGGATTACAGGCTTGAGCCACCGCGCCTGGCCTACTTTATACTCTTGATTCACTGTTTCTGAAAATTGAATGTTATTTTGTTTCAATGCATCAGTAAGGATGGATGACCAGATGTGGTGAGCCAGGGAAAGGGCCTGGAACCCTGAGGCCTGGAAACAATCCTGCCTTCACTTCTGTCTTTCCTCTCTGCTCCCATTACTGCCACTTCTTCCTTCTTCCTCCCTCTATCCCCCCAGCCAGGAGTTGAGAGGCGTAGAGCTGCAGCTGTTCTGCCTCCTTAGGCAGCTGTTCATCTACATTTTCTTGAACAACTACACGGACAGGAAACTGACGTAGTTATTTCATTCTTCTTTAGTGACTACCTCCTACCTGCGGTTTCTACCTTTTTTTTACATTGCAGCACTAAAAGTATCTGACGTCAGTGATCATACACTGTTTTATCTTTTTTTTTCTTTTCTTTCTTTGAGACAGGGTCTTGCCCTGTCACCCAGGCTGTAGTATACTGGTGTGATCAAGGCTCACTGCAGCCTCCACCTCAGCCTTCCGAGTACCTGGGACTACAGGCACATACCACCACTCCCGGCTAATTTTTTTTTATTTTGTAGAGACAGGATTTTGCCGTGTTCCCAAGGCTGGTCACAAACTCCTGGCTAAAGCAGTCTGCCATCGTTGGCCTACCAAAGTGCTGGGATTATACTGTGCCCAACTAAGCCTTTTTTCCAAAGTAAATATCCTCAAATTCTATAAAGCATTCAACTTCTACTGTTTTTTCTAGGCATTTCTACCCATTGTTTCTCTTCTCAAGATCTCACAACTAAATAGTCCAGGTTGACTTTTTCATCACCCTTTTGGACAGTCAGACAGCACAAAAATTGTGTTGATTCTTACGGATCTTCCTGTCAGCCAAAATAGAAGTTTTGGACATGCATGTAGATTTCAAAATCTTTCCCCTCAGTGATAGCAGTTCCTTGATAAGTGTCTAAATTTTTAAGTTGTGATGCTAAGTAAAGTACCTGAGATTTAATGCTTGGGCAAGGCACAGTTTGTTTGACTATTGTTTAGAAATCCTTCTTTCCTTCTTTTGGTTCTCATCTGTGTTCTACATAGCTGGAGTTATTAGATAAATAACTTGCAATGCAAATAAGAGAAGTATTACTATAACATTGATTCTCACAAATCTTAATTTTCTCACTTTATTGACTCTTTGGAATCAATCCAGGTAACATATTTGAGTGCCTACTATAAATATACTTTAGTGGCCAGGCACAGTGGCTCACACCTATAATCCCAGCACAGTAGGAGGCCGAAGCAGGTGGATCACCTGAAGTCAGAAGTTCAAGACCAGCCAGGCCATCATGGCAAAACCCCATCTCTATTAAAAGTACAAAAATTAGCTGGGTGTGGTGGCAGGCGCCTGTAATCCCAGCTACTCAGGAGGCTGAGGCAGGAGAATGGCTTGAACCTGGGAGGTTGCAATGAGCCGAGATCGTACCATTGCACTCCAGCATGGGTGGCAAGAGTGAGATTCGGTCTCAAAAAAAAAGAAAAAAAAATGTGTGTGTGTATATATATAGTATTCTTAGTTAAGCTATCTTTCAAGGATAACTAAAGAAGAAAAAAGATAAGTGTTTGAGTAGTATGTTCATTTTATCTAATTAATAGTGTTAGAACCAAATGACCACATGAAAGTGCTTTTGGATTTGTGAGGAGAAAAGGATAACTGTGGGCTGTGGTAGACGAGCTTTCCCAGCTTTGTGAAAGAATTAGGGCTTGAGCTGGTCCTCAAAGGAAATGGAAATTGGATAGGTGGAGAGAGAAGAAAATAGTTTTTCAGACAAGCAGTTAAACAGTGGCATAAAAGCAGGAATTTTCAGACTATAGGCAAGATATCAGTAGAAAAAAATGGATTTGTATGAACCAGACTTTGATTGAATATGCAAAAATTCTTATGAGACAAGTAGAGATCTGATTCCCAAGAGCTTAGGATTTTGAGGGTATACAGAGATTTTTGAACTATAGCTTAATATGTATAAAGTTATGTTTTATGGGGTAGAAGAGGAAGAAGAGTTAAGATTACTACTAGTTGCCAGCCTGGTTACTACAAAAATTGCTATTCACCAAAAGACTCAGACTCATAGGAAAGCCAATTTGGGGGATTCTTTATCTGACAGTTAGAAATAAGTTTTAAAATTATGGTGCAAAGGACCAATTTTGAATTAGTAATCCTTACATGAAAGATGAAGATGATGACTTATTTTGCACAAATGTTCCATGACTCTGATTTAATATTAAACATCACTAAAATTGAGCTTGTTCTTTATCTCTTAGGCAAACTTGTTCTGCTCTACTTTTTTGTATCTCTGAGTATCTTGGGAATTTTTTTTTTTTTTTTTTTTTTTTTTTGAGATAAGAGTCCAACGTGTCACCCAGGCTGGAGTGCAGTGGCAAGATCTCAGCTCACTGCAACCTCTGCCTCCCGGGTTCAAGTGATTCTTCTGCCTCAGCCTCCAGAATACCTGGGATTACAGGAGCATACCACCATGCCTGGCTAATTTTTGTATTTTTAGTAGAGACAGGGTTTTGCCATGTTGGCCAGGCTGGTATCAAACTCCTGACCTGTCCTCAGGTGATCCGCCTGCCTCGGCCTCCCAAAGTGCTGGGATTACAGGCGTGAGCCATCATGCCTGGCCAATCTTGTGGATTTTTAAATAAATCTAAGAGTTAAATATTGTGAGCCAAGAGAACTTAACTGTCCACTCTGGCCATCCCACCCCGTTTGTTTTGTGGTGCAATTCACTTAGGTAGTCATTTCTTTTAAATACAAAGAATTCTGTATCCCATTTGGTTTCAAACTTTTACAATCTCTGTTAACCAAGAGTTTATTGTGAAGAGGATCAAACGCTTTTATAATACCTTAGTTAACATTTTTGTTTCACTTAAAACAATATAGGTCAATCCAAGTTTGGATAGGTATATATTAAAGTACTTTTTAAAAATCAGATTACTTTGCTTTTATATGTCAAGGTAGTTAACCTTTGGGCTAATTTTATGCAGTTAGTTTTTATATAACAGTTTTTTTATAGTTAGGGAAGCCATAACTATTAAAAAAACAACAACAACAAAAAAAAACTTCTCTGGGCAAGATTTATTTCAAGGCTACCAACACCATTACCAAAGAGAATAGGCCAGTTTGTGATAGTTTTCATATTAAATAGTCTCAAGAATTTGTAAACTATTGTGAATACTCATCTATTTATTATTAAATAATCATGGATTTTAAGATGCATAGCTACAGTCATAGTCTTCAGTGGAAATTGTGTTTTTTTATTTGCTTGAGCTTTTGTTTAATTTTGTAGTGGGCAGAAGTCTAGATTCAAATGTATTGTGTAAGTTATTTGTATTTTGGAACATGTGTTTTGTTCTTTACAAAACAGTTCAGAAGGAATGAGAATGGTTATAGAAATTTACTTTTCTCTTTTTTTCTAAATTTATTTTGTCTTTTACTCTTTTACTGTATCTTATCTAGGCTCTCACCTGGAAGTTTTAGATCTTGATAATAGTGGTTTTCTAGCAATGTGTTTTTAATTCATCCCACAGAATGTACCTGTAGAGATTGTTTTAAAGGACTTTTACCTTTCCTTGATGATGAGCCATGGGTGATATTAGAGATGTAAACCTGATTTTATTTTGAACTAATAAAATCTGTATCTTTTTTGTATTACAGTAGTTACTCCTCCATGGGGAATACGTGCTAACACCCCCAGAAGATGCCTGAAATTGCAGATAATGCTGGACTCTATATATACTATTTTTTTAATCCAATAACAGAGGTGGCTGCAGTTTAAGCATCCCTAATTTGAAAATCCCAAATTTTTTGAGCTTCTACATGACATTCAGAGGAGATGTACATTGGTGCATTTTGGATTTTAGTTTTCAGATTAGGAATGCTTAACTGATAAGTAAAATGCAAATATTCTAAAATCTGAAACATTTCTGGTTCAAAGCATTTTGGATAAGGAGTGCTCAACCTGTACTGACTGACTACCAGGCAGGTGGGATAGTGTATACAGTGAAAATAGGCTGGACAAAGGAGTGATTCATATCCCCAGCAGGATGGAGCAGCAGGACAGTGGGAGACTTTTTTCACACTACGCAGAGTATACAGTTTAAAACTTAGGAATTATTATTTCTGGACTTTTCCATTTAATATTTTCAGATTGCAGTTGACTCACCAGTAACATAAATCTCAGAAAGTAAAACTGCAAATAAGAGGAGACTACTGTAGCTAACACAGAATCCTCTCTTGTTACGTAGGATTTACAATGAAATTAATCCCTAAAAATCTAGTCCTTAGTTTTTCTGTGCCTTTAGAACAGTGAATTTGGCTGGGAAGTGGCTCACAACTGTAACCCCAGCACTTTTAGGAGGCTTAGGCAGGTTGATTACTTAAAGTCCAGTAGTTCGAATGGTGAAATCTGGTCTAAATAAATAAGGTATCTTCTAGTTTTTTGCTGTTGTTCTTTTTTTTTTTTTTTTTTAAGAGGCAGGACCTCATCTGCTGCCCAGGCTGGAATGGAGTGGTGTGATCGTAGCTCACTGTAGCCTCAAACTCCTTGGCTCAAGTGATCCTCCCACTTCAACCTCCCAAGTAGCTGGGACTGCATGTGTGAGCCACCACACTCAGCTAATTTTTAAAAAATTTCTGTAGAAACGGAGTCTCGCCATGTTGGCCAGGCTGGCTTTGAACTCCTGGCCTCAAGCGGTACTCCCACCTCAGTCTCCCAAAAGTGGCATAAGTCATTATACCTGGCTGTCTTTAGTTTAACCTAAGCCATGTAAAATGATTTGGCTATTTTTACATAGTGTTTTTATGTGATGGCTTTCTCACTGTCCAATTTAGCATGACTTTATTCTAACTGCCAAAATGCCAACCCAAGAGAGGATCTAATTGTTAGTTTCCACGTAGGAGAAGTTATTTGCATTGAATCTTAGCACATTCAGATTTACAGATGTCCAATCAGGTGGGATGGAGTACTGATGGAGTTATGCATATAACTAAGACATTAGGATTTCTTCTTTCACTTGTTTTTGGTTTTTTGTTTTTGTTTTTGGAAACAAGGTCTTGCTCTGTTAGCAAGGCTGGAGTACAGTGGTGCAGTTACATCTCACTGCAACCTCCCCCACCTGGGCTCAGATGATCCCCCCCAACCTCAGCTTTCCAAGTAGCTGGGGTGCACTTCCAAGTAGACGGAGTGCACCACCACAGTTGGCTAATTTTTGTATTTTTAGTAGAGACCGGGTTTTGCCATGTTGTCCAGGCTGGTCTTAACCCATTTATGTGGGAGGCTGCAAAATTTTTTTGTGAAAAATTAGACCTTGGCCATGACCTTGAGCAGTAAGATATGAATAACTCCCACAAGCTTAGCGTTCAATGGAACACTAGGCATAAATAGGTTAAACTGCCAGTCTCAAGTGATCCACCAACCTTGGCTTTCCAAAGTGCTAGGATTACATGCATGAGCCACCATGCCCAAACTGTTCTTCCACTTTTGCACTCAATAGGCTTTCTCTGAATGCCTGCTATGTGCCAGACCCCATGCCTAGCACATACTTAGTCACATGCCAGGGGTAGGGAGTGTGGTAGGGAGGGAGTATAGAGGAAGAGCCAGCAAGAGCAAGGTGTTGTAGAGGGTCGAGTGTTAAACAGGGCAGAACATGAGCTGTCCATGTGCATTCTGAGGGTGGGAAGGGCTAAATATTTACAATATCAGAACTCAGAACGTGTAAACAATCAATATTTTTCAAGTTAGTGGATTTCGAATATAAAAATCATTAAAATTGGCTTTATGTTTACTTAATAAAAATTCTTACATTTTTGCAAAAGTAGAAAAAGAAGGGATTAAAAATGAAAAATAACTTATAAGAACTGTCTCAGTTTTAAACTCAGAGAAAACAGTCACATTTCTCACCAGCAATTCTTAAAAAAACCAAAATTAGTACCATGAGTAAAAGAAAAATTACCTAGCTTTGCATAATTTCTTTTTTCTGTTTCACAAGTGAATATAAAGATAACATTTACATCCTGTTGCATTTTGACAAGCATTATATATCAAATACAGAGAAAATTGATTAAGTGTGGAGGAAAAAATTATATAAATTAAATTTAGAACCATTTTGTTTTTCATAATAAAATGATTGCTCAAAGAATTCCATTTGATGACTGTTGAAAGCTCACTGCAGTTTATGATATAACTGATAAAATCTGCATCCTTGGCCTTCCAACAACCTTTACTCCAGCAGATGGTGGGCGTAAAGATGTCATTCATCATTTATTTACAATGGGCTTTATTTATTCTAGTGTCAACAGCTGCCCCAGGGAGTGGGTTATTGAATTCAAATGTGGGGCTCTGGGTTATTTGCTTCCTTTCAAATTTGTCTTCAGAGCTTAGTTGCTAGGAGTCCATTCTGTCCTTTAATAATGATTCGTGTATTGTGAAGCCATTCAGTAAATTGGGTTGTCAGGGATTGCCAAAAAGGGTTTAGAGGTCTTGGGGGGTGGGGAGGGTGCCAGAGTGGCTGCATGTGCATCTGGTTGTCTTAAGTATAGTGGTATTTTGTAACTTAAGACTGGTGAAGTTTTCTTCTTTATGCACTCCTTTCCTACCTGCCCGTATTCTGTATCTGAATAATATGAAAATGTAGAGGACATTGTATTAAAGGAAACTCTCAACTTTTTCTTTCTTCACAGGCAGGGCAAGAATCCTTTCGTTCCATCACAAGGTCATACTACAGAGGTGCAGCAGGAGCTTTACTAGTTTACGATATTACAAGGTGAGAACTTGAAAACTTTGCAATTCAGTAGTTGATATAGAGAATTTTTCTAAATAAATTTGGTTAACAGTAATAAAAGAATCGCTTAGCCTTTCTGCCCTGGCTACTCATCTTTAAAACTGTGCGTTGAGTCAAATTTCAGTTTACTGCAGAAACCTGCAATTGAATTGTTTTTTTTATCTGAATAAGCACCCTTAAATTGATGGATTTTATCAATATCATTTATTCATTGGAATTTTCTAAAGTGTGGTTACATTTAATGTCTAAACTGAAGTGTAATCAGTGAGCTCTAAACCCAGATACGGTGCTTAAAACTACTTTTCGTTACATAAGTGGATATGGCTAAAAATGGTTCTCTTTAATCATATGTATGTTGTTTGTTGTATAATACTAAGGGAAATGCTTTGAACATAGTAATTAAATTATTATTTATGTTTAGGAGAGATACATTCAACCACTTGACAACCTGGTTAGAAGATGCCCGCCAGCATTCCAATTCCAACATGGTCATTATGCTTATTGGAAATAAAAGGTAAAAAGGATAATTTAGAGCTTATATTGCATTAATGATGAAGACAGTAGTGTTTATATGGTTACTTTCCTTAACCTTTGTTCAAATATAAGTTACTAGCCTCTTGAATTATGACATATGACAATTTACAAGGGTTCCTGTTGCATTATACATCACACTGAGTAAGAATCATTTAGCCGTCTACATTCAATCTTACTGGGTAATATTTTTCTCAAATTATTATTCCCAACGCTGACTTTACCTGTGACAAAAGGATTCTTTTGATTTTTAAAATGCTGATAATAAACTTTGTTGGAAATTATTACTGTTGTTATTTGAAATAGTTTTTATGTAAAGAAATACTTTAAAAATTAATCTGATGGAGTTTTATCAGATTACTGATGTAAAGTAAAACCCACTGATTTATTTGGAGAGATGGATTGAACATCCTTGTACTCTCAATTTAAAATGCTAGTATATGGGAAAACATATTTGCTTGGCCAGTTTCCACAAACTTGCAAGAATATGGGAACATTTTGACTAATTTTGGTAGAAGCTTACAGTGATAAGAAAATATTAGTATTTTCAAAACGTTAGGCACCATTCTTTTTGTTTTGTTTTGGTTTTTGAGACAGGGTCTTACTCTATTACCCAAGCTAGAGTACAGTGGTGTGATCATAGCTCACTGCAGCCTTGGCCTCCCAGGATCAAGTAATCCTCCTGCCTTAGCTTCCCAACAGGCTGAGGCTACAGGCAGGCACCACCAAGCCCAGTTAATTTTTTTATTTCTTGCAAAGAAAGAGTCTCACTTTGTTACCCAGGCTGGTCTCAGGCTCCGAACCTCAAGTGACTCTCCCACCTGGGCCTCCTAAAATACTGGAATTACAGGGATAAGCCACCACACCCAGCCCATTCATTCTTTAGGATTATATTAATAAAATACTCTTAAGAGATGCTGTTTTTAGAGCGGTAAAATCATGACTTTTATGAGCACATATCAAAACTTTTATCTCATTAATTAACAACATAAGGAAACTGGTAAGATATTTCAACCAGTTCAGAAGGGAACTCAAAGTACCACACATTCATAGTCAAATAAGGAATACTGAAATGAATTTACAAGATGGATGTAAAACTGAACAATATTCGAAGGATAGTAATTGTATTCCACAGGACACAGTCTGCATTTTTATGGACAGGAATTATTTGTGCTTATATCTATTTCCCACAAGTTAGCTTCTCTCTTTTTCTGCAATCCTTGAACATGTGTGAGATGGAGTTAAAAATAGTACTACTAAGAAAAATTTTTAATGAACAGTCTAGGGTCAGGTGCAGTGGCTCACATCTGTGATCCCAACCCTTTGGGAGGCCCAGGTAGAATTCCTTGATCCCAGGAGTTCAAGATCAGCCTGGGCAACACAGGGAGACCCCATCTTTACCAAAAATTTAAAAATTCAGCTAGACATGATGGTGCATTCCTGTGGTTCCAGCTCTCAGGAGGCTGAGGAGGAAGAATCACTTGAGCCCAGTTGAAGTTGCAGTGAACTATGTTCATGCCACTGTACTCCAGCCTGGGCAACAGAGCAAGACCTTGTCTCAAAAAAAAAGAAAGTAGCCTAATTTTTTACCTTAAGTAACTGGAATAAGAGCAAATCAAACCCAAGGAAAGCCTCCCCCACCCCTGCAAAAAAAAAGATAAAGAAAAAAACAGTGAAACCAGAAGCTAATTTTTGAGAAGATAAAATAAAATAGATACTGATCAGGGAAAAAGACAAACATTAGCAATATCAGGAAAGAAAGGTTGCCATCACCCTAGATTAAAAAAGAGAGAGAGAGAATATTGTAAACAGACTAAATAAAGAGATATAACTTTGTTCATGGATTGTAAAACTAAGTATTTTTAAGACATCTTACTAAATTTATCAAAAAATTTGTTGAAGGACAGGTACAGCGGCTCACACCTGTAATCCCAGCACTTTGGGAGGCTAAGGCAGGAGGATCACATGAGGCAAGGAGTTCAAGACCAGACTGGGAATATAGCAAGACCCTCTCTCTACAAAAAATAAAATAATTTTTAAAAACTAGCCAGGCATGGTGGTACAAGCCTTTATCCCTACTTACTCAGGAAGCAGAGGTGAGAGGATCACTTGAGTCCAGGAGCTCAAGGTTGTAGTGAGCTATGGTTGTGCCAGCTGTACTCCTGCCTGGGCAAAAGAGTTACAGACGTCTGTGTTTCCTAGCCATTTTACTCCCAAATGTTTACCCAACATAATACGTTTTCATGTGTCCACAGAATTGTGTACAAATATTCATACAAGCTTTATTTGTAGTAGCCTCAAACTGGAAACAACCCACATATGGATTAACAGGGGAATGGAAAAATAAATTGTGATATAGCCTTACAACAGACTACAACTTAGCTATAAAGAGGAATGAACTATTGATAACATGCAACAAAATGGATGATTCTCAAAATAATTACAGAGTGAAAAAACTTATATCAAAAATACCACGTGATTACATTTATATAAAATCTTGATAAATGCAGACTAATCTGTAGTGGCAGAAAGTGGATCATCAGCTGTCTAGGGTACAGGGGCAAGAAGGGATGGATTACAATGGGAGTATGAGGAAAGTTTTGGGAGACTGATGGCTTTACAGGCATACATATCTCAAAACTCAACAAATTTTGCATTTAAATACAACTTTTATGTCTGTTACATCTCAAAAAAAGCTATAAAAAAGCTCTAATGTAAAACATTATACTGTATAGATTTTAGAGTGTTTAATAGAAATTGAGATTTGCTATTAAGGGAAAATATTTAATTAAGTGATATTTACATTATAAAAAGCTAAACATTGCTTCTTTGTGTAGAGAAGAAAATTACTACACTTTGTGTAGTATTCTCTGAAGATGATATTCTCTGAAGGTCTTTCTTGTGTATTCTTTTCCACATTTAAGTCATCTCACTAAGCCTTTTTAAGGTTAAGGCTGTTGGAGAGAAACTTTAGTCTTTCTACAATGGAAATAGTTATTCTGCCTTTCAAGGTATGAAATAATAGGAGAATACTCGGAAAATAAAGAGAATTTTTATCCTTTTACTGATTTTTTTTCCTTGTGTCTGGAAACATGAGTGACAGCTTACTGGTGGCTTAAATTTGGTTGCTGACCACTAGCAGCTGATAGCTCAAATGTGAAAAGAAATATAGTATGTAACCAGGAGATGTTTCTGATGATTGTAGGTGGGTGACCTTTAAAATTAGGAGTATAATGAACAAGCAAGAACAGAGAGAAATAAATGAGATGATTATTTTTAGATGAAGTGAATTGTGGGTAGACATAATAACAGGGAATAAGCAATTTTTGAATTAGAGGCATTAAGCAGTAGGGAGCCAGGGAAGGGCAGTGACTTACAGCAACAGATGACACAGATTTTTCTTACTATGGCATTTTATTAATAAATTGATTATATAAGAAATAGGAAGTAGAGGTTTAAAAGATGAAAGTCTTTTAATAGTATAAGGATTG
Organism: Saimiri boliviensis; assembly: GCF_048565385.1. Taxonomy (NCBI): domain Eukaryota; kingdom Metazoa; phylum Chordata; class Mammalia; order Primates; family Cebidae; genus Saimiri; species Saimiri boliviensis. The sequence continues at coordinate 13,488,745 of NC_133463.1, forward strand.
TATTACAAACCCTAAACAAAAAGGTGGGCGTGAGTTGAAAGATATTTAAGTGACGTAAGAACTTAAGTGGGATTCAAAGGGAGTGAACAAAGACAACAATATGATGTAATGCCTGGAAAACTGGTGTTTTTAAAACTCTGTACTAAGTATAACTAAGTATATAAAGTAATACGGCTTTTGAGTTTTTTTGCTTGACCTAAATATATATATATATATATATATATTTTTTTTTTTTTCTTTCTTTCTTTCTTTCTTCAGATGGAATCTTGCTCTGTCTCCCAGGCTGGAGTGCAATGGCACACTCTTGGCTCACTGCACCCTCTGCCTCCCGGGTTCAAGTGATTCTCCTACCTAAGCCTCATGAGTAGCTGGGATTTCAGGCGCGTGCCATCATGCCTGGCTAATTTTTGTATTTTTAGTAGAGATGGGGGTGTCACCATGTTGGTCAGGCTGGTCTTGAACTCCTGTCCTCGTGATACTCCCACCTCAGCCTCCCAAACTGCTGGGATTATAGGCGTGAGCCGCTGCGCCCGGCCAAGAAATGTATTTTACATCATGACCTAGTATATAAATTGTGCATATACCTACACATATAACAAAATTTTAATAAATTTTACCTATATACATAAGTTCCATTATACAAATACAGTACATGGAACTTATGTATATAGGTGATACATTCTGATACTTTATGTTGTTTTCGTTTTCGCTTTTTTTTTTTTTTTTTGAGACAGAGCTGGAGTGCAATGACATAATCTTGGGTCAAGCAGTTCTCCTGCTTCAGCTTCCTGAGGAGCTGTGATTACAGACACCTGCCATAATGCCCAGCTAATTTTTGTATTTTTGTAGATACAGGGTTTCACCATATTGACCAGGCTGGTCTTCAACTCCTGACCTCAGCCTCCCAAAATGCTGAGATTTACAGGTGTGAGCCACTGCACCCAGCCTATTTCTTTTTTTAAAAAAATTCTGATTATTTCCTACTGATGTGATTTTTACAATTCACGGAGTCATGGCACAGTTTGATAAATACTACCCAGGCTGAACTCAGTGGCTCACACCTGCAATCCCAGCAATTAGGAAGGCTAAAGTGGGAGGATCACTTGAGTCCAGGAGTTCAAGACCAGTCTGGGCAACATAGTGAGACTGTCTCTTAAAAAAAAAAAAAAAAAGAAAGAAAGAAAGAAAAAGAAAACTGCCCTGGAAAAAAGCCTTGGCACAGGTATACACAAAAAACTATATAAAATGTTCACTGTTTATAATAATGAAAAATTATAAGTAACTTTGTCTAATGGAAAATTTTAATTGTATTGTATTCATTCAGTAGACTATAATACAGCAGTAAAAAAATAAACTAGATCTACATGTATTGTATGGATAAACTTGAAAACATAATGTTGACTAAAGTTAACAGGTTGTAAAACAGTAGCTACATCTGAATTTTTGAAAACATGGAAAAGAAATAGTATTTATGGTTATAAACATGAGTATAAATGCAAAAACATGAATGAGAATGAAAACACCAAAATCAGGTAGTGGTTACCTTTAGGATAAGAGGGAGGAGAATGGGATGAGACACACACACACACAGGTGGTGATTCTGCTATTGCTAATTTTATTTCTTAAACCTGAAATCTGGCAAATAATATGTCAAGGCTAGCTGGAAGTATGTAGATAGTGTATTATCCTATATCTTTTTTCCATGTATAAATATGTAGTAGTAAATAATATCTAAATAAAAAGTAGTAAATATAATCATAATAAGTTTTTTAACTTTTACAATAAAACACACTTTGAAAGAGACTGCTACTCCCCTCCCCGCCACCAACCTCACTAATTCCCTTTTTTCATTGGAAATTTCTAGCTTACACTTTCTCCCTCTCTTTCTCCTTTTATCTCTCTCCTCCCTCTCTCTCTCTTTCTCTGTCTATATCAGTTTTGCTTTAAGAGGAAATTGGAAATTAAACAAACTGAGATCAGTGACGTAATGTCTTTTTAGTACTTTGGATTTTACTAAACAATTTCCTATAGTTTCTGAGAGCTATTTTAATCACATTCATAGAAACTCAGTCAGTCTGGCCAATCAAGGAGGGTAGTATAGTCCTGCTCTTTCAAATTATGTTGAGCAAAATGGTTCTCTTCTGTGGGAATCCACTGTACTCAAAACATAGGTATTGGACTAGAGGCTCCCTTAAGTTACGGCTAGTTCTAACATTCTAGAACTCAGACACAGTATTCTTCTGTTGGATCGTTAGTTCTTTCAAACTAGACAGTATGTTCTAAGTACTAACCCTCATAATACCCAGAATAGTACAGTTAGTATGTTAAATATTAATTAAAAGAATGGTCATCACAACTTTGAATTCCATGGTGTACTTTATACAAATGCCTCTATTTGTACCATGTTGATTAATAATGTGACCCTTTCTTTCCCCTATTTAGTGATTTAGAATCTAGAAGAGAAGTAAAAAAAGAAGAAGGTGAAGCTTTTGCACGAGAACATGGACTTATCTTCATGGAAACGTCTGCTAAGACTGCTTCCAATGTAGAAGAGGTAAATAAAAGGCCCTTTAAAATGTTTCTCTTTTTACTTAATAGAAATGTTTTAGGTATCTCCATTTTATTTATTATTTATTTTAAGATTTTAGTCTGATGGTTTTTGAACATCATAAAGTGGGAAAATTTCTTCCCTTTAAAATGGCTTGTAACATTCATCTTCTGTCAGAATCTTATATTGAGCCTTCCCTTAAAGCCTGAATGCTTTCTTACATCTTTGTACATATTTTTTCTTGCCTCTCTTTTTCTAAACAATTTTCTATAGTTTCTTAGAGTTATATTTTAATCACATTCATAGAAACTCAGTCAGTCTGGCCACTGGAGGAGGATAGTGTAGTCCTGCTCTTTCAAATTATGTTGAGCAAAATGACTTTCTTTGAGAATCCACTATACTCAAAGATATAAATATATTGGACTTTTTTGTGTTGCATGGGAGGGAAACAAAGAATACTAATGAAATTTGGAAATGTTTCGAGACACCAAAATATTTGTAGCTATTTTTATCCACTTCTGCTTATTTTTTAAATTGTATTTTTTTTAACTGTCAGTATATTACCACATTACCACTTCTGCTTAAAATATTATGTTATTGATGTGTAACGTTTTACAAAGCATGAGAATTCTGTTTCATCTATTGAAGAAATTTGTATTATCTCAATTATTTCCACTGGTCAACCTGAACTATTGGAACTTTTCTGAACACAGTGTATTCTTCTATGCTGTATGTGTTTGGAGTTGGTATGTATATACATACTATAAATAGATGATTTCATAGTTGATCCTTTCTATGTATTACTATACTCTTATTTTATAAAAAGAGATAATGAAGCTAAGAAAAGTAGTAGTTTACCCAAAGTAATGCTTAGTTCCCAATTTCTGGATAAGAACAGCTTATAAAAGCAACTACAGAAAGTAGTTGTAAAAAACAAATGATTGAAGAATCACTGCTGTAAGGATAACAGAGGTCAGGGTCCTGGGCAACAGCTAACATGTGCCTTCAACATAGTAAGCAGTCAGTAAATGTTAAGAATGATACTTGAGGCTGGACACAGTGTAATCCCAGCACTTTGGGAATCCAAGGCTGGCAGATCACTTGAGATCAGAAGTTCAAGACCAGCCTGACCAACGTGGTGAAACCCCATCTCTACTAAAAATTACAAAAATTAGCTGGGTGTGATGGCGGGCACTGTAATCCCAGCTACTCAGAAGGCTGAGGTGGGAGAATCACTTGAACCCGGGAGGCAGAGGTTGCAGTGAGCCAAGATCTTTCCACTGCACTTCAGCTTGGGCGACAGAGTAAGACTCTGTCTCAGAAAAAAAAAAAGAATAATACTTTGGAGCTCTTTTGATTAACTCTTGAACCTGGAAATTGACTACAGTAATTCCACAGCGTTGGTATTTTCACTGAAGAATTCTTTCTTAGGTAAAATATTACAGTCATTTATAATATTTTATAATACAGTAGACAAGAAGTCTCTAAATTATTTTTACTGCTACTTCAAGAACCCAAAGCAAAATCACAAAAAAGAAAAACCCAAAATAAATAGAAGGGAGGAAATATTAAAGAGCAAAGATCAATTAAGTTGAAAACAAAAACCAGTGAAACAGAGCTGGATTTTTTTAAAAACATCAGTAAAATTGACAGACCTCTAGCCAAACTGACAGAAAAGGTACAAGTTACCAATGTCAGTAACAAAACAGAAGCTATCACTACAGATTCTCCAGACATAAAAGAGGTATTTATGGAATGCCATCAATAGCTCTACCCACATAAATATGACAACTTAGATCAAATAGACCAGTTTATCCAAAAACATAAACTGCCGCAACCCAGCCAGTATGAAAAAGTTAATTTGAGCCTGGCCAATGTGGTGAAATCCTGTCTCTACTAAAAATACAAAAATTATCTGGGCGTGTAACAGGAGCCTGTAATCCCAGCTACTTAGTAAGCTGAGGCAGGAGAATCACTTGAACCCGGGAGGTGGAGATTGCTGTGAGCCAAGATCTCACCATTGCATTCCAGTCTGGGCAACAGAGTGAGACTCCATCACACACACAAAAATAATAATACAGAGGAATCTATAATGGCCTTAAAACAAAAAGTTGAAACACAGCTGTACATGTAACTTAAACTAATTAAATTCAGTCTTTTAACACCATGACAATTTTAAAAATAAAAATTCATCAGAAGAGGCCTCCCAAGCACCATAAAATATGAATATTAGAATATGGAAAATGGCTATGGAAGCTTAATGGTGTTTTTATGAATTCTTAAAGAATACAGATTTTCTTTTTCAAATTGTTAAATTTTTGCTCATAGGACTTTTTCACAAGAGCTCTTTATGATGTCGCATTTCTGCAGAGTGCAAATTTTTGTACAGATAGTTCCCTCCATATATGTTTAGCATATACCTAACAAATAATAATTAATGTTGAGATTTTTATTATGCATAAACTTTCTTTTTTTTCTTTTTTGAGATGGAGTATTGCTCTCATCCAGGCTGGAGTGTGTTGGCAAAATCTCAGCTTGCTGCAATCTCCACCTCCCAGGTTCAACCGATTTCTCCTGCCTCAGCCTCCTGAATAGCTGGAACTACAGGCGCACCACCATGTCTGGCTAATTTTTTGTATTTTTAGTAGAAACAGGGTTTCACTGAGTTGCCCAGGATGGTTTCAAACTTCTAAGCTCAAGTGATCCGCCCACCTTGGCCCCCCGAAGTGCTTGGGGTCACAGGCATGAGCCACTGTGCCCAGGGTATTATGCATAGACTTCTTAATTATATTCTCAGAAGTAGCTAAAGATGAAATTGTACTAATTTTTTTTTTTTTTTTTTTTTTTTTTTTTTTAAGAAAAGGCAGCTAAGCTATATGGAATAAGAAAGTCCGGGTTAGAAGCTAAACAAAACAAACCACATTCATCCACGATGTCTGCGTGTCAGATTTTTAACTAAAAGGCTCTTTTAGGGCAATACACATTTATATTAGCTTATTTTTCTATATCATTTATATCAAAGCATTTTGGTAGGCTCACAGTGAAGTTGATGGAGTTGGTGTTAAGCCTAAATGTTTTATTTTGTTTTTTTAAGACGGGGTCTTGAGATCTGACACCCATGCTGGGGTACAGTGGTTCAAACATGGCTCTCTGTAGCCTCAACCTCTTGGGCTCAAGTGATCCTCCTGCTTCAGCCTCCCAAGTAACTGGGAAGACAGGTGTGTGCCACTATGCCCAGCTAATTTTTTTGTTTTTTATAGAGACAAAGTCTTGCCATGTTGCCCAGGCTGGTCTCAGACTCTGGAATTCAAGATATCCTCCCACCTCAGCCTCCCAATGTGCTGGGATTACGGGCTCAAGCCACTGTGCCTGGACAGGCCGCTGTTTCAAATTAATCAGTATTATCACTTTAAAAAGTAAACCCTTATACACATCATCTAGTTTTAGAAGTTATCACCATGTAGACATTTTGAGTCTTATATCCCATTTGTTGAGCAAATGCCAGAAATATTTTTACCTATAAATACTTCAGCATAAGTAATTTTTAAAAATATAACAGTACCTGCCAGGTGTGGTGGCTTATGCCTATAATCCCAGCACTTGGGCGGCGGAGGCAGGTGGATCACGAGGTCACGAGATCAAGACCATCCTGGCCAACATGGTAAAACCGCATCTCTACTAAAAATATAAAAATTATGTGGGCATGATGGCAGGCACCTGTAGTCCCGGCCACTCAGGAGGTCAAGGCAGGAGAATTGCTTGCCGGAGGCAGAGGTTGCAGTGAGCCGAGATCGCGCTACTGCACTCCAGCCTGGTAATCAAGCGAACCTCCATCTCAAAAAATAAGTGTGTGTGTGTGTGTGTATATATATATATATATCACACAATACCATTATCATACATAACTTAGCAGTAATTCCTTAATATCTAATATCAAGTCTTAATGTCATCCCTTTTATTTCATTCAACAAGTAATATTGGAAAACAAGTATTTAGTTTTTTTTATTCGGGATCAGAGAAGACTAACAAAAGGATTTCTTCCACCTTAGAGAAGTAGGAAGGAGGAGTACTAAACCAACACTTATTTAGTATCTGCCATTTGACAGGCATTCACCATCAGTTCCTAGGGCAGGAGAGCCAAAACCAAACTATGAAGCTGAAAAATTACCATACACTGTCTTAAAGCAAGAATTATCCTGCAGAATTAGATTCAGGGAGGTAAATGTTAGGCATGAATGGCCCATCGATTATGGATCAGCTTGTCCCTTGGATTTGGAACAAACAGCAATTACAGTACTTATGGGGAAGTTTGTTCTATGTTTTTTTTGCTTTTCAAGGGCTCAGATTTGCCTAACTATGCCATCCTGTTGTTCCTTAGAAGAATAAGCAAAGCTCTATGAGAGAGGCGGTTTAGCACAGTGGATAGAAACTGACCATGAGCTCAGACAGGAATCTATCCCCAGCTTGGTCTCTGGAGGACTCTTTTCTATGAGAGCTGATTGTGTGATGGGGTAAGAATAAGGCAGGTATTCTAATGACACATCCCAGTTGTCTAGTGACAATGGTGGTTGGTGTTGGAACAATTCAGAGAAGGTCATCCTCTTTTTTATAATCTGTTGAAAATTACTCAACATCGCAGCTGATCCTTGGCACTGATGTGTAGAGAAATTTTAATGCACAGAGAACTCTCTTAAAAGGTTTTTTAAAATACAAACTATTTAAAGATAATTATGTTAGAAGATAGAATGACTTATACAAATGCCAGTATTCTGATGAGTGTGCCATCTGACTGTGGGTTCTTTTTAAAAATTGGAGACTATTATTATTTGTTAAGGTTAAATATAAATGGCACATTGATGATGTTTAGAACTAGACCTGTTTTCTTTTGATGTTGTGCTGTACTCTGTGTATACATTTTAATCAAGACCCAGTTCCTGTAATACAAGTGGACACTATGAAGTTTAACTGTTACAGTTATCTATAAAGGATTGAATAATTTACAGCGTAAAATAACAGCAGCTTTATTCCAGCACTAGCTGTGTTGTTGCTGGAAATAGATTTACTATTAATCTGTAGATTTCCAATTTACTATTAATCAGCTTTATGATTTCATTTCAGACGGATCTGTTGAGGGGGAAAAGGGGTAGCATGATGTTAGAGATAAGTGAATGCAAAAGATAGCTCTTCAGAACACAGAATTATCTGGTCCAAAATGTCAGCTGTATTGAGATTGAGAAACACTGAATTATTTTAATAAAACACAGTTCAACTCAAGGAAATGAAGCACCCATTCATAATACATGAATCTTCTTTATTCACTTAGTAATATGAGGGATGGTGCTATGATTTTAATATTAAAAATGAGTCCAAATGCTGTGGCTTATGCCTGCAATCCTGGTACTTTGGGAGGCTGAGGCAGGAAGATCACTTGATGCCAAGAGTTCGAGTCCAGCCTGGCCAACATAGCAAGACCCTATCTCTATTTTAAAAGACAAAGAGAGGGAGAGGGAGAAGGAGGAGAAGAAGAAAGAAAAGAGAAAAGGAAAGAAAGGAAAAGAAGAAAGATGCTAGATTGATAGGTAGATAGAGTTTGGATCTGTGTCCCTGACCAGATCTCATGTCAAATTCTAATCCCCGATGTTTATATTGGGGCCTGGTGGGAGATGATTAGATCACAGGGGCAGTTTCTTTTGAATGATTTAACACCATACTGCTTGGTGCAGGTCTCATGATATTAAGTTCTTGTGATATCTGATTGTTTAAAAGTGTGTAGCACCTCCGCCATCTTCTTTTTTCTCCTGCTCTAGCCATATGAAGTCCCTTGCTCCCCCTTTGCCTTCTGCCATGATTGTAAGTTTCCTGAGGCCTCTTCAGAAGCTGAGCAGATACTAACATCGTGTTTCCTGTACATCCTGCAGAACCGTCAGCCAATTAAATGCCTTTTCTTTATAAATTACCCAGTCTCAGATATTTCTTTTTTTTTTTTGAGACGGAGTTTCACTCTTGTTACCCAGGCTGGAGTGCAATGGCATGATCTCGGCTCGGCGCAACCTCCGCCTCCTGGGTTCAGGCAATTCTCCTGCCTCAGCCTCCTGAGTAGCTGGGATTACAGGCACGTGCCACTATGCCCAGCTAATTTTTTGTATTTTTAGTAGAGACGGGGTTTCACCATGTTGACCAGGATGGTCTCAATCTCTTGACCTCATGATCCAGCCACCTCGGCCTCCCAAAGTGCTGGGATTACAGGCTTGAGCCACCGCGCCTGGCTAGATATTTCTTTATAGCGATGGGAGAAAGGACTAATACAGAAAATTAGTACTGAAGAGTGGGGCTTTGCTATAAAGATACCTCAAAATGTGGAAATGACTTTGGAACTGGGTAATGGGCAGAGGTTGGAAGAGTGTGGAGGGCTCAGAAGATGAGGAAAAATTTGGAACTTCCTAGAGACTGCTTGAATTGTGACCAAAACGCTGATAGGGATGTGGACAATGAAGTCCAGGCTGAGGAGGTCTCAGATGGAAATGAGAAACTTATTGAGAACTGGAACAAAGGTCACTTTTGTTACGCTTTAGCAAAGAACCTGGCTGCATTGTGCCCCTGCCTTAGGGACCTGTGAAACTTTGAACTTGAGAATGACGATTTAAGGTATCTGGTAGAAAAATCTCTAAGTGACAAAGCAGTCAAGATGTAACCTGGCTACTTCTAATAGCTTGTCTCATGTGAGCAGAGAAATGACCTGAAACTGGAACTTACATTTTTTTTTTTTTGAAAGAAAGGAAGGAAGGAAGGAAAGGGGAGGGAGGGAGAGAGAGAGAGAGAGGGAGAAAAGAAAGAAAAAAGAAAAGGAAAAGAGAAAAAGAAAAGAAAGAGAAAGAGGGAGAAAGAATGGGAATCTTGCTCTGTTGCCCAGGCTGGAATGTAATGGTGTAATCATAGCCCAGTGCAGCCTCAAACTCCTCACCCAGGCCCCACGCCTCCACCTCAGGCTACCCTACCAAGTATCTGAGACTACAGGCATGCACCTCTGTGCAAGCTAATCTAAAATAAAAATTTCATTTTCCTTTTTTTTTTTTTTGAAAACTGTTTCCTAAAGTGACTATCATATTTTGTATTTCCACCAGAAACATGAGTTTTGCTCCAGTTGTCCCACATATTCACCAGCATGTTGTATTATCAGTTGTTTTATTTTAGCAATTCTAAAAGGTGTATAGTAGTGTCTTAATTTGATTTTATTTTGCACTTCCCTAATGAGCTGTGATGCTGAGTATCTTTTTTTGTAATTATTTTAATTTAATATAAATTAAATTAAACATTTAATTTCTCAGTTGTATTAATTACGTGTCAGAGGCTCAAAGGCCACATGTAGTTAGTGGCTATTTTATTGGATGGCGTAGATTATCAAACATTTCCTTTATTGCAGAAACTTCTGCTAGACAATAGGATGCCTTAGCTAAAGTCATGAGTTCATTCACATCAGAATTCATGGCCAATCTTCAGTAGGAATAGAGCAATTTTATAAGACTATAACATTTAGTCCTAAAGCATTCAAAGTCCAATTTTCTCATTCCATTTTACAGTTACAAATTTCTCTAGTTCTGATTTAAAAATAACCTGACCATATTTACTATCTCCCTAACTAAGCTGGAAGCCTTTTAAGAATGGGGCCACTTTTTATCCAATTTGCCAGTCTGTGTCTTTTGATTGGGGCATGTAGTCCATTTACATTTAGGGTTAATATTAGTATGTATGAGTTTGATACTGCCATTTAAAGCTAGCTGGCTGTTTTGCCCATTAGTTGATGCAGAGTGTTCATTATGTTGATGCTCTTTACCTTTTGGTATGTTTTTAGAGTGGGTGGTACTGGTTGTTCCTTTCTATGTGTAGTGCCTCTTTCAGGAACTCTTGTAAAGCAGGCCTGGTGGTGATGAAATCTCTGAGTACTTGCTTGTTCACAAAGGATTTTATTTTTCCTTCACTTATGAAGCTTAGTTTGGCTGGATATGAAATTCTGGGTTGAAAGTTCTTTTCTTTAAGGATGTTGAATATTGGCCCCCACTGTCTTCTGGCTTGTAGGGTTTCTGCTGAGAGATCTGCTGTGAATCTGATGGGCTTCCCTTTGTAGGTAACCCAACCTTTCTCTCTGGCTGCCCTTAGCATTTTCTCCTTCATTTCAACCCTGGTGAATCTGAGGATTATGTGCTTTGTGGTTACTCTTCTTGAGGAATATCTTTTTGGTGTTCTCTGTATTTCCTGGACTTGAATATTGGCCTGCGTTGTTAGGTTGGGGAAGTTTTCCTGGATAATATCCTGAAGAGTATTTTCCAGCTTGGATTCATTCTCTTCGTCACATTCAGGTACACCTATCAAACGTAGATTAGGTCTTTTCACATAGTCCCATATTTCTTGGAGACTTTCTTCATTCCTTTTTACCCTTTTTTCTCTAATCTTGCCTTCTCGTTTTATTTCATTGAGTTGATCTTTGACCTCTGATATCCTTTCTTCTGCTTGGTCAATTCGACTGTTAAAATTTGTGCATGCTTTGCAAAGTTCTTGTGTTTTTCAGCTCCATCAATTCATTTATATTCCTCTCTAAGTTGTCTATTCTTGTTAACATTTCATCAAATCTTTTTTCAAGGCTCTTAGTTTCTTTGCATTGGGTTAGAACATGTTCTTTTAGCTCACAGAAGTTTCTTATTAGCCACCTTCTGAAGCCTGATTCTGTCAATTCATTACACTCATTCTCCATCGGCCTTGTTCCCTTGCTGATGAGGAATCGTGATCCCTTGTAGGAGGAGAGGCATTCTGGTTTCGGGTGTTTTCGGCCTTTTTGCACTGGTTTCTTCCCATCTTTGTGGATTTATCCACCTGTCGTATTTGTAGTTGCTGTCTACAAAGGTTGGGTTTCTTTGAGTGGACGTCCAGTTTGTTGATAATGAAGTTATTTCTGTTTCTTAGTTTTCCTTCTAACAGTCTAGACCCACTGCTGTAGAACTGCTGAAGTCCACGCCAGGCCCTGCTTGCCTGGAGATCACCTGCAGCAGCTGCAGAACAGTAAGGGTTGCTACCAGTTTCTTCTTCTGCTATCTTTGTCCCAGAAGGATACCTGCCAAATGTCAGTCTGAGCTCTCCTTGATGAGGTGACACTTTGGGTATACGGGGGCCAGGGAGCTCTTTGAGGAGACAGTCTGTCCTTTATAGGAGCTCAAGTGCTGAGCCGAGAGCTCCATTCGTTCAGAGCTGCTGTGTGATTTCCCGTGTGGCGACCCACTACGCTGGCTGAAACAGGGGTGCCGAGATTCACAGTACATTTTTGCCTGGGAATCTTCTGGCCTGGCTCGCTGTTTCAGTCCCCTTTTTAATCAGTTGAATGGGTGACTCTGCCTTCCTGGAGCTCCATTCACCAGCCAAAAGGATACCCCGTCCCCTGTATTTTGTATTGAGAACCGCCGCGCCAGCCAAAAGAGTCATACTGGCGACCTGTGGGGCTCCTTCGCCTGGGAATCTCCTGGTCTGTGGGCAATAAAAATCTGTCTGGAAATGCGGCGTCTACTCACTCTCTGCGCTTTCACTGGGAGCTGCAATCCTGAGCTTCTCCTAATCGGCCATCTTGGATCTCTCTCACCAAAAATCAGAACTTACATTTAAAGGGAAAGCAGAGCATAAAAGTGATAAATTTGTAGCCCGGCCATGTGGTAGAAAAGAAAAGCCCATTTCAGGGGAGGAATTCACACAGGCTGCAGAAATTTGCTTAAGTAAAAAGGAACCAAATGCTAATAGCCATGACAATGGAGAGAAGGCTTAGAAGGCATTTCAGAGACTTAACAGGTACGCCTGCCATCACAGGTCCAGAGGCCTAGGAAGGAAGAATGGATTTGTAGGCTAGGGCCAGGGTCAGGGCCCCACCACCCCGCGCAGTTTCATGACACTGTTCCCTGCATCCCAGCCTCTTTAGCTCTAGCTGTTGCTCAAAGGGGCCCAAGTGCAGCTCAGGCAACTGTTTTAGAGGGTGTTAGCCAGAAGCCTTAGCAGCTTCCATGCAGTGGTAAGCCTGCAGGTGCACAGGGTGTAAGAGTTGAGGCTTGGGAACCTCCACCTAGATTTCAGAAAATGTATGGAAAAGCGTAGATGTTGAGGCAGAAGCCTACTGCAGGTGCAGAGCCCTCACAGAGAACCTCTACGAGGGCAAGGCAAAGGGGAAATGTAGGATTGGTGCTCCACATAGAGTCCCCAGTGGGGCACTGCCTAGTGGAGCTGTAAGAAGATGGCCGCTGTCCTCCAGACCCCAGAATGGTAGATAACACCAACAGTTTGCAGCCATCACTTGGAAAAGGCACAGGCACTCAGTACCAGCCAGTGAGAGCAGCGGTGGGGTCTGAACCCTGCAAAACCACAGTGGTGGAGCTGCCCAAGGCCTTGGGAATGCACCTCTCACACCACTGTGCCCTGGACGTGAGACATAGAGTCAAAAGATTATTTCGGAGCTTTAAGTTTTGATGACTGCCCTGCTTGGTTTTGAACTTGTGTGGCACCTGTAGCCCCTTTCTTTTGGCTGATTTTTTTTGGGGGGGCAGGAATGAGTATTTACCCAATGCGTATACCCCCATTGTGTCTTGGAAGTAACTTTTTTTTTTTACATGCTCATAGGCAGAAGGGACTAATAATATACATATCAAATGCTTCATTTCAGGCTGGGTGCGGTGGTTCATACTCGTAATTCCAGCACTTTGGGAGACCAAGCTGGGCAGATCACCTGAGATCAGGAGTTCAAGACAGGCTTGACCAATATGGTGAAACCCCATCTCTACTAAAAATACAAAAATTAGCTGGGCATGGTGGCTTCCGCCTGTGTCCAGGCTACTCAGGAGGCTGAGACAGGAGAATTGCTTAAACCAGCGAAGCAGAGATTGCCTTGAGCCAAGATTGCACCATTGCGCTCCAGCCTGGGCGACAGAGTGAGACTCCATTTCAGGGGGGAAAAAAATGCTTCATTTCAGTGATGCCCTGAGCAAGGAGGAAGTAAAGACTTATAGGCAATAGAGACTAATACATATATATAAAATGCTTCATTTCAGAGATACCCTGAGCAGGGAGTGAGTAAAAACTAGGAAGAACTGTTAGGAAGTGGCACCACTTTTATTTTTAGAGCTGCCACTGACCTGTGAATTCTACAGTGAATACTCTTAAATGTTTTAGCATCTATCTAGATGATATTGGTTTCCAGATCCTTTAACTATATCTCTGATATTCCAACTGTTTTGATCTTTCCTGATTTATACTGCCTATCTTGCACTAGGATCCTAAATAAAATGGCACCCAAGGCAACACTTTGAAGTTTATTTCCAAAGAGCGTAAAAATAAAATGATACCCTAGTCTTCCTAAATTAAGTATTACTTAGAGGGAAGAATTTCTCAAGACAGGATATATATAGAGAGAGACTATCATATACTACATTCATAACGCTAATATATATCCACATAGATATTTATTGTACACACAAGTCATACTTGGAAAATCTGGATTAAATAAAAGTCGGCAACGTTTTTTAACAGTTGCCCAAGCTATACCTGGGTACTTTTGAGCCCAAGCTGGAGCTGTAGTGGCTGGGTTACACAAGCAGTGTCCTTGAGGCTATGCAGGGTGGTGGGACCCAGGCCTGGCTTATAAAACCATCCTTCCCTCCTAGGCTTCTTGGCTTGTGATTGGAGGGGCTCCTGTAAAGTCTCTGAAATGCCTAAAATTGGAATTGGCAAGGGCTGCATAAGCTTTCTTAACATACCATGGACTGATGTCTGTGTTATTTTGCTCACTCTCTTATTTCATGGTCGCATATATGTTGTGGTGGGGGCATGGAGACTACTTTTTTCTGAAGCTAAACTAAGAATGCCTCATAAGATTTTTTTTTTTCAGGTCAGTTGTCTTTTTTTTTTTAAAGATTTTTTTTGTAGAGACAAGGTTTCTCTAAGTCACCCAGGCTTGTCTCAAACTGTTGGGCTTAAGCAGTTCTCCCGCCTTGGCCTCCCTAAGTGCTGGGATTATAGCATGAGCCACCATGCCCAGCCTAAGTCAGTTGTCTTTTTGACCAGAGCTTCACAAATATTAGTGTATATACAAATCACCTAAGAATCCTGTTACAATGCAGATTCTGATTCAGTAGATCTGTGGTATGACCTGGGAGCTTGCATTTGTAACCGGCCCTCAACTAATGTAGCTATTGCTGATCCAGAGGTCACACTCTGAGGAGCTAGGGAGCCTGTGGAGGAATCCGGTTTGTTCTGTCACAGGAGAATCAGGCAGAGTGCTGTCTCCTCCCATCTCCTCAGAGACATTATTGCTTCAAACCATCTCATTATCTTCCCCCTTTCTTTCTCTATTGATTCTTGGCTTCCAGCATGTGATTAAGTTTCAACCATCTTTTAAAATAAAATCCTTTCACTCCATTTCTCCTGCATCTTTTTCTTCCTGGTTTCTGGTAAGAGCGGTCTCCATTTCCTTGTTCTTTTTCACACCCCTCTTCATGGTCTGACTTCTTCCACCATGGCCAAGGTCATCCTGGTCTTCCTAAAAATCACACCTAACAAATACTTTTCTGCGTGTTTTTTTGTTTGTTCGTTTGTTTTTATTTTTACTTTTAGAAAAAGTTCATTATAAAAAAGTAATTGCATGAAAGAAAGCTTGGAAAACAGAGAATAAGTAAAAGAATAATACAAAAAACATATCATGCATAATAGGTAAAGGCTAGAAGAAAATACATCAAAATGCTAACAGCAATCATGACTGTGTGGGCACTCAAAAAGCAAGATTTATACTTTTTTTTCCCTCCTGCTTTTCTATTCTTGGCTTAAACAGTCCTTTCGGAATATTTGATACTTTTGACTACTCTTCAATAAACTTCTTTCTTAGTGCCATGACACCATTTTCTCTCTCTCTCTCTCTCTCTCTCTCTCTCTCTCTCTTCCTCCCCTCCCCCCACTCCCTCTCTCCTCCTCTTCCTCCTTCTCCTTCTACCCCCACCCTCACTGGCCTTCCTCAGATTTTTTTTTTAACCAGTTTTTTCCTACTTTGAGATATCACTTAAGTCTGTTACTTCAGGTACCCTTTTAGACTGTAGGTTCAGCTCCACCCTGACAGCTGCCACCTAGACAATTCTCCCCAAGTGTTCTTCCCACTCTTCCAATTTAACATATCCAAACTGAGCTGATAGCCCTTCTCTATTCTAATCTGCAAATCTTCTGTATTCCATAGTGTTACTTCTCTTACCCCTTCACATTGATTTATTCAGTTAATACTTATCACTTTTCCTCTGTTACTGTTTCTAACTATTAAATATCTCTCCAAATTGTCTTCACTGTCATAATTGTAGCCTAATTGGACTTCTTGTCTTCATTTTTCAGTCCTTTACACTGTGACCTCTGGGATCATTCTAAAAATGAAGATTGAATGTCTCTCTGCAATTTTATGAAAACCATGCAGTGGTTCCCCACAGCTTCAGCATCAAACTCCTTAGCTTAGCATACAGGATGCTTTGACTCCCAACCCCCCACACCATGTGCTGCATAGTAAACTAAGAGTCGATCAGCTTCGCAGTGTTCTCTCCCTTTCTTCACAAAAAAGTATTCTCTGCACTTGAAATGACCATTTCCCTGAAGGATCAAGTCGGAAGGAAGGGCTCAAGTCCAGTCCCTCCTCTGGAGTGCATCTCGTGACACCAGCATGTGTTCCCTCCACCACCAGCCACCACACACAGTGTCTGTATTGACAGACTTTTTCATCTACTCATTCCTGTGTCATCCTGGGCATGAATTCACCTTAGCATGATATCATTGCACTTGTCATGTCAGCCCCACCATAGGGATAGAGTTCTTTGAAGACAGTTTTTATTTCTGCAACCCCAACAGTAGATAAGTTCGGATGAGTAAGTATGTATTTGCTCCAACCATGCTCTTCTTCCTTCAGTCTTTCATTCTCATTAGGCTTTGGTCCCACTTGTTACATGTAGGTGGAATTCTGTCCTAAACCTTATCTTTGCCCAAGTATTTTAAAACGAGATTTTAGAAAATCCAGATGAGGCTGGACATAGTAGCTCACACCTGTAGTCCCAGCACTTTGGGAGGCCGAAGTGGGCAGCTCAGTTGAGGCCAGGAGTTTGTGACCAGCCTGGACAGCATGGTAAAACTCCATCTCTATAAAAAATAGAAAAATTAACCAGTCACAGTGGGACATACCTGCTGCACTCCCAGTTACGAAGTAGGAGGATCACTTGAGCCCAGGAAGGCAAGGCTTCAGTGAACTGAGATCATGCCACTGCACTCCAGCTGGGGCAACAGAGGGAGACCCTGTGTCTTTTAAAAAAAAAAAAAAAAAAATCCAGATGAGCAAATTGGCCTCTCAACAGGTGCTTCTTCCTTCAGTAGCTGCCTGGAATCTTTGTGATTTGAAAAGGTCTTTTTAGATGGAGAGACATTCATGTCATAATGGCAGGCTAGGCAAAGTCCCCTTCCCAAAAGTCTTATGTTTATGCTGCTGAAGTACTTCTGTTGCTGAAATACTAGATACAACCGAGATGATAGCTGAAAATACAGCCAGCTAACCCTAAGACGGATTGCAGTAACCTACCAAGCCACCTAAACTGACAGGATCGGTGAATTTCTATGTCCAGAGAGAATGCATGACTTACTAAGACATTAGTAACTAGGAAGACTACCAGTTTCAAGGCCCCTTGCTAATACTTGCATTCTGTCTTGGTACTTAGTCTGTAGACCTCATTTGCATTGAGGGACCATCTTATCTTGTTTTGGGCTTTGTTGAAAGTGGTGGAAGGAGTATTTTTATGTAGCTATAATGAGGTTGTAAACTGAAAACTTTGTTGTCCCCTTAAGCCTACTCTGAGTGTTAAGGCCGTGAATGCATATCACAGGACTTCAGTGGAAATCTGACCCGCCCTTCCTTAGCAGTGTTCCAGTATCCCTCGAGGATAGCTTAGTTCAATAAATATTTACTACTCTCTTCTACATTTTGGAAGACTGGGCTGACTAGCATCAGCTTCTTCACCTCTGCTTTGGCCATCACCCTAGGGAACTTCATAGATAATCCAGACTCTGACTTTGAAAGTTGCATCCATTTTTGTACTTCTAAACCAGGGTGGTTAATCATTACCTAAGAAAATTATGCTAATAAATGCATGTCATACACTTACACACTTAGATTTAGCTGTAGCTTATATTCCCATATAGGTGCACAATTATATAGATTGCCAACTACCAAGACTTCCTAAGTATACAACATACTAGAATTCCACGTGTCTAAAAGAAATTTTCGTTCCATTTTTGAAAACTGATTTTCTTCCCTTGTAGTTTATTTCAATTCATAGTATACCCTTTCATCTCATCACTTAAACCCAAAGTGGAGTCATCCATAAACATATCACCATTTTACTCTGTCACTTACCAAGTCCTGTTAATTTCTTCACAGCGGATACTAGGTTTGAGCTTTGCCATTCGTTCTGGTTGCCACCATCTGAATTGGTCAGGCCCTCATTTCTTTCTTGGATTATTGCTCTGAACTCCTCACTAGTCTCCCTATGGCCAGCATCGCCCTCTTGTGATTTATTATCCAAACTCTCCTCTGATTTTGTCCCTCTCCTGCTTCCTACCTTTTCAGTGTTCCTCTGCCTATAAGGCCACTTCTCTAACTTCATCTGACATTCCTGTCTATCCGCAGCTTCCAACACAGTTGAGCTTAAAATCTGCTCCTCTGGCCAGAATGCCCTTCTTCCCCTCAATTTTCCTAACATATGGGTGGGAGCTTACCTATCTTTCAGGCCTACACTTGGAAGTGGTCATGCCACCTTACTCATCTAAGCAACTGAAGTTTTTCCTTCTACGTTCCCATTTTGGATTTGTGTCTTTCCTATATACCACATCGTTGAGTTTTAAAGAATTCATATTTACCTGAGTGTCCTTAGTGCCTGGTACAAATCAAGCACTCAGTAAGTGCTTATTAAATGGAAAAACTAAATTGCTAAGGAATTAAATGTTTTTATATTATCTCTGACAGAAAGTAGGAATAGGAATTTTTTAATTGAAAATACTTTAATAATTTACTTTTGAATATAAATAAGCATTCTGAGAGTAACTTGGAGTGAAATTTTTCTTTATAAGCTAAGTTTAAATCCATCACTTGAATTACAAAATGTTATTCATTGGTTCAGTATACTCAGTACTAAGGAGTAAAATACTGCAATAATTTTGATTTTTAAAACTATTAAGTTGACGTAGAAAACCAATTATTAACAATCTGTATTGCTGAGCTTTTGCTATGTTATGCTGCAGCAACAAACTCTAAAATAATAATTTTTTTTTTAAGTTCTGGGATACATGTGCTGAGCATACAGGTTTGTTACACAGGTATACAGGTGCCATGTTGGTTTGCTGCACCTGTCAACCCATCCTCTAGGTTTTAAGCCCCACATGCATTAGGTATTTGTCCTAATGCTCTCCCTCCCGTTTCCCTCATCCCCCGACAGGCTCCAGTGTGCGATGTTCCCTTCCCTGTGTCCATGTGTTCTCGTACAGTTCCTACTTATGAGTGAGAACATGTGGTTTTTGGTTTTCTAGGAACAGGAAATTCTTAAATGCCATGTTCCCCAAACTTTCTTAATTGAATATTTCTAGTATCTTCCTCCCTTTATTCTGTTGCTAAACTTAAGATTTGTTTAGGCTCCTTACTTTCCTTTAATTAGCATTGATATTGCTGATACTAATTTTTGTAAAGGTAGGAAAGAGACAAAAGATATAAATAATACAAATTTTATATACTTCCAAAAATAATCCTAGAAATTCAATATGATTTCTAGCTAAAAGGGTTTTAAAGGATGTAGGAAATATATGCTTTTTATGTATTTTAACTGCAACATGAAACAAATGAAAATTCCTTTGACCTGTATTAAAGATAATTGATCCTAATAAAGGAACAATATACATAGAAGAATATCAGATTCTGATCCTGCTTCTGCTATAATTGTATGTGGCCTTGGGAAAGTCATTTCTCCTTTTGCAGCTCAGTCATATCTACAAAATGAGAAAATTATACATTGTAGATTTAGCAGTGACTCTTTTCCTTCTAGTGAAACACAGAGACACTGCATAAGAAAAGTAACATCACAGCAACACTACTTTGGAACTGGTGATGCTCCAGAATGAGGCAGGGAAGAGGCAGAGAGAGGTTCTCCTTCCACAGGGCTGTCCCTACCCCCTATCTCATTTCAAAAGGTGGCCCCTGCAGAATTGCCTTGAAATACTATTTAAAAGCCACTTTATTGGGTGATGTATTAGTTTTTCTTCACTGACCCTAAATGAAGTAGAATCACAGAACTTGAAGAAGTCACAGAATTTGAAGGAGTTTCTTATCAAATTCTAGTCTGCTGTTCCTTTCACAGGATTCTCCTGTCTTTGCCCAATATCTAAGTTTTATCAAATATATTTTATTTTGGGGGGCTCACTGCATACATTGTATGTTGTCAATTCACTTTTTTTAAGGTTTAGCTCTATTTAATCAAGATACTTGAATTGACTATAGAGCATTGATCACCATTTCTCTCCTTAACTCTGTGGTGTCTGCAGGGCACATACTCACTGAGTACCGTACTCCCTTCTGTTGTTCCCCATGTGTCTTTGCAACCAAACGTTCATGCCAACAGCTGACACACATATTGAGTGCTTAATACTTGTCAAGCATGCTTTTCAGTGCTTTCCAGTAATCCTCCCAACAATCTATGAAGTCAGCTACATTTATCTTTCCTTTATTAGGATCACTTACCTTTAATACAAGTCAAAGGAATTTTAATTTGTTTTGTTTGTGTTGCAATTAAAATCGAACATAAAAAAGCACATACTTCCCACATTATCATCCTCATTTTACAGAGAGACTAAGCACTGTTTCCAGAGCAACACAGCTGATAAGAAGTGGCACTGGCTGGGCGCGGTGGCTCAAGCCTGTAATCCCAGCACTTTGGGAGGCTGAGGCGGGTGGATCACAAGGTCGAGAGATCGAGACCATCCTGGTGAACATGGTGAAACCCCGTCTCTACTAAAAATACAAAAAAATTAGCTGGGCATGGTGGTGCGTGCCTGTAATCCCAGCTACTCAGGAGGCTGAGGCAGGAGAATTGCCTGAACCCAGGAGGCGGAGGTTGCGGTGAGCCGAGATCGCGCCATTGCACTCCAGCCTGGGTAACAAGAGCAAAACTCCGTCTCAAAAAAAAAAAAAAAAAAAAAAAAAAAAAAAAAAGAAGTGGCACTGGGGTTTGAACCTGGAGAGCCTGATTCTAGAGCAGGCATCCCCAAACTAAGGCCCGAGGGCCGCCTGCGGCCCCCTGAGGCCATTTATCCGGCCCCCCGCCGCACTTCAGGAAGGAGCACCTTTTTCTTTGGTGGTCAGTGAGAGGAGCACAGTATGTGGCGGCCCTCCAACGGTCTGAGGGACAGTGAACTGGCCTCCTGTGTAAAAAGTTTGAGGACGCCTGTTCTAGAGCCTCAGTAGTTCTGCTGATTTTTTTTTTTTTTTTTTTTTTTTTTTTTTTTTTTTTTTTTGAGACGGAGTTTCGCTTTTGTTACCCAGGCTGGAGTGCAATGGCGCCATCTCGGCTCACCGCAACCTCCGCCTCCTGGGTTCAGGCAATTCTCCTGCCTCAGCCTCCTGAGTAGCTGGGATTACAGGCACGCGCCACCGTGTCCAGCTAATTTTTTTTGTATTTTTAGTAGAGACGGGGTTTCACCATGTTGACCGGGATGGTCTCGATCTCTTGACTTCGTGATCCACCCACCTCGGCCTCCCATAGTGCTGGGATTACAGGCTTGAGCCACCGCGCCCGGCCAGTTCTGCTGATTTTTTAAGGTCTAACTTCATCTCACAAATACAGATTTTCTTGAAAGCAAAAGAAAGTTAACATTAATTTTCTTATTTACATACTTAAACAATTTCTTTCAAGAAATAGTGAAAACCTTTATAAATCAGTGTAGTGACTGCCTCATAAGTACTTAGTATGTATTGATTATTAACAACTGAGGCAAATGGGTACTTGTAATGTTCATAGCATTGACTTTCAGCAATTGAGAAGAAAATTAAACAACATTTTAGTTACGTCATATTTCTTAGTTCTAAGAGAAAACTTAAAGTGCCTTTTTATAAGATAACCCTGCTCTGTAGCATCTGCTCAAGATATTTAAACTGTCCAAAATACTGGTCTTACCTAATTTTTATCTTGCCACCAGGTGGCAGCATGTTACATAAGGAAGTAATTTAAATATTCTATTGAAGACCATTTATTTTCAATATTTTGTCTTAAAAACTGTCCAACCGTAATAAAATAGTATCCCATGTTCCCCTCTGCTTCTATTTTCCACAGTTGGTTTTGAAGGCCCTGTTAGCACGTTATCCATGATGTAGTGAGACCTGACTCAATCCTGCACTGCATTCACCTATCACTTAGTGCAGAAAGGTTTTTTCTTTCATATTTATGGAGATTTGACCCCTTGGGCTTAGTTTCTGCCAAATAAATGGTTTTATTCCTACCTAAATGGTTCCTGTTGTTCAGCAACAATAGTCCTCCTCATTTGTACCTTCCATGATACCTACAGAAGTTCTAAATGTGTTGCAGCAGTTTTTTTAATAATAAAGACAGGGTCTTACCACATTGCCCAGGCTGGTCTTGAACTCCCGGCCTCAAGCAGTCTTCCTGCCTAGGCCTTCCAAAGAGTGCTGGGATTACAGGTGTGAGCCTGGCCAGTGACAACAGTTTAATAGGTGCCCTTGGGTAAATATCAGTGATATGTAAGATACATATTAGTATGTGTATTCACTGAGTGTTTATTTGAATTACAACACATTTATAGTCTTTTGTGGTTATGTTTGTTTCAGGTGTGCTGTGGAAGTCCCTGAAATTTTGCCTTAAGTTTAGGTATTATCACAGTCATTCAGATTAATTGCTGCCAAACATTGAAAGATTAGTATTTGAGGTGGAAAGCAAGAGAATGAATGGCTAATGAAGAAAAGGAAGGTAAAGGACCGAACATGGCAGTTAAAGCATGGGGAAAAGGAAGGTCTAGTGGTAAAATGAGAGAGGCAGGCTTCTGATCTGGAACAGAGCACGCGCCACATGGGGAAGCAGGAGGACCACCAAATTCAGTTGGCTGCAGAGAAATCTGTTTACGCTTCATAATGGTAGATCTGCCTAGACATTGTTTCATGGTGCAAACAATGAAATCATTGAAACAAATGAAATCATTTGACATCAGTTTATCAGCAAATATTTTTTCCTGTTCTGAAATATGTTAGTTTTGCCTACTGCTTGCCCCTTACTGAAATCTTAAAAGAATTGCCCCCAAAGAGATGGTGTAAGTAAGCAAAAAGAAACCAGCATTTCCTGTAAGCCCACTGTACCCTGTATGTATTTCCTTGCTAAGGGTAATTGAGTTCAACAAAGGTGGTTTAAGTATCTATGCTGTTTTAGGTATTGTGCTAGAGATTCAAAACTACAGTATGTTTAGTATCTATAGATAAGGCATTTTTAAGGGAATAGCTTAACCGTTTAAATGAATTCTGTGAAGAACATTAGTACTGCCTTGAGATACTTACCAAGCAATACTAAAATGTATTTTTGTACATTATATATATATATATATATATATATATATATATATATATATATAATTCAATGGCCTAAAGATGGATTAGAAACATCTATACCTTAAAAAGTTTATGTATGGGATTGATATTTAATGAACAGTAAAATGATCAATTTTTTAAAATCCCAGCCAGTGTATTATATACATACATATTTGTTATCTTTTTGGAAATGTTTTGCAACTTAAATCGGGGAGATTTTATCTGTGACACCCAAGGCTCTTAGAAATTTTATTTGACCTCTCATAAGCCTTAGTATTTGGTTAATGTTGATTATGTTTAGGAACTCAGCAACTTCAAAGTTTGTAGCCACATATTGTGGGGTGTGTGTGTGTGTGTGTGTGTGTGTGCGCGCGCGCGCATGCACAAAGCCTAGTCTTACTGCAAATAGTCACATACTTTTAAAACAGGTATATTAATGTCTGCATTTATCATTCTGGGTTTCAAATGCAAAGGACTCATTAAAATTGGTCATTAATCACTTCGTAATAGATATTAAATATTAATATTTGTCATGAAGTATGTAAAATAACCCGTTTGTATAGTATCCTCTACAATATGCTCAGAGGGTAAAAAAATTTTTATTTTATTGCCTATAATATATAATCAGAGATTGAACGACCAAGTAAAGTAGCAATATCCCAGGACTATTAGTTATATTTTAGTTATAATGAAGTTGATTGCCTGCCTTTCAGATAAAAAATACTGTACATCCTCAGTTCATCTGCTACAACTATGCTTAAAAGTGCTTAGTAAAAGTATTCAGTACTATTTAGGTAATAAAATTATTAGTGACTTATGAAGTTTTATATAGCATCACTTTCTGAAGCCTGTTTTTAAAGTGATTTATTACCAGATGGGGAAAAAGGCAATTTTTACATAAATTGGCACATTTAATAACTTTTGTAGTATAAAAGTGCTTGTTTTTTATATGACGTTATAACTCACTTATGAGGCCTTGTACTTCAATCTAACGTTCTAGTGAAATGTGGGCATGTGGATGCTCCTTGAAGCACTTCCAGCCCTATGAATTTATGTATCTGTTGACTTCAGTATTTAGTTAGGTTGGTTTCTAAAGCCATCACGGTAATTGCCATGTTATTGGAAATAAAGTTAGGTTTTTCCTTATTTATAGGGATAACCTCAATTTTGAAGAATGTGAATCAATTCATACTTGGCTGAGAGCCAGTTCCCTCTTCACTTTAGCTCCAGCATATACATGGAAAGCACACTCGGCGTCCTAAGTGCCTTGTGAATCTGCAGTGATTAATTCTTCTCATTATTTTGCTGCAAATTCTCATGACCCTCTGTGATGATTCGATCAGCCACTTAGAGTTTATGCATATTCATATCTCTGTGCTCCTGCCGCAGACATTCAAATCTCCTTCACTGACTGGTGTGTGCTTGGTGCAGTAATTGAGCTGCAGTAGATTGATTACTCAGGGGAGCTGTAAGGCCTTTAAAGGTGAAAACATATCAGTCCTGTTAATTAGGAAACAAAAGCTCTGATGGCAAGTTCAGCAGTCAAATGTTTCCAGTGTAGAAAGATGAAAGGTATCATTTGTTCCTCTCCATGAATCCTGTTTACTTTTTAAACTTTGAATTAGGTCTGTAACAGTGGTAATGGAGTATAGCTTTCTTTTATGAATTTTTATAGAGTGCTAATTGAGGAGGACTTTATTTATTATATTGATTGGTACTGTTATCTGTGATCTGTCAAATCTGATAGTTTAGAACCTATTCAGAGTTTGTATGCCTTCTACAGCATTGGTAATATTTATATAAAATCTCTAAATATTTCACATAGAGAATGCTTATGTATAAATTTTGGTATTTATAGGTTTATTTTGGTCTCCAGTATTCTAACACTAGTTTTTTATTTTGACAATTTAATGGTATACTATGTGGGAAAAGCATGAAACTGTAACATGGCAAAGAAGTTGAGCTGCCTTTTATCTCTTTATCATAAACATCCTTTTTTCTCTCCTTCTTAAACTATATACTAAATAATACATTACTGGCCGGGATCACACCTGTAATCCCAGCACTTTGGGAGGCTGAGGCTAGCAGATCACAAGGTCCCAGAGATCAAGACCATCCTGGCCAACATGTTGAAACATCATGTCTACTAAAAATACAGAAAACTAGCTGGGCATGATGGCACGCGCCTGTAATCCCAGCTACTCAAGAGGCCGAGGCAGGAGGATTGCTTGAATGCAGGAGACAGAGGTTTCAGTGAGCCAAGATCGCGCCACTGCACTCCAGGCTGGTGACAGAGCAAGATTCCTTCTCAAAAAACAAACAAACAAAAAAACACAATAATACATTATCATGACCCAAAAAAAGGCCCTGTGTAGAACTGTATCCTCCAAAAGTAAGCTAGTTTTTACATGGAGGATTATGCAGTTTACTTAATAGAAATGTGTTTTTGTCATATGTGCTATTCTCATGTTCCAGTATTCTTTTTTTCTCTCATGGTCATGATGTTTTGAGATATAATTCCAATACCATAAAAGTGATCCTTTTAAAGTATACAGTTCATTAGCTGGACAAGGTGGCACACACCTGTAGTCCCAGCTACTCGGAGGCTGAAGTGAGACGATCACTTGAACCAGGAGGTGGCGGTTGCAATGAGCCGAGATCACACCACTGCACAGAGTGAAACCCTATCTCAAAAATCAGTCACTCAATCAATCAATTCAGTGGTTTTTAGTCTATTCACAAAGTTGTGCAACCATCACTACTTTCTAATTCCAGAACATTCTAGTCATCCCAAAAAGAAACCTCATACTCATTAGCATTCTCTCCCCATTTTCCTTTCCATCTAGCTTCTAGCAACCAGTAATCTACTTTCTGTCTCCATGGATTTGCCTATTGTGGACGTTTCATGTAAATGGAGTTGTGCTATTGTGGGCTTTTGTGTCTGCCTTCTTTGATTTAGCACAGTGTTTTCAAGGTTCATCCACGTTGTAGTATAAATCAATACTTCATTCCTTTTTGTGGCCAAATAATATTCTACTAATTGAATATCCCAAATTTTGTTTTTCATTGGTTGATGAGTATTTC
Source organism: Saimiri boliviensis (assembly GCF_048565385.1). Lineage (NCBI taxonomy): Eukaryota > Metazoa > Chordata > Mammalia > Primates > Cebidae > Saimiri > Saimiri boliviensis. The sequence continues at coordinate 13,515,039 of NC_133463.1, forward strand.
TGTTGTTGGCACTTGTCGGCTCTTGTGAATAATGCTGTTTTCAATGCTAGTGAGCATGTGCATACATCCTTCTTGCTTTGTTCTTAATCTTAGGAGGAAGGCTTTCAGCCCTCGTCTTTGACTATGATGTTAGGTGTAGTTTTTCTTAGATGCCCTTCTTTAGATCGTTTGAGGAGTTCACCTCTATTTCTAGTTCGTCGAGTTTTTTTTATCATGAAATGTTGGATTTTGTCAAATGTTTTTTCTGTGTCTGTTGACGATCATGTGGGCTTGTTTATTAATAAAATGTATCACATCAATTCTTTATAATATATTAATATGATCTTTATTCTTTATTAATATATTACATCTATTGACTTTCATATGTTGAACATTATGATGTTCTATATGTAATGTTACTGCTTTGGTTTTATATAATATGAACCAATTTCTCTATATTTCAGGCATTTATTAATACAGCAAAAGAAATTTATGAAAAAATTCAAGAAGGAGTCTTTGACATTAATAATGAGGTATATACATAAAAATATTGTCAATATGAATTTAGAATTCACTTTTAATTACTGTTTGGATTTATTGTTTTATAATTTTTTTAATTCCTAAAATCAATCATGATAATCAGTTAACACCATTAGTTTACAGTCATCCAACTGAAAAATTGGTATATGTGGTATAATAGTTAAATATTTATGTTCTAGTAGAGCATCACTTTATGAAAATGGATTAAAGTAAGTGGCCCTATCCATTTATCGCAAACAATGCAAAATAATATAAATCCCCCAAAGAGAAAGGAAAACCCACTTTTATCCACATGTCCATATGGTGTCATCTGCTTTGGGAATAATTTTCTAGTATATAAATGCATGTACTGTGTAATAATGCAAGATGCTTTCTCTGTTGTCTGTAGGAAAGAGGGAAATACTAAATTTGGAAATGACTCCCAATATATAGCATAGCATGTTTTCAGGAGACTAAATTAATATAAATATAACTGGCATTTGGCATTGGGTTTTTTGCAATGTTATTTTGGTCCTGTTTTGGTCAACATGATTTGAATAAAATGTAAGGCTTTGAAGCATCTAATTCAGAGTGTTCACCAAAGAGCATCATTTGACCCACATCCCCAGTCTGCATTTATCTGTATTTATTTCAAAATGTTTATGTGGATATAGCATACTTACTTTTACATAAATGTTTTTGCCATTCTGTAATAAGACATCTGGCTTCTGAAAGAAAAGCCCTGGTTTCTCCCTAGTTGCAGTTAGAAAAGTATTGTGTTAGGAAACCATTACATATGTCTCTCTCATCCTGTGCATAAATGAGTCTCTCTGTTACTTCAGTAGTCTCTGCTAAAACAAACAGCAGTTTGCCTGAGGTTTCCAAAAAGTACATGATTCTCTCACTGTTTAATTTGGAGTAATGTAGTTTCTAAATCCTATCTTCTGTGCTTATATGGCAGTACTTCTCCAGTTAGTTTAAAGGTGACACCATTCAGAGAATAATGCCATATAAATTGAACAGTAATTGGGCCTCTATCTAAAAGGGCACATTCATTGTTTCTGTCTGGTTTCATATAGTAGCTGACTGCTTTACTGTGCCTTATGCGGCTTTGATTGTAATGTGCTGTCAGGAGCCAACAGGCCGTGCTATTTATTTGGCCTAATGCCAAGTCTGACTCCTTGATTCCTCAAGAAGTTGCTACCAGCCCAGAGGGGGCAAAACCAATGAGCCATAGGGCATGCTTTTTATTAAAGAGGAGTCAAAAGAGCGAAAAGAAACCACATCAGCTGCTGTCAATACTGAGCTAGTGCCAGAAACCCCAAGGCTACTACTGTTGCAGAACAACTGCCAAGCACTATAAATCTGAGATTTACTGTGACGTAAAGTTTCCTTAAGAGCTTAATTTCTGAAGCTACTGTATTACTTTTCTCAAAGTGTTGTATTTTTAGGTAAAATCCACTTGAGGGAGTGAGGGTTAAGACATAAGTGTGAGTTTGATGAATGAAAGAACTACTCTGTGTGTGGGTTCTTGGCAAGCTGCCATGTCTTTGGGGATCATAGAAATTATTGATGACACAGAACACTCATATGCCCTTAGCCTGTACAGCTGATTCAACATGGAACAGAAACACTGTCTAGAAAAAAGGTTTTACGTTGTATTAAAGCAGCATGGGCTTTGGATATTTTTGTCCTTTAAAGATGTCTTGCAATAATTATTTTAAATGATTTGTGCGTTATGAGAATTTCCTGAAAAGCAGCATTATCCAATTTCTGTTTACGCAGTACCTGGTATGATGAAGAATTATTTTCAGAAACATTTCCACAGTGTTTTTAAAAGGAAGGAACATTACTTAAGAGATACTGTTTTAATTGTTGCTAAAACCTTACTGTATTTTTCTCAATGCTTGATACAATTGTATTATTAAGAATTAAATGAGTTTTTTTAAGAATCTAGTTGAACTAGATTGTCTGGTCGTGTCTGGTCGTATTTATTGTTCTGTTCTCTTTTATTTCAGGCAAATGGCATTAAAATTGGCCCTCAGCATGCTGCTACTAATGCAACACATGCAGGCAATCAGGGGGGACAGCAGGCCGGGGGCGGCTGCTGTTGAGTCTGTTTTTGCTGTCTAGCTGCCCGACGCGGCCGACTCACTCACTCTTTCACCCTCTCTCCTCCTGCTCAGCTGAGACATGAAACTATTTGAAATGGCTTTATGTCACAGAAGACTTTAATCCTTCACATTCTTGTATAACTTTGAATAAATGGTTAATGTTCACTTAAAAGACAGATTTTGGAGATTGTATTCATATCTATTTGCATTTGATTTCTAGGTCAATTGATGTGATTATTTTTGTTAAATGTTGTCTTGTGCCCTTAACTACGAACTGAATTGTATTAAACACTACAAAGTCATCTTGAGTATTTTAAATTGGTTTGTGTAGTTAGGTTTCCCAACACCTGTGGTTACCTAATGTTTAATAATATAGAACTGTCCTCAAAAACTTTGTCAATTTTCAAGGCTATAAGGAAACAGACAGACTCTTTTAATTCTGTATTTATCATTTACTTTCTGTGTATATAGTTTAATAACCTGCTTGGGTGTAATTTGCCAAGCTTGAATTCTTTAATGCATTTGCATAAACTCTATACTGTTTAGAGCCTAAAGCTACAGAAGCATTGTTAGGAATTGCTTGGACACTGAATTTTAAACTTTTTGACATTGTTAACAAGCATGTTCATCTTTTCTTGTCACTAGTCCAAGAAAAATATGCTTAATGTATATTACTAAAGGCTTTGTATATGTTAACCTGTTTTAATGCCAAAAGTTTGCTTTGTCCACAATTTCCTTAAGACCTCTTCAGAAAAGGATTTGTTTGCCTTAATGAATACTGTTGGGGGCAGAAAAACACACAGTATAATGAGTGAAAAGGGCAGAAGCAAGAAATTCCTACATCTTAGCGACTCCAGGAAGAATGAGTATCCACATTTAGATGGCACATTATGAGGACTTTAATCTTTCCTTAAACACAATAATGTTTTCTTTTTTCTTTTATTCACATGATTTCTGAGTATATTTTTCATGCAGGACAGTTTTTCAACCTTGATGTACAGTGACTGTGTAAAATTTTTCTTTCAGTGGCAACCTCTATAATCTTGAAAATATGGTAAGCATCTTGTCTGTTTTGAAGGGGATATGACAGTAAATCTGTCAGATGGAAAATCCTGTTGCAAAGTAGAAAAGCTTTAGTAATTTACTCAGTGTGGTGGTTTTATCCTTTTTTTCTTTTTCTCCCTTGGTCTATAATGAAATTGTTATAGCAGTGCAAAATAAAATCCTATGTATAAAAATGTTCTTTTTTTATTATTATTATGACCACCTCTTTTTAAATGTATTTTTAATCCACTTACAGCTTTAACGTGTGTTTAAGCATGTGTTTTAAAAGGATCAGAATGTTTAACACTTACACTTTTTAAAAACTTTGCTAAAATGCAACAGATCTCACTATATTGAAATTCTTTTTATTGATGGTGTAAACAGTGTAAGCAAGTGTTTTCTACTCCTCAACTACCACAAAAGCACTTACACCTGAAAGAAAGCATAAAGAAGTTCTAACAACTACTTAGACTTTGCTCACTGCCTTCAACTTTCTACAGGTCTTCCCTGAAGATTCAGCAATACTCTGTCAAAAGTTTGACAGTACTTGTGGGAAATAACAAATGCTATCATAGTTTTGTTTCAACTGTCTTCTTGAGGGCAGAGAGAAAGGTGAGAGAAAATCTATTTTCATGAGTATTTGTAATACAGCCTTTTTTTCTTTCAAGTGGTCGTATCAAATTCACTGATCTTGCTAATCGCTCTCTACCAATGAGTAGAAAAAGTTAAGCTGGCTAGAACAGGTTCTGCTCTATACCAAGAAGAGAATGATTCTTTGGAAATTGTTATTTTTAAGCTTCTGTTAACTTTTCCCGAAGTTTAATGTGTTTAGTTTCCATGCTGTCTCCCCTACTTCTTTTATAAATCAAGTATAAGAAGATAAATTAATGGCAAAAAAAACGGCAGCAAACCAGCACATGCATTTTATTATCCTAAGAAGATATGGAGTCCTCAAATATAACTCCTCCCACCATCACCCTAATGTGCCTCAGTCTGGGGCAGCAGGTGGACTTCTCAATAGTTCATTTCCACATTCTCTACAAATCACATCTACCATTAAGGAATATGGAATGAATCCTTTCTGTTAACTGACAAAGCAGTGTTATTGTCTGTGATTTCCACTCTTTGCTCATTTTATTATCTTTGTCAAATAATACTGGTACCTGCAGTTGAATTTGTAATACTGTAATTGAATATTTAGTTGATCTTTGATCAGTTTTTATAGCATCTATGGACATAGAAAATCAGTCACTGAAAAAATAAACAACTTTCATGCCTCACTCAACATGTAACATTTCAAAATTGTGATCTTCATAAAGACATGTTACCATTTGTCTTCTAAATTTAAGACAACTGAATGAAAAGCCAATTTTTTGAAAGAGTGGCATATAATTAAATATAAAACTAAAACAAATTAGGAAAGGAACTGGATCTGCATAGAGTTTGTTTTTAATGATATTTTAAAATAGCCTCTTAACAGGGAAATGGTCCCTATTTATCTGCTAGTGGTCAAAAAGGGCAGGGATATGAATGGTACCAGAATGTATCCAAACACTCAGAAAAACTGATTAATGTCTGGTTTTGGAACACCTTAAAGCATTGATTCTGTCATAGATAGTAAAGCTCTATCTCAGTTTATGTAGTCCTGATGTTGGCAGCATGGGGTTTGACTGTATGAGCTAAAAGATACACAAAGAGATAAAGCTGTTTCATAATAAACAAGAATTGACTATACAAATAGGTGACCAGCATATCTACCTGTGTTTCTTAGAGTTTAGGTAGGTGTACTTTACGTTTACATTAAAATAAAGCCTAACACCATAGTAGATATCTCATACTCCATTGGGATTACTAGGTAATACTGCTTTCTTGGTTGAAGTCATGATAGAGAACTTTTTTTTAATTTCATTTTTGGAGACAGAGCCTTGCTCTTGCTCTACCCCCAGACTGAAGTGCAGTGGTGCGATCTTGGCTCACTGCGACCTCCGCCTCTCAGGTTGAAGCAGTTTCGTGCCTCGGCCCCCTGAGTAGCTGGGATTACAGGCGCCTGCCACCATGTCCAGCTAATTTTTGTTTTAGTAGAGACAGGATTTCGCCATGTTGGCCGTGTTGGCTAGGCTGGTCTTGAACTCCTGACCTCAGGTGATCTGCCCACCTCAGCCTCCCAGAGTGCTGGAATTAACAAAAACTAAGTGCCAGTCTATGTTAGTATTAATTAGGTTTACAAATTTTTTTTTTCTTTTTTTTTTTTTTTGAGACGGAATCTTGCCCTATCGCCCAGGCTGGAATGCAATGGCACAATCTCGGCTCACTGCAACCTCCATCTCCCATGTTCAAGCAATTCTCCTGCCTCAACCTCCTGAGTAGCTGGGATTACAGACGCAGGCAAGGCCAGTTCTTAAAACATTGAAGGACAAAGCACCAAACTCCTGATAGAAAAATGGAGGAACATGAGCAATTTACAAGAAAACATAAAATGTTCCTAAAATGCATTTTTTTAATTCAAAGAATGTGAGTGATGGATACATGAATTTGCTTCACTCTAGTAACCTTTTTACTATTTATGTGCATCCCATAACATCATGTTGTGTATCTTAAATATACATAATAAAATTTATTTTTTAAAAATCAAACATAAAGGCAAATTAAAGCTGTGATGCCATTTCTTACCTATGAAACTGGAAAAAAATGTAAAATACAGTACCACCACCTACTATTAGTGAGGCAGCTTTGTGTTGCTGGTAGAAGTGCAAACTGGAACTACCTTTCTGGAGGGAAACTTGGCAATACCTAATAAAATTACATATGTGCTTGCTGTTGGCCCAGCAATCCCACTTCTAGGAATCGATAATTCTTCAATAAAGCAAAAGCTCCATATGCGCAAGGTTACTTTCTGCAGCATTTGTTGTAATTAGAAATCGGAAATGGGCTAGGCACAGTGTTGGCTCACGCCTGTAATCCCAGCACTTTGGGAGGCTGAGGTGGGTGGATCATGAGGTCAAGAGATCAAGACCATCCTGGCCAACATGGTGAAACCCCTTCTCTACTAAAAATACAAAAAAATTACCTGGGTTTGGTGGCGCGTGCCTGTAATCCCAGCTACTTGGGAGGCTGAGGCAGGAGAATTGCTTGAACCCGGGAGGCGGAGGTTGCAGTGAGCCGAGGTCACGCCACTGCACTCCAGCCTGGCACCTGGTGACAGAGTAAGACTCTGTCAAAAAAAAAAAAAGTTATTTTAAATGACTTCTATGTCTGTATATAGTGATTAAATAAACTGTGTACATCCACACAATGGAGTCCTACACAACTATAAAAAAGGATGAGGAAGATCTTTATGAACTGATCTCATTATTTCCAGGATATATTATTAAGTGAGAAAAGCAAAATGCAAACAGTGTCCACAGTTTACTTCATATAATAAAGAAGGCAGTATAAGAAAATGCACAGGTATCTGCTCATTTGTGCAGAAGAAACACAGGAAGAATATACCAGAAACTAGTTAGAGTAACAATATTCTTCAAATGTTGTTACTGGGTGGGTATAGGGTGGAAAGTAAGAGGACCGGAAATAGGGTGCTTGGAACGAGAGGAGAATATTACTTCTTTCAGTATACATTTTTGTATAGCTCTGACTCAACTATGGTAATGTTTCACGTAACCCAAACATAATTAAAATCAACCATGAAGTGCGGGAACTCAGTGAAATACAAACTGTTAATGAATTTGTTACAAATGAATAACACCACACTGAAGGGCGTAGGGAAGAAAACCAACATATATAACTTTGGAAAATAGTATTATCACTGTATACTGTAAGACTGAAGACAAAATGAAGTATTACAGAGGCTATAGCTAGTAAAGGGATGGGTTAGCAGTGCAAAGCTGCCTTTCACATATACTGAGACTGAGCAAATAAGTAAATACATTGTGGACAATGAGAGCAAAGTTCCTCATCCAAAAAGGCATTGCAAATGAGAAAGGCTAGAGTGAACCTTGTGGTAGTAGGTTGGAATTGAGATTATGAACTCATGGATTGTATATGTACAGATACACTGTGAGTAAACATGTTCTTCAGCTTTGTCTGCTGAGGGCCCAGCAGCAATGAGCGTACCGACTGCCCAATACTGGTTTCTAAATAGCAATCTCTAATAAAGGGAACTAGGGCTCATTATTTTCTGGGTTGGGGCAGGGAAATTAGAAAATGAGCCTGGAATATCTTGTGATACCAGAGAAAAGTAAGGAATTGTTCATAAAAGGAAGGGGCAGAGAGGAGTCAGGCAAAAGGACACTAACAAACACGCTAGGAATGGATGGTAAACCAGGGAGTGAGATAAATATCCTTGAGTTTACGTTAATATGAATGATTAAGTAAATGGGAAAGGCTCAGCTCTTCCTTACATGCACTACCAGTTAGTAAAGAAAGATAAGGCCGGGCACGGTGGCTCAAGCCTGTAATCCCAGCACTTTGGGAGGCCGAGGCAGGTGGATCACGAGGTCAAGAGATCGAGACCATCCTGGTCAACATGGTGAAACCCCGTCTCTACTAAAAATACAAAAAATTAGCTGGGCATGGTGGCGCGTGCCTGTAATCCCCGCTACTCGGGAGGCTGAGGCAGGAGAATTGCCTGAACCCAGGAGGCGGAGGTTGCGGTGAGCCGAGATCGCGCCATTGCACTCCAGCCTGGGTAACGAGTGGAACTCCGCCTCAAAAAAGAAAAAAAGATAAAAACGGATGATGGAAACAGAAAATCTACAACACAGCCATTGTTAAAGCAGGAATCAATTAATACTAAAATTCATGGGCGAAAGCATGAGAAAGGTTATGTGTACAAGCTCAGTATCTCTTCACAAGCTATTATCGCAAAAGAAGAAATACAACAGTGGAGAGACCGGGCAGACACCATCATCAAGTCCTCAGGAAGATGTGAGGATGCCACCTAACTTCTCAATGGGGTGTACTGAGAAGAACGCGATTCCATGGCATTGTGAAAAATGTGTCACCTCAATCCAGGCATGAGGAAACCTCAAACTCAAATTGAGCAACATTCTTTTTTTTTTTTTTTTTGAGACAGAGTTTCACTCTTGTTACCCAGGCTGGAGTGCAATGGCGCGATCTCGGCTCACCGCAACCTCCGCCTCCTGGGTTCAGGCAGTTCTCCTGCCTCAGCCTCCTGAGTAGCTGGGATTACAGGCACGCGCCATCATGCCCAGCTAATTTTTTGTATTTTTAGAAGAGACGGGGTTTCACCACGTTGACCAGGATGGTCTCGATCTGTTGACCTCGTGATCCACCTGCCTCAGCCTCCCAAAGTGCTGGGATTACAGGCGTGAGACACCGCACCTGGCTAAATTGAGCAACATTCTACAAAGTAGCCAAGCCTCTTCACAACTAGAGGTCATGAAAGTTAAAGAATGAGGCACTGTCAGAGACTAGAGGAGATAAGGAGCCATGGCAACGAAATGCAGCGTACAATGCCAGTCCCAGGAAAGGGCATTAGTGGGAAAACCGGTGAAATAGGAATACGGTCTGCCGATCAGTTGGCAGCATTTTAATCAGTGTTAATTTCCTGGTACCGATCATTGTTCCTATGGTTGTGTAAGAAGCTAATATTAGCCTTGTGCGGTGGCTCAAGCCTGTAATCCCACCACTTTGGAAGGCCGAGGTGGGCAGATCACGAGGTCAAGAGATCGAGACCATCGTGGCCAACGTGGTGAAACCCCGTCTCCACTGAAAATACAAAAGTTACCTGGGCATGGTGGCATGTGCCTGCAGTCCCAGCTAACCGGGAGGATGAGGCAGGAGAATCGCTTGAACCCAGGAGGCAGAAGTTGCAAATGAGCTGAGAACATGCCACTGCATTCCAGCCTGGGTGACAGAGTGAGACTCCATCTCAAAAAAAAAAAAAGCTAATATTAGTGAGAGGTGGGTGACAAGTGTACAGAAACTGCCTTTAAGACTTTTCTGTAAATCTAAAATTATTTTAAAGAATAAGTAAAGAAATCATGAGGCCTGCGAAATTCAATGTAGCCCCAATAAGATTGTAGTGGCCTATTTTTCCTTCTATTCATGCTGATTTCTTGCCTCACACAATTGTCCCTGTCTTCAAATATTGCCCTCATAATTAGCTAAAAGAATACACTCTCAAAGCAAATATTCTTTCTCAAATTCTTTGTCAAAAGTACCAGAACCAAAATATCTGCCCTCATTGAGCTTGTAAGCCAATGTTTATTTTCATGGATAAAACAGATAAAGTCTCTGAGGAATTGTATTATTGCCCTATTTTAAGAGTACAGTGCAGATTGAAAATTTTATTTATTTATTTATTTATTTTTATTTATTTACTTATTTATTTATTTATTTTAAGACGGAGTTTTGCTCTTGTTACCCAGGCTGGAGTGCAATGGCGCGATCTCGGCTCACCGCAACCTCCGCCTCCCAGGTTCAGGCAATTCTCCTGCCTCAGCCTCCTGAGTAGCTGGGATTACAGGCACGTGCCACCATGCCCAGCTAATTTTTTTTTTTTTTTTTTGTATTTTTAGTAGAGACGGGGTTTCACCATGTTGACCAGGATGGTCTCAATCTCTTGACCTCGTGATCCGTCCGCCTCGGCCTCCCAAAGTGCTGGGATTACAGGCTTGAGCCACCGCGCCCGGCCGAAAATTTTTTTTTAACTAGATGGTTGTGTCTGTACTGAACATGTAAGATATTTTTCTTGTCATTATTCCCTAAACAATACAGTATAACAGCTGTGTATATAGCATGTGCATTGTGTTAGGTATAAGTAATCTAGAAGGATTTAAAGTATACAGGAGAATGTGCATAGGTTGTATGTAAATATCACTTTATATCAGAGATGTGATAACCATGGAGTTTGGTATCCTCAGGCATCCTGTAACCAACCTCCAGCACATATCAAGGAGCAGCCATCTATGTCCATAGCAGATGCAATTAATTAAAACGAAGTCACACTGGAGTAGGGTGGGCCGCTAAGCCAACATAACTGTGTCCTTATAGGAAGATGGCCACGTGAAGACAGACACACAGGGAAAAACGTCATGTGAGGCCAACACAGAGACTGGAGTTACACAGCTGCAAGTCAAGGAACGCTGAAGATTGCCGGCTTCCTGCCACAAGTTCAGATGAGGCAAGGAAGGATTTCCCCAGGATTCACAGGAAGCATGGCCCTGTGAAAGCTTGACTTCTGGCCTCCAAAATGGTGAAAGAATAAATTTCTGTTGCTTTACGTCATAGAAACTATGGCAGCCATAGAAATGAATACACCCCTTATGCCCTGTGAACAAAGACATTCGTTCTGCTGGGCTGTCTGTGTACCTGCAGCGAAAGAGCACGTCACAACCAGGGGCTATGGGAGGTAAAGCTGCTGCACTGCCTGGCATGTGTAGAGCTCAACTTGGCAGAAGCCAACTTAATCTCTAGAAATATTATTTTTACATCTTCCAGCTTCACAATAATTTAATCTGTATACCAAGGGGCTATTCAGAATATTCAATATCAGTACATACAAGATTCCATAAAAAATCATATGTACCACACATAGGACTTCATTGATATAATATTAAAGACACCTTTTTTAATGTGACTTATGCCCAGAATTCAGTCGAAAATAGAAGCAGGTGTCAAAGGTACACAAGTGTCGTCTTACAATGATTATGAGGGTGACAATGACAATGGAGAAATAACACAGACTTCAGGAATGATTCCCTTTCTGTTGTAGAAATGAGCAAGTCAGAACGAATTCTAGAATGGGTGTGAGCTGACCAGGAGGTGTTGCGTTTTATGTGTGAGATCCCAAAGTCATTTGTGATCATTTGAATATTGCTAACAAGGTAGTGAGCGCCGAGGACAAGAGTGAAGATGACTTGCTGGAGGGTGAGGTAATCACTCGGGAGAAGGCCGCTGCAGTCTTATATTTGACAATTAATTTTGCATTAAAATGGCCACATTACAGTCCCCAGGAGATGCTGCCGCCGCACAGAATTCACATTTACAGAACGTGGTAAATGACCACCGCACCAGCCCCGTGCTGCCTCTTCGCGCGTGAGCGTGTGTGTGTGTGTGTGTGTGTGTGTGTGCTGTGTTGGGAGCTGCGCAGGTGTGAGTTATCCATGCTTCAGGTCATACCTTTCCCTCAAGCAGGTGATTTCTCTTAAAGCATTGATACTCAACATCCACTTTGCAGTTAGTAGTATAAAAGCATTTATTAGCGACTGTAATCATAGATGGTTCTGTTAGAGACTGTAGCCAAAACGTTACTTATCCCTAGGTTCTAGCCTATAAAAATGTATTATCTAAAATGATCATGAGTTTATTTCATGAGACCAGCCAATACAAGATGGGTGAAGTATTTGTACAGATAATATGCATTTGAAGGTTGAAGAGCAGGGATTATTATACAATGTAGTATTGCTTGGCTAGGACAGCCATAACAAAGTACAACAGACCACAGGGCTTAAGCAGCAGAAACTTATTGTCTCACAGTTCTGGAGGCTGAGAGTCCAAGATCAAGGTGTTGAGGGATTGGTTTCCTCTAAGGCCTCTCTCCTTGGCTTATAGATGGTCATTTTTTCTCTGTCTCGTTATAGCATCTTACCTTTGTGTGGGCCTCTATGTCCAAATGTCCCCTTCTTATAATGACACCAGTCATACTCACTGGGGCCCACCATGATGACCTCCTTTTAACTTGACTGCGCTGTAGAGACCTTGTCTCCAAATACTGTCACATTTTCTGGTACTGGAGTTTAGAAATTCAACATATGAATTGGGCAGAGCACAATTCTGCTCATAAAAAATGTAATTGTAGATTATGCATTTTAGAGAGTCAAAAAAGGAAGCCCACAGCTCCTTCCTCAGCCCGGGAAGGCTTTCTGATGAAGGCAGGATTCAGGAAACACTATATATGACACAAACAGGCAAGGTGTAAAGATCGTGAAGAACGCTTCCTTCACGTTTCTTGTTTTCATCTGTGTCTGCTGAATCTAGAGAAAAGCTCAGCATGAATAATATCAATCCCCTTCCTAACCGTGGGTGTCTTACCACCTGATCAACATTCGCTAGGCATGTGAGCTCTTTGCCTTTGGAGCCTCTGTGATGTCACAAGGCTGGCATGCATGTCTCCACTGTGTCGCCTGGTCCCAGGGCCACATGTCATCCTGTGAGGCAGAATCACTGGTCTGCATGGCGACATTCCTCAAAACAAGGCAAGTGCAGTAGTGCCAGCATTCCTGATTATTCTTGCCTTCCCACTCCTTTCTTAGTCTTTGTCTTTTTTTTTTTTTTTTTTTTTTTTGAGACAGTGTCTCACTTTCATCCAGGCTAGAGTGCAGTGGCACCATCTCAGCTCACTGCAGCCTTGACCTCCTGTGCTCAATCAATCCTCCTGCCTCAGCCTTCTGAGTAGCTGGCACTACAGGCACAGCCCACCAATGTGCCACTAGTTTTTGCATTTTTTGTAGGGATGAGTTTTCGCCATGTTGCCCAGGCTGGTCTCGAACCCCTCAGCTCAAGTGATCTGCTCACCTTGGTCTCCCAAAGTGCTAGGATTACAGGCTTGAGCTACCACGCGTAGTCCTTTATCAGTCTTGAATGATCTTTTTCCCTTCTTTCTTTTTAAACTGCCATGAAAGTCACATAACGTAAAATTAGCCATTTTAAAATGGACATTTCAGTGGCATTTAGTACATGCACAATGTGTGTAACCACCACCTCTATCTAGTTTTAAATTTTTTTCATCAATCCAAAGGGGCCCCCATTCCAGAAGTTACCCCACAGTACCCCTTCACCCAGCCCCAGGCAACCACCATCTGCATTCTGTCTCTATGGAGCTACCTGTTCCGGATATTCCATATAAATAGAATCTTAACGATAGGTGACACTGTGCCTGCCTCCTTTCATTTTGCATAACGTTTCCAAGCTTCATCGACACTGTAGCTGTGTGAGTACTTCATTCCTTTTTACAACTGAATTTTACACTACAAGTTGCTTATGCATTTTTTCACCAATGGGCATTTGGGCAGTTTCCCCCTTTTGGCTGCTCTGACCAGTGCTGCCGTCGACATCATGTATATGTCTATCTGATGATCAAATAGCACTTGTCTGATTTTTCTGAATTGAAATAAAAACATTCCTTTAATTTTTTGTTTTAAAATTGATTAAGATTATGCAAGCATTTCATTTTTTTAGAAACCGGATAGTATTACAAGGCTTATAATAAGAAAGCAACCCCCACTCATTTTGTACCCACCTCACACTTCCCTCCCCAGGCTCTCAGCCCTGTTTCTTTTTTTTTTTTTTTTTTGAGACGGAGTTTCGCTCTTGTTGCCCAGGCTGGAGTGCAATGGCGTGATCTCGGCTCACCGCAACCTCCGCCTCCTGGGTTCAGGCAATTCTCCTGCCTCAGCCTCCTGAGTAGCTGGGATTACAGGCACACGCCACCATGCCCAGCTAATTTTTTAGTATTTTTAGTAGAGACGGGGTTTCACCATGTTGACCAGGATGGTCTCGATCTCTTGACCTCGTGATCCACCCGCCTCGGCCTCCCAAAGTGCTGGGATTACAGGCTTGAGCCACCGCGCCCGGCCTCAGCCCTGTTTCTTACCCACTCCTTCCTCCGCGTTGGGCATCCCTTGTCGGAAGCCAATGGCCCCCAAACTTGACCTCCACCTCCCATGAGGAGGGATGGAGGCTGAATCCCCGGCTATGTGGCGTTTGGAGGGAACCCAGAAGCAGCCCCACACCTCGACTCACTTCCCCTGGTGACTGCAACCTGTTCACCAACATTTTGCTCTGCTAAGTCAAATATTTGTTGGCATTTCTTGTACACTGCTATCTCTTCTCCTAATCTCTTTGCCCTGTGTGTTTGTACATTTTATTCCCTTGATGGCATTTATTGAAGTCCTGTGAAGGTGATAAATGCATGTGTTCAATACACTTTGTTTAACTGGAAATCCAGTACATTCCTTTTTAACAATAACTTCATCTTCCTTTTAACTTGTTAAAATGCAACATGTTTGCTTCACAAAAAAAAAAAAAAAAAAAAAAAAAAAAAAAACCTAAAGAAAGGAGAACATTTAAAAACTACTCAGCACATCTGGATTCTCCGCAAACCCAACCTGAGATGATTTGGGTGCCAATACTTTTGCTGGGAGGTGATCCCAGGAAGCAAGGTGAAAGAAAGCAGAAATGAAATGGGGAAGAGAAAAAGCTTACGAAGGTGTTGCCACTGCTATAAACATTACTACTATCAGTCCCTGGTGCTCATTCTCCTGGAGATTCTCCTGGAGACCCTCTGAGACAGTGGGAAGGACACAGCCAGCAAAGGGCACCTTCTGTCATCTGTGGGGAATTCTCTTGGGACATCAACTCCTCAGCACTCTGCTCTGCCTGATACACTAGCCAGAGATGCCCTTGGGCAGACAGACTAGGAAACTCTTGGGAACTCGAGGTGGTGACACGAGGATGGGCCAGGGTACCAACAGCATCTGTTCAAAAGACTAAGCCAGGCAAGGTGGCTCATGCCTGTAATCCCAGCACTTTGGGAGGCCAAGGCAGGTAGATCAGAAGGTCAGGAGTTCAAGACCAGCCTAGCCAATATGGTGAAATTCTGTCTCTACTAAAAAATACAAAATTAGCTAGGCATGGTGGCACACACCTGTAATCCCAGCTACTTGGGAGGCTGAAGTAGAGAATTGCTTGAACCCAGGAGGAGGAGGTTGCAGTGAGCTGAGATCAGGCCACTGCACTCCAGCCTGGGCAACAGAGCAAGTCTATGTCAAAAAAAAAAAAAAAAAAAAAAAAAAAAGACTGAGATGTCCACCACCCAGAGAAAACAGCATCTTGCTGGATTTCTTTCTGGTTTCCTTCTATGATTATGTATACATGCCTTCTTTTATCAAAATGAAGTCACACTGAGGACACTGCCTTCTTCCCCACTTACTGTGCATAAAACCTTCGAACACTGTTACATAGTTGTAACAATTAGGAGTGTTCAGATATGGGCTCTACCACTTACTAGCAAGAAATTGCATTTCCTCACTGGGTTCCTCAGCTATAACATGAAAGGAATCATCACCCTGCCTCATACAGATGTGTGGGGAAGGTGAAACGCATTGTAGCATGTCAAGTTCTTAGAAATCTGCTTGGCACATGCCAATCACTGGATAAATGATAGCTCACTGTCATGCTGCACAATTTGATGGCTGTACAGTATTTTTTTGTAGCAGCTAATATTTATTGAGCCTTTATTATATATTAAGCATTTTACATGAATTAACTTAATCCTCCCAAAAAGTCTGTGAGCTGATCTATCACCCCATTTTACAGACTGAGAAACTGAGACCAGAGAGGTTATTAAGCAATTTGCACAAGAGCACAAGGCCAGTAAATCAGAAAACTGGTAGTTGGCATCAGACAGTGTTTGCCAGCCTACAGCTATGAATAAAATACAGTTGCCACAGAACTTTCTTGGAGAATGTCCTCTTAACCCACCTAGGAATGTGGAGAGGAGTAGAAACAACACAATCATGTGATTATTGTTGATCAACAATGTGTATTGCATTAATAGAAGAAGAACGGATAGTTTATCTGTTAAAACTACATCCCAGGTACCTTAGACTCAGGCAAGGCATACTTTTGTTTTCTTAACAAAATTCATGGCCCCCAAATTCATCTTAGAAAAACACCTTTGGTCAGTGTTAGAGAGTGAAATCCTCAGGTCTGGCTTCCAGCTGTGGAGGAGGCTCCAGAGAAGGGGTGGAACCTTTGGACTGCTGCACAGTATTTCATTGTGAGGGTGTCCTATAATTTATTTATTCATACCTTCCTATTGACTATTTAGATTTATAAATAATTTAGGCAAAACCGTCAACACTCAGTTATTATCTTCAGAGATAAATCTTTGGGGACATGGACAACTCTCACTTGAGCCCTGGATTTCCAGACTGCAGTGAGCTGCGATCGTGCCACTGTACTCCAGTCTGGGTGACAGAGTGAGACACTGTCTCTAAAAATAAAAAATAAAATAAAATACAAAGATTTCTTTAGAACGCATTCTTAGAAATGGGAATCACTGGTTCATAATGTATAGACATCGTTAAAGATTTTATATCTGTATAATTTCCCTCCAGAGATGTGCCCTCCAATTTATACTCCAATCAGACTTGGAGAATGTTCTGTTTCCTGCACTCTATTACCAGTAGTGGATTATTTTATTTGAAAAATACATTTTTGGCAACTTGATGAACTCCTATTTTAATATCATTTATTAAGCAGTTAATCCTTTCCTCATTACCTTTAAGTGCTTTAATTTCAGGCAACTTTCATATGCATATTTGAACCTGTTTTTCGAATTTTTATTGTGTCATGGATTCTATATTCTAGGCTACTGCCACCATTTGAGACCCTCTTACTTCTCTTGGGATTTTAGAAAATTGAGGTAAATGTATGGTTTAATTTGGGAGAAATTGATAGTGTTATAATAGTAAGTGTTCTCATCCAGGAGCAAGAAGATATGCCCTTCCATGCAACAAGGACTTTTTTTTTTTTTTTTTTTTGAGATGAAGTCCCACTCTGTCACCAGGCTGGAGTGCAGTGGCACAATCTCAGCTCACTGCAACCACCACCTCCCAGGTTCCAGCGATTCTCCTGCTTCAGCCTCCTGAGCAGCTGGAATTACAGGCACATACCACCATGCCCAGCTAATTTTTGTATTTTTAGTGGAGATGCAGTTTGACCATGTTGGCCAGGATGGTCTTGATCTCTTGATCTCGTGATCTGCCTGCCTCAGCCTCCCAAAGTGCTGGGATTACAGGTGTGAGCCACCGCGCCTGGCCAGAACTTTTTTTTTTTTTTTTTTTTTGAGCTGGAGTCTCATTCTGTCGCCCAGGCTGGAGTGCAGTGGCACGATCTTGGCTCACTGCAACCTCTGCCTCGTGAGTTCAAGCAATTCTCCTGCCTCTCAAGTAGCTGGGATTACAGGCGCCCACCATTAAGCCTGGCCAATTTTTTTGTATTTTTAATAGAAACAGGGTTTCACCATGTTGGCCAGGCTGGTCTCAAACTCCTGACCTCAGATGATCCACCTGCCTCAGCCTCCCAAAATGCTGGGATTACAGGCATAAGCCACCACATTCGGCTGTGACAAAGACTTTTAAAAAACATTTAGAGATAATGACATGTATTCCAGAAACACTTCTGTTTTAAAGATCTCTGTTTTCAAAATATAAAATTTGTTTTGTTTCTACATTTTCAAATTTAGTTCATTTTAGGAAGGAAATTTCTGCCTGTTTTTATTTTTTGTTTGATCAAATTTAAGATGTTCTGTAATTTCTTCTAACTCTCATTTTCATCAGTTCTTATCTATTTTTATGTTCAACTTCTTGTTTTCTATACATCTTTTAGTTTATTATCTTAAAAAATAGTCTTTCTTGGCCAGGCACATTGGCTCATGCATGTAATCTCAGCACTTTGGGAGGACAAGGCGGGTGGATCACTTGAGCCCAGGAGTTCAAGACCAGCCTGGCCAACATGGCGAAACCTCGTTTCTACTAAAAATGCAAAAATTTGCTGGACATAGTAGTGTGCACCCGTAATTCCAGCTACTTGTGAGGCTGAGGCAGAAGAATCGCTTGAAGCCGGGAGGCAGAGGTTGCAGTGAGCCAAGACTGCATCACTGCACTCCAGCTTCGGTGAAAGAGTGAAAAAAAGTAAAAACAAATAAAAATAAAATGAAATAGTCTTTCTCTTATTTTAGCTATAAGAGACAGCAAATATTCACTCTGTATGCATTTGATTCAATTCAATATGAATGAAAATTCTCAAATGCTGAGTATTTGCCAGGTAAATATAGCAAATCATATAAATGTGCTATTTGATAATATAATATTCTTTCATATTTATTATCCAAATCATTGAGAAATAGTAACTGTCAGGGTCATTGCTTGTGGCTCAATATTTTCCACATTGAAACCCTGCCCGGTAAGCTGGCTTTATTGACTTATTTTAACCTTCTTCTCAAGATAAATTGTCCTTGATTGGCTCTGTGGCCTGTTCTTTCTGCTCCCGGGATTTGGTGAGAATGTTCTTTCTGTAGGCCACCTACGTATCACACCTCACAAAGAATGCTTTCGGCCCTCTTTCTCCTCCCTGTGTTAGTGCTTCTGACCTTCTCAGTGCCTCTGAACCAGACTCCCTGCTCCTCTCCTCTCCAGGCTTCTTGCTGGGTCCCCAGGATGTGCGCTGTCGCACCACGTGAAACTGCAGGAAACTAGGAACAGCGTGAACTTATCAATAAGCGAATCTTAAAGTAAAATTTCAATCGATTCTGCAACTAACCAGCATATGATCTTGAGCAAGTTAGTTAACCTTTTCATGCCTCAGTTTTCTTAATCAAATGAAGATACCGATAATACCTATTCTATGGGATGGTTATGATGATTAAATGGGCTAATACTTACAAGGCAGTAGAAGAATGCCTTATCCACCAAGCAATAGATATGTGTTGGTTAAAAAGAAAGAAAAAAAAAAGGGAGAAAAACCTAATGATGTTCAGATCAGTTCTGGCTATTGTAACAAAAATACATCTCAAACAACAAACATTTATCTCTCACAATTCTGCAGGGCAGGAACTCCAAAATCAAGGTATTGATGTATATGGTGTTAAGAGACAGCTTCTTTTTCACTATTTCTTCAGATGGCCAAGAACTCCATCTCTAGCTTTTTTGTTTTCTTAAAAGGACATTAATCCCATCATAAGAGTCCCACCCCCATGACTTCATCCAACCCAAATTTCTCAAAAACCTCACCTTTTAATACCATCTCACTTTGAAGTAGGGTTTCAACATATGAATTTCAGGGTGGGGCACAAACGTTCAGTCCATACCACATGGAATACTAAAGAATGGTTTAGAAATCAGGGTTCTCTAAGGCCGGGTGCAGTGGCTCATGCCTGTAATCCCAGCATTTTGGGAGGCCAAGGTGGGCAGATCATCTGAGGTCAGGAATTTGAGGCCAGCCTGGCTAACATGGAGAAACCCTGTCTCTACTAAAAACACAAAAAATTAGCCTGGTGTAGTGGTGGGCACCTGCAATTCCAGCTACTTGGGGGGTAGAGGCAGGAGACTTGCTTGAACCTTGGGGGAGGAGGTTGCGGTGAGCCAAAATTGAGCCACTGCACTCCAGCCTGGGTGACAGAGCAAGACTCTGTTTCAAAAAATAAAATAAAATAATAAAATCTTGGTCAGGTGCAGTGGCTCATGCCTGTAATCACAGCACTTTGGGAGGCAAAGGCAGGCAGATCACCTCAGTTCAGGAGATTGAGACCAGTCTGGCCAATATGGTGAAGGCCCGTCTCTACTAAAACTACAAAAAACAAACAAAAGATTAGTGGGGCATGGTGGCAGGTGCCTGTAGTTTCAGCTACTCAGGAGACTGAGGCAGGAAAATTGCTTGAACCTGGGAGGTGGAGGTTGCAGTGAGCTGAGATTGTGCCACTGCACTCCAGCCTGGGAAACAGAGTGAGACTCCATCTCAAAAATAAATAAATAAATCAGGGTTCTCTATATATGACATATTGTTAAGTAAAACAATATACTTGCAAATCTATTAAGTTCAAAATGCATGATGTGGAATAATACATTTTATGATCATAGTTACACACATACACATGTGTATATACAGATATGTGTGTATATACATATATGTATGTATCACATATGCAGAAAAAATTTTATAGGGAAATACATCCCAAATTTTGACTAGGGTAACTGATTTCTGGAGACATAATTTTTCCTTTTTAATTCTATACACTTCTATACTGTTCGAATCTTTTTATTATTATTTCTTATCTGTTAAGAGACAGTGTCACCGGGCACAGTGGCTCAAGCCTGTAATCCCAGCACTTTGGGAGGCCGAGGCGGGTGGATCACAAGGTCAAGAGATCGAGACCATCATGGTCAACATGGTGAAACCCCGTCTCTACTAAAAATCAAAATTAGCTGGGCATGGTGGTGCGTGCCTGTAATCCCAGCTACTCAGGAGGCTGAGGCAGGAGAATTGCCTGAACCCAGGAGGCGGAGGTTGTGGTGAGCCGAGATCGCGCCATTGCACTCCAGCCTGGGTAACAAAAGCGAAACTCCATCTCAAAAAAAAAAAAAAAAAAAAAAAAAAAGAGAGACAGTGTCTTTCTCTGTCACCCAGGCTAGAGTGCAGTGGCATGATCATAGCTCACTGTAACCTCAACCCCTGACTCAAGGAATCCTCACACCTTCACCTCTTGAGTAGCTGGGACTATAGGCATGTACCACCACACTCAGCTAATTTTTTATTTTTACTTGTTATAGAGATGCGGTCTTACAATGTTGCCCAGGCTGGTCTCCAACTCCTGATGTCAAGTGATCCTTCCACCTTAGCCTCCCAGAGTGCTGGGATCACAGGCATGAGCCACTGCACCCAGCCTTGTTTGAATTTTTATAAGGATATCACATTAATATATTACTTGCATTATATAAATTATTGTATATTATTTGTGAAAAATATTTTAAAATAAAAATAGGTAAAGAGCATGAAGAGAGACAATTTCAAAAAAAGAAATGCAAATGGTTCCAAGCATATGAAAATATGTTTAAAATCAGTAAAATACAACTTGAAATAATGATATACCAATTTTTGCCTTTGCAGGTGGCAAAAAATACCAGCCAGTATGTAGAGACTTATGTTGCTGGAATTTATATGAAACATGTAAATTTGTGTGTGTGTGTGTGTGTGTGTGTGTGTGTGTGTGTGTATGAAATAAGCTAGTGATTCCAATTATATACTTCTGCCTCATCCTACAGAAATTTTGGCACACATGCATAAAGATGTGTGAGTAGAATGTTTCCTTAAGCATGATTTGTAATAACAAAATTACTTACATTTCTATCATAGGGTAGTGCATTGTGGAATACTATGTAATCATTAAAAAGATTGTTAATTTTTTTTTTTTTTTTTTTTTTTTGAGATGGAGTTTTGCTCTTTTTGCCCAGGCTGGAGTGCAATGGCCTGATCTCAGCTCACTGCAACCTCCAACTCCCAGGTTCAAGCAATTCTCCTGCCTGTCTCCTGAGTAGCTGGGATTGCAGACATGCACCACCACGCCCAGCTAATTTTTTGTACTTTTAGTAGAGACTGTGTTTCCCCATGTTGGTCAGGCTGGTCTCGAACTCCTGACCTCAGGTGATCTGCCAGCTTCGACCTCCCAAAGTGCTGGGACTACAGGCATAAGTCATCACACCTGGCAAAACACTGTTAATGTTTTATGTACTCAGCTGGAAAGTTCATACAGACAATTCCCAACTTACAATGGTTTGACTTAATGATTTTTTTTTTTTTTTTTTTTTTTTTTTACTGTGCAATGCTGTCAAAAGAAATATGCATTTAGTAGAAAACATACTTCAAGTACCCAGGCAATTATTCTGTTTTTTACTTTCAGTATACAATTCAATAATTACATGAGCTATTCAACACTTTATTATAAAATAGCTTATGCCTGATAATTTTGCTCAATTGTAGTCTGATATAAGTGTTCTGAGCACATTTAAGGTAGAGTAGGCTAAGCTATGATGCTTAGTAGGCTAGGTGTATTAAGTGAATTTTAAACTTATGATATTTTCAGCTTATAATGAGGTTTATTTTTTAACTTTATTTTATTTTTTGAGGTCCTAATAATTATTGGGTAGCTCATGATGAGTTTATCAGGACACAATTTCATCAAAAATTTAAAAGCACCTGTATTATAGTTAAAGAAAAAAAATTGCAGAATAATATTTATGGTAGGATCCAATTTTTGTAAAAACAATAACAAAAATGAAACTGCTGGTAAGCTGAGGAAAAAATAAAAATAAAAAAACACTCAACTTCAGTATGAATATGCTTTCAAAGCACAGAAAAGTGATGTCCTCAAGTTTACACATTGTATCGAGTGGTGACCAGGGCAAGAGGGGTGGGGGTGAGGAAGAAGGAGAAATTATAATATTTTTGTTTGTTTTTTAAGACAAAGTTGGTTTCTGTCATCCAGGCTGGAGTGCAATGGAGCAGTCTCGCTCACTGCAACATCTGCCTCTGGGCTAAAGCGATTCTCCCACCTCAGCCTCTTGAGTAGCTGGGACTGCAGGTGCATGCCACCATGTCTGGCTAATTTTTGTATGTTTTGTAGAGATGAGGTTTTACCATGTTGCCCAGGCCGGTCTCCAACTCCTGACCTCAAGTGATCTGCCTGCCTCAGCCTCCCAAAGTGCTGGGATTGTAGGCGTGAGCTACCCTGCCCGGCCAAAGTAATAATGCAAGTGATAATGTTTAATGTCAGGTCTTCATTGCTTGTATTTCTTTCCATGTGCTTCTATTACATTTAAATTTTAAAGTCGTGTGTGTTAAAATAGTCAACATTTTCATTAGCAAACCCCCGTGCAACTATATTTTCATAAATGATAGATTGTAAAAATGTAGATGCTAGGCCAGGCACAGGTGGCTCACACCTGTAATCCCAGCAGTTTGGGAGGCTGAGGTGGGTGGATCACTTGAGGTCAGGAGTTCAAGACCAGCTTGGCCAACATGGTGAAACCCTGTCTCACTAAAAATACAAAAACTAGCTGGGTGTGGTCGCATGCACCTGTAATCCCAGGTACCAGGGAGGCTAAGGCAGGAGAATTGCTTGAACCTGGGAGGCAGAGGTTGCAGAGAGCTGAGATCGAGACACTGCACTCCAGCCTTGGTAACAGAGTGAAACTGTCTCAAAAAAGAAAAAAAACAGTAGGTGCTAGGGACATATGGGCAACCTCTGAACTTTAAGCTCAATTTTGCTATGAAGCTAACATTTCTCTGAGAAATAAAGTCTATTTTTTAAAAACCAAATGCCACAAATATTGTTTTGGACCTTAAAATATTTAGCTTTCTGTCACAGATTCCGAAGCTGGCAAACTCATATCAAGAAAGAAATTGCATGCAACATATTGTTTCAGAATAAAATGTTATGCTACATTTTTTTTTTCTGCATTAAACACTTTACATAAAAGGAAAGAGTTTGTTTGAAAAAACAAGCGTAAAGGTTAAACATATTCTTATCAAACGTTCCTGCAATAACGCTCCTTGGTATTTACTCATATGAGTTGAAAATGTAGGCTCGCACAAAGCCTACAAATGAGTGTCTCTAGCAGCTTTATTCATAATTGCCAAAACTTAGAAGAAACCAAAATGTCCTTCGATAGGTAAATGGATAAAAAATGGTGGTACATTCCTACCATGGAATGTTACTCAGCAATAAAAAGAAATGAGCTATTGGGAACAAAATGAAGTGAAGGGGATCTTAAACACGTATTGCTAGGTGAAAGACGCCAAGCTGAAAAGGCTCTCCACTGTACGATTCCAACTATATGACATTTTGGAAAGGGCAAAACTACGAAGACATTTTTTTAAAAAAGCAATAATTGCTTGGGTTTTGGGGAGATGAGAGGACATGAATAGGTGGGACACAGGATTTTTAGGGAAGTGCAACTACTCTGTATGAACCTGCAGTGATGGTTACATGTCATTTTGCATTTATCAAAACCCACAGAAGGGGCCGGACACGGTGGCTCACACCTGTAATCTCAGCACTTTGGGAGACTGAGGTGGGTGGATCGCTTGAGCAGTGGTACAATCTCCACTAACTGCAACCTCTGCCTCCCAGGTTCAAGTAATTCTCCTGCCTCAGCCTACCAAGCACCTGGGAGTACAGACATCCACCACAATGCCTAACTAATTTTTATATTGTTGGTAAAGACAGAGTGTTGCCATGTTGCCCAAGCTGTTCTTGAACTCCTGAGCTCAAGAGATCTGCCCATCTCAGCCTCCCGAAGTGCTGGGATTATAGGTGTGAACTTAAAACTACTGATTTCAGTTAGTAATAATAATAGACATTCACCAATTGTAACAAATTATTATATGAATGCAAGATGTTAATAAAAGGGGAATTGAGGGTGGGAGAGGAGGTACGTGGAAACCTTTCTATAAACCCAAAACCTCAACAACAACAAAAAAGTAATCAGGGCTAGGTGCAGTGGCTCATGCCTGTAATCCCAACATTTTGGGAGCCGAGGCGGGTGGATCACTTGAGGTCAGGAGTTTGAAACCAGCCTAGCCAACATGGTGAAACCCTGTCACTACTAAAAATATGAAAATTATCCTGTAATCCCAGCTACTCGGGAGGCTGAGGCAAGAAAACTGCTTGAACTCAGGAAGTGGAGGTTGCAGTGAGCCGAGCTGGGTGGCACCGTACTCCAGCATGGGAAACAGAGCAAGACTTCACCTCAAAAAAGAAAACAAAAAGTAATCTATTCATTTAAAAAATAGTTTTACAAATACTCTGTTTGTTTGAATGTATAAAGTTTGTGGTTCATGCTTCGCAACAGATCTCCTGATGGGAGAGCCATGGACAGAGCTGTAACTCAGTACGGCTCAATTGTCACCTCGAATCAAAGGCAAGGTCAGATGCTTGAAAGATGAAAGGAGAAGCATGCAAATGGCAGGAAGATTCAGCTGCTTTCTTTGCATAAACAGAAACCCCCTCAACAAAAATATAAAAATTACTATCCTTTCAGTACTTGAGCATTCCCGCCTCGCCTTGCATTCATATTCAGGCCAAGGGCAAACCCTACAGTCAGAGTCTGTTTCCCGACTGCCATTCAGACTCACGCAAGACGACCTTTGACTAGTTGTCCTACTGGCCCTGTCTGACCAGTCTTGGACAAGGCAGGTAGTCTATTTCTTTTATTGTTATTATTGTTATTATTATTACGTGAGATGGAGTCTCACTCTGCCTCCAGGCTGCAGTGCAGTGTTGCGACCTCGGCTCACTGCAACCTCCACCTCCCAGGTTCAGGCGATTCTCCTGCCTCAGCCTCCCAAGTACGCTGGGACTACAGGGGCGCACCACCATGACCAGCTAAATTTTGTATTTTTAGTAGACACGGGGTTTCACCATGTTGGCCAGGATGACCTTGATCTCTTGATGTCGTGATCCACCCACCTTGGCCTCCCAAAGTGCTGGGATTATAGGCATGAACCACTGCACCCAGCCCAGGTGGTCTATTTCTAAATGTGGGGTCATTTTTGCATCTAAGTGCCTGGAATAAATGCAGCTCACTCTTGGCCCACATGGGTGTCCTCTTCTTCAATTCTGTTGGGGTTCCCCATTTGCTCACATGGGCCTTCATGAGGTGTCCCAGTTTCTGACCCAACTCCCAGAAGAACATCAACTCCAAGAAGGCAGGCTATGGGATTTTCACTGCTTTGTTCTCTGGTGTATTTCCTGCACCTGAAGCCACACCTCATTGATAGGGGTATTAAAAAAATGATTGGTAAATGAGTGAATAAAGAAAGGAAGAATATATAAGCATAGTTTTCCCAACTGTTCTTTTTTCAGAAAAAACTCTTATTCTGTAAAATTATCTTTTTCCAAGTTGTTGCTATTAAAATGGCTTTTTTTTCTAGTATAATAATAGAGGTTGCCTCTGTGCAAGGGACATTTACTTTCATCCTTTGTACCTTAGGGAAGTGAAACTATTCTGTATGACGCTGTAGTGGTGTGTACATGTCATTTTGCAGATATCAAAATCCATAAAATGTACACAAAGAATGATCACTTATGCAAATTCCTAACTTTAGTTGGTAATAACGCATCCATAGGCATTCACCAATTATAATAAATTATCACACTAATGCAAGGTATTAATAATAGATGGGTAAGGAGGTCCACGGAAACCTTTCTATAAACCTAAAACTGCTGAAAAAAAGACTGTTAATTTAAACTATAAAAAGTACTCTATCAATTTGTTTAGTAGACTTTTTGTTTTTTGTTTTTGTTTTTGTTTTTTTGAGGCAGAGTTGCTCTCTGTCACACAGGCTGGAGTGCAGTGGCTCAACTTCATCTCACTGTAACCTCCGCCTCCCGGATTCAAGCGATTCTCCTGCCTCAGCCTCCTGAGTAGCTGGGACTACAGGTGCCCGCCACCATGTCCCACTAATTTTGTGTTTTTAGTAGAGATGAGGTTTCGCGTTGTTGGCCAGGCTGGGCTTGAGACCCTAACCTCAAGTGATCCACCCACCTTGGCCTCCCAAAGTGCTGTGATAACAGGCATGAGCCACCACACCCAGCCTGTTTAACAGACTTTTGAA